>NC_134410.1:94333165-94649832 GCF_038048845.1 Mixophyes fleayi
TAGCACCACTAATTCCACAGCGCTGTACAGAGAAATCATTCACATCAGTCCCTACCCCATTGGAGCTTACAGTCTAAATTTCTTAATATAGACACACTCACACACAGACACAGACACAGACAGAGAGGGAGAGACAAGGGTCAATTTTGATAGCAGCCAAATAACCTACCAGTATGTTTTTGGAGTGTGGGAGGAAACCGGAGCACCCTTTACAAGGCAGCGCCGCTTTAAATGTAAGCTGTCATCTCGCCGATTTCCGGCGACTTGTACAACCCGCACTATGATACATTTACCCCCTGGTCTGGTCTAAAAGAATTGACCAAAAAACGTGACACCTCTGCTGTAACTCCACCTGATCCTACTATCAACACCCAAAGAATGGTGGAGGATTATTTTAGCGACAGCATAGAAATTGACACATCAGACAGTCCCTTTTACATACTGGGAGGAAAAAAAGGGAATTTGGAGACCCATGTACCAACTCGCTTTGCGCTGCCTAAGCTGCCCACACTCCATTGTTTATGTGGAAAGAGTTTTCAGCACAGCCGGGAACCTTGTCAGTGATCAGCCTAGGAGGCTACTTCTTAAAAATGTGGAAAAGATGATGTTCATAAAAATGAATTTCAATTTCCACTAGGAAGGCCTTTCCTGCCAATTACATCAAAATACTGAGACTTCTGTAATGGTGGATTCCAGCGGTGATGAATTAATAATGTGTGAGGATGATGTACAAACTGATGAGGGTGAGGATGAGGCTGAGGATTATGACAACAACATCTTTCCACAGTAGAGTTCATTAACAGCACTGTTACCTTAGGTGCCTTAAGCCCATTGTTAGCTTTTTTTGTGGGGGCCCAAACAAACCAAGCGCATCAGCCTCAAAATTGGCACTCCTTGTCGCTGAAGTGCTTGGTTTGTTAAAGTGTACATGTCCTTTTTAAGATCCAACATAAGGGTGGGTAGGAGGGCCCAAGGACAATTCCATCTTGCACCACTTTTCCTTTCAGCTACTGCTGTGTGCCAATTTTACCTACATGTGCTATAGAAGATTGTGAGCTTTGCAACAATCTTAGACACCCATTGATGATGCAGATGACTCAGCACAGCATTTTGACATCTGGGGGTAAATGTATTAACATGCGGGTTCTTCAACACCCGCGAGTTTAGCATCTTCGGCGATTAAATTTAAAGCGACGCTGCATTGTAAAGTCTACTGTAAAAGAATTGACCAGAATTAGTAACACCTCTGCTGTAACGCCACCTGATCCTACTATCAACTATCAACATCCAAAGAATGGTGGAGGATTATTCTAAATTTTTTTGAATGGTATAAAGACAACAGTTTTATTAACAAAGAATAACGTTGCTTGCAGAAGTAATATAAGCATGGATGTCTAAATAGACGTGTATATGTATTACTCAAACCTTGCACTTTGCTGCTGTTTCATCAGTATTGCACAAAGTGTTTGTAATCTGCACTTTACGTCAAAGGTACCTAACTATCTTATAATGTTTTGGGAATTGGGGCTGATTCTAAGCTCAGTGATTAACTTTCTTTTTGCTGTGAATTACAATGGCTCTTTTTAGGGCATTGTCTGGCACCCTGGATTGGTCTTGCTCTGATAAAAGCACGCATCCCGGGGGGTCAGCGCTCATCGCCATGTATTAGCTGTAGAATGACTACAGTTATCCAAGGAATGGGTGGGGCGATCAAATGAACCATAACTGATTTCATGATCTAAGGACAACTCCATCTTGCACCACTTTTTTGTTTCTGCCACTACTGTGTGGCAATGTTTCCTAGATGTGCTATGAACTGCCATGTGTTTGTGTCATTGCTCTGTCGCTTAACATCCAGTCAGGTCGCTGTAGTCTTTGTTTGAAAGTGTATGAAAATAATATTGTGGCCTGGAAGTGGTAAAAATTGACTGCAAATGACTTGAAATGAGTGTTATTGAGGTTAATAATAATGTAGGGAAAAAAGAAAAATTATGTGATTTTAGAAAAAAATAGGGATATTAGAAAAAAAATGGGGATCCAAAACCAAAACCAAACCACAAAGTTAATCAAGTTCCAAAACCAATTCACAGTGGTCAGTGAACATCTCAATTATTTTCTAAGGAATTAAATTAATTCACTGTAAGCACCTGAGCTTCAAACTTTCTAACAGATGCCTGCACGCTCAATCAAAGCAAATGTTTTCCGATTTTTTTTCTTTCTGTACTCCTCGTACATCCATAGTTTCATTAGGTTTGTCCTGAGATGAGTGTAGTTTTACAGCAAGGGGTGAGGAATATGGTCTGTATTTTACTAATCCTTTACAAACTGGCTTAAGACAGTGAATTTGATATGTGTGAAGATATGTCTTCCCATCTTTCATTCAATACTGCACTGTTTTCATCAATCTGTTCCCTACTAGCAAATAGGATTTTAACATTTTGATTTTTTTTTATGCCAACGGGGTAGACTTCTTTGGCATTGTTCATTTCTGCTCATCTAGTAATGAGCTCCATACAGCTCTTTAACCACTTCCATGAACCATACCCTTTTCATGACTTGTATTATCAGCATACGGTGATTCTGTTACCAGCCACAAATTGCAACCTAAAAAAAAAATCTTCAGGCTGTCTCTTGTAAAATTTGAGTTTGCATTTATAAACCTAAATATAAAACATAATTTCAAGGTGATATCTCAAATTTTGAATGTAAAATAAAACTTGTGTACATTTTGTTTGGTAACGGAATCCCTTTTACTATTGTATGATTTTATCTAATCATATCGTGCAAAGAAAATAATTTATGGCTGCCAAATCACCTAATTTCCATTATAATAAACCTCATATTGAAGTGTAAAAGTCTGCCCATATATATTTTTTATTTCAAGGAACACTGGTGGTTAAAAGAGCCATGATATGAAGTACTGTACACAAATCAATATTATTTTCCTCTGTTAGCAAAATATAGCACTTCAACTGATTAATAAGGACACAATCTTGTATCTGTGTTGCTTCTATATTTTTAGACCTGATGTTCATACTTTCATGGAATTTCTCATACATTCCATAATTGTGTTTTCTATTTAAATGTTTTATGGATAATTGGTGTATTGAGGCAATATGAAAGCACTAGGAGTCATTTATGACAAAAAATGCGTCTCAGGCGCAGTGCTAAGCTCTTTCATGCTGTAGCATAATTTGCCATTTTCTGCGCTGCTGCACCAGCATTTGTGGAATCATTCCACAAAATCAGGACAAGACCTCATGGAATGCAGGGTGAACAATTATGTTCTAAAGATGCTCAATGGACCTAAAAAGTGGTATTTATTTATTTTATTTAATAACAGTTTATTTTTATAGTGCATAGATATTATGCTAACATTACAGAGAATATTTAATTATTCACATTAGTCCCCACCCCAGGGTAGCTTACAATCTATAGCCCCTGCCCCAAGAGGAATTTAGAGCCTTTGTACAGCAACTTTTTGGGCCATCCCCCTCCATAGGTGAGTAGGAAGAGGGAAGTGTGCCGCCGCCCATCGACGGTTCCATCGAAGGGGTGTGACCACATAGTGTTATAGTGTTGGGGTCGTGGTCAACATTGGGGTATGGCTGCACTTCTTTAGACAGAACATTAGGCATTAAAACAGTGTTGCTCTCACTTTCCTGTTATTGCAGCTTTCACAACCTGGAACTGGATTCTTGTATGGATCCTGGATTGCTGGGGCCTGTTGGAAAATGCAATAAATGAACACAGTACATAACACAGATCATGCAGTATATAATACATACATTATAATAAAATATTACATATTATCACATTTACCCCAGACACATCAAGTCACCTCACAGCAACATCACGCCACCCCACAGCCACATCATGCCCTCTCTAGCCACATCACGCATCACGCTACTGCCGAGCCACATCAACGCCACCCCTCAACCATATCACACCCCCCAGCCACATTACACATCACGCCACCCCCAAGTCACGTTACATATTATATAATACATACATTATAATAAAACATTACATTTATGACGCCCTCCCCAGCCACATCATGCCCCCCCAGCCACATTTTGCCACCCCCTAGCAAGTATACATCACGCCACCCCAGTCACATTACATCACACCAGCCCCAAATCACGACTTATAAAAATACATACATTATAATAAAACATTACATTTATCACTCCATCCTCAGCCACATCACACCATGCCCTACACACATCACGCCACCCCCCAAAAACATCACGCCACCCACCAGACCCATTATGACATCCCCAGCCCAGTGTACTTACCTATGCTGTACTTGTGCTTCTGACATCCATCAGAGTGGAAACATCCTGCAAAGTGAGCAGGAAAGCAGTTGGTCTCACAAGATTACCTAATTGTTCGAGATTTAGAGCTTCTCGGCTGTTGACCAGCATGTGATGTCACACACTAATGACTGGGGGCTGCTGTCTGCTCCCTCCCTCCCCTTAACCACTCACCCTGCATGGGTGCGCACACCACCCACTGAAAGAAAAAATAGTAATAAAAAAAATGCAAAAAATCCCCCAAAAACTTCTTCGCTCCAGTGGAGGCCCGGGCCCCTGTACTTTGTACCCATTCCTTTCCCCCCACTGCACTCCTACTGCCCACACAGACACACACTAGAGTGACTTTTGCCAAATGCCAATTACCCTATCATTATGTCTTTGGAGTGTAGCTGCACTGATTTCTTTCTCACTTATCATTGAAATGAGGTAGCATTTAAAAAAAACTTGTCAGTGTCTTTATATGATGCAGTTAAGTTAGTCTGTTATAGTCCAACTCAGGAATAATGGGAAATTACTTTCTCAAAGCTCTTTAGAGAATATGCATATGTGTTTAAATTGATGATTACACTTGTCTGTCACCATGGAGGCAGCACTCTGGGCAAGCTGCAGCAGCAATCCACTGGGACCAAAATTCCTCTTTCTTGCAGTCCTCTCTGCTTACATGAGGTTCTGAGACCAGGAGACTCCCTCTCCAGCTATGGACTAGCTTTTTATGCCCACAATATTAGATCTCTACAGAGCTTACCCGGCGGTTCAGAGCCACAGTTCTCTTGTAAAAAGTTCCCCCCCCCCACACTGGACACTCTCACAAAATCCAGAGGGTTCAGGCTCACCAAGTCTCTCCAACCGTCCTCACTGGCTGGACTCTGACTAGCGTGTCTGCTCTTCTACAGCTACGCAGAAGCTGCTCCACTCTCTCCCAAGATGGCTGCTCCCCTTCCTCTCCCAGACAGCTACTGTTTATGTCTTCCCCTCTCCTGAATGCTGCCATTGGCTCCTCTAGTTCTCTCCTTCATCCTCCGTTTTCTCATTCCCCCAATAACCTGGACTTCTGGGAGACTCAGATAAAAGTTTGTTGGAGTCCATGGGTGTCATTATTTTGCTGTAGCCCCACGGCTGCAGGGGTCACATAGCTAGAAATGGAAAATTGTGTCAATTTTACTAAAGCATGATTTTACTAAAGCCTGATTTTACCTTACAGTCATGAATTATACATTATTATACATTATTAAGGTTTAAAATATACAGGTGCACAATATATTTAAATTTGTGTAAATGCACCTACTTCAGTGTCTTGCACACCCACTTTCCACTATTGGGAAGCACCTTTGACCCAAGTGGTTTTCAATAGCCATTTGTGGGATTGCGGGTAACATAAAGATGGACATGGTAAAAAGGATTCAACCTAATATCACTCTAGATTAACGGCTTGATTAATTCCAATGTTTACTTTTAATATCCCAAAATGTTGATTATTGGATCCTGATTATGCCCAACTAAAGTCATTAGAGGAAAGGGACACTTGAGCTAATATGCCATCAATAGGCCCCATAGGATAGTACTGTTTGGGGGGACTCTGCAGCAAATGGATCAGTATCAGTGGACCAGGAATTACTACTATCTATAACTTAATCTCCTCAAAAAAGACATTTATAAAATTGTAATTTTTGTAGACAGTTGCTGTCTAAACTTTAAGCTACTTATTAAATGTCTTGACCCACACAGCAAAATTTTGTTTTTGCATGTGGGCACATTACAAGGAGCATGACTGTTGTTAGCCAACATTCAGCATGACACTCCAACCTGCCCAACTCAGCAACATTTTGCAATGTTGCAGTCAGATGAAGCCATATGCTTATCTGTATAAACAGTAACAATTACCCAAAAATAGATGCATAACATCACAAAAGGAGGAAAATGGCATTTTGCAGCTTTGAAAATTACCTTTACTGTGTTTTTAATGTCTTATTTGCTTCTTCAGCACATATGTTATACATATATATTGCAAGCATGGCAAAAGTTAAGGAAATAGCCTCTTTAATATACTGCTGTCCTATGCAAAAGTGTATGTGGAATTTTTATACAACAATTATTTAATTCTATGCTTTTCCAGCTCACATGTTATAAAATATGCCATGATCTTGCTCTTTCAGATTTTAAATAAATTGTGCAAAGCATCACATTCCTTCATATTAAAAAGTTAAATACATGTTAAGCTAGTAATTTGCACAAGCTTTATACTACATTTACAATTTAGTCTAACAATCTGCTGACACTGTCTCTTTGCACCATGAAGTTTTAAAGTTCCCAATAGAATTAACAGATTACTTAAATAGAAATGAGAGTAGAATAGACCTAAGATATTGAAATTGCAAAAACATTAGAACTCAAGATAAGTTTGAATGACAGTGCACACAAAAGTTATCCAAAATTTTTAATGTTTAATGCTTAAAGATTTGTGTTAATCAATTGATAAGGTGGGGTACGTTATTCCGGCTCTAATCCTAACTGTAACCCTAACCCAGTGGTAATCGGTACCCCGATGCTTGGGATGCCGACACTGACAAAAAAAAACATGAAGACTTAAATCACAACATAATTAAAATGTACACTTACTTTCTCACCGATGGAGGACATTAACGAAAATACTGCAATGCGACTGGTGCTGAAGATGCTGGATGCCGCCCCTTTATTGTAACGTCACTGAAGACAACGACATGTACATTTAAACAGGTATGTTAACATTAGGGGTTAGGGTTAGGGTCAGGGTTAGACTGAGGCAGCATCTAATGTTGCTGTCGTAAAATAAACCGCCGGCATCCAGCATTTTTGGATTATGCACCAGTCGCATAGCAGTTGTTTTGGTAAGGTCCTCTGTCGGTGAGAAGGTAAGTGTACATTTTAATTATTTTGAGATTTGAGACTTCGTGGTTTTTTTGTAGGTGTAGTCGGTGTCGGTATCCCAATCATCAGGATACCGTACCCATCCCCCCTAACCCGTAGATTACATTGTACAGTTGCCAGGACCTTACATTGCCGTTTTAAATACAGAAGTCCCAATGTCGCTATACTATGTGACGTAAATGTGAAATGCTGGCATTAACTGTATTCGGAATTGATAGCAGGAGGGTTGGAGATCTTGTGTATCTGTGTCACGGTTGAAATACAAGTGCAGCTCAGGAATGAGGTGGAAACACACGAAGTTTATTGCTGAATACTGAATATACAGGAATATGCAGGAATAAATACCGGGTAGATGGCTGATGAAGGTAAGTGGTAATATGGAGAGATCCAGGCAGCATAAAACCAAAAGCACAGCAGAGGAAAGGAACAATAGGATGGGACAACAATAACCAGCAATGAATGCTGGGAGAGACAAGTATAAGAAGGACACACCCAGGTGCAAGGAATAATTAGTGAACAGGAAGGTTAACTCTTAAAGCACAATAGGCAGGCACAGTTGCAGCACCTCTGGTGATCAGAGGTACTGCTGCTAACACATAAAATGAACACAAATAATAAAGTCTGATAGTCCAGGAGGCAGGAGCTGCCAGGCAAAGCAGTATGCTGCAGGCAGATCGTGAGAGTACCCCCTCCCTTAAGGGCGGATTTCAGACCCCCCAATTACCAAAAATGTCTGAATTCATCAGAATCATAGTCCAGAATTGGGGGCCCGGCAGAAAAGTCCTCGTCCATGGATGGAGAGGCAAAGGAGACCATTGCCAGATGGAAGCTGAAGCACTGCAGAACCTCCTTTCTTTTTACGTCCTCCCCTCTTACGGGACTTCCTTGGAATTGGGACCTGAGCCAACTGGGAGGAGCACAATGGTATCTCTTGGCTAGGAGAGATAGGTGGTATTGTTGACAATGCAGAGGCCCCGCAAGATGGCATAGCGAGAGGTGTTGCAAACTTGCTGATTACTGCCTCAGTAAAGGATTGTAAGTCTGACAAGATGGGATGATCTGTCTCAATAAATGGGTTTGCCAATTCCAAAGCCTCTCCCCTAAAATGGGATATTAGGAATAGTACCTGTCTCTTAGGGCTACTAACAAGGCTTGGTACGGAGGGAATCTGTAAAGCAAAAAACCTCATAAGGGCATTAAATTGGGAAGGATGCCCCTCAAAGAAAGGTGACGGTTCGGACTTGGCAGAAAACTTGGCAGCAGGCCCGGACTGGGCGGCAGACTTGGCAGCAGGCCCGGACTGGGCGACAGACTTGGCAGCAGACCCTGACTGGGCGGCAGACTTGGCAGCAGGCCCGGACTGGGTGGCAGACTTGGCAGCAGGCCCGGACTGGGCGGCAGACTTGGCAGCAGGCCCGGACTGGGCGGCAGACTTGGCAGCAGGCCTGTACTGGGCGGCAGACTTGGAGGGGACAGTGCTGTGAGAAGCCTCGGAGGGGACAGCGCTGTGAGAAGCCAATGAGGGGACAGCGCTGTGAGAAGCCACTGAGGGGACAGCGCTGTGAGAAGCCACAGAGGGGACAGCGTTGTGAGAAGCCATGGAGGGGACAGCGCTGTGAGAAGCCACGGAGTGGACAGCCCTGTGAGAAGCCACGGAGTGGACAGCCCTGTGAGAAGCCTCAGAGCAGACAGCACCAAGTGGTAACTCGGGCTGAACTGCATAGAGTGGCAACTCGGGCTGAACCGCATGGACAGGCAACTCGGGCTGTAGCGCATGGACAGGCAACTCGGGCTGAACCGCATGGACAGGCAACTCAGGCTGAACCGCATGGACAGGCAACTCGGCCTGAACCGCATGGACAGGCAACTCGGGCTGAACCGCATAGACAGGCAACTCGGGCTGAACCGCATGGACAGGCAACTCGGGGCTGAACCGCATAGACAGGCAACTCGGGCTGAACCGCATAGACAGGCAACTCTTCTGGAGCAGATTGGAGGGACAGGACCCCCTCTGGAGCAGGCTTTAAGGGCAGTGCCCCCTCTGGAGCAGGCTTTAAGGGCAGCGCCCCCTCTGGAGCAGGCTGTAGCTCAGGAAGAGAGACAGCGGGTGAAGACTCGGAACTGGAGACAGCGGCTGAAGACTCGGAACTGGAGACAGCGGCTGAAGACTCGGAACTGGAGACAGCGGCTGAAGGCTCGGAACTGGAGACATCGGCTGAAGACTTGGAACTGGGTAGCACGGTGGCAGGAGACTCGGGTGCAGAGGCAGCAGCAGGAGACTCCGGACTGGACACCATGGCAGCAGACTCAGGACCAAACAAATTAGCAGCAGACTCAGGATCGGACACAGTGACAGCAGACTCAGGACCGGACACAGTGGCAGCAGACTCAGGACTGGACACAGTGGCAGCAGACTCAAAGCTGGAGGCAGATGATGACACCTCAGAGCTGGAGGCAGAGGCTGGGACCTCAGGGCTGGAGGCAGAGGCTGGGACCTCAGGGCTGTAGGCAGAAGCTGGGACCTCAGGGCTGGAGGCAGAAGCTGGGACCTCAGGGCTGGAGGCAGAAGCTGGGACCTCAGGGCTGGAGGCAGAGGCTGGGACCTCAGGGCTGGAGGCAGAGGCTAGGACCTCAGGGCTGTAGGCAGAAGCTAGGACCTCAGGGCTGGAGGCAGAAGCTGGGACCTCAGGGCTGGAGGCAGAAGCTGGGACCTCAGGGCTAGAGGCAGAAGCTGGGACCTCAGGGCTGGAGGCAGAAGCTGGGACCTCCGGGCTGAAGGCAGAGGCTGGGACCTCAGGGCTGGAGGCAGAGGCTGGCACCTCGGAGCAGGAGGCAGATGCTGGCACCTCGGAACAGGAGACAGAGGCTGGCACCTCAGAACAGGAGACAGAGGCTGGCACCTCAGAGCAGGAGACAGAGGCTGGCACCTCGGAGCAGGAGACAGAGGCTGGCACCTTGGAACAGGAGACAGAGGCTGGCACCTCGGGACAGGAGACAGAGGCTGGCACATCGGGACAGGAGACAGAGGCTGGCACCTCGGAACAGGAGACAGAGGCTGGCACCTCGGAGCAGGAGACAGAGGCTGGCACCTCGGAACAGGAGACAGAGGCTGGCACCTCGGAACAGGAGACAGAGGCTGGCACCTCAGAACAGGAGACAGAGGCTGGCACCTCGGAACAGGAGACAGAGGCTGGCACCTCGGAACAGGAGCAGAGGTTGTTGACGCCTCAGGACAGGCGGCTGGAGCTGGCGCCTCAGGACAGGCGCCTGGAGCTGGCGTCTCAGGACAGGCGCCTGGAGCTGGCGCCTCTGGACAGGCGCCTGAAGCTGGCGCCTCAGGACAGGCGGCTGGAGCTGGCACCACAGGACAGGTGGCAACTGGAGCTGGCACCACAGGACAGGTGGCAACTGGAGCTGGCACCACAGGACAGGTAGCAACTGGAGCTGGCGGATTAGGCTCCATCCCAGGGAACAGATCAGGTTGTAATATAGCAACAGAAGGTGAAGTATAGACAAAGGGTCTGGAGAGGAGCACACTGAAGGCTGCTGCATAGGATGTCGTGGTCTACGGATAGGACAGTCCTGTAAGAAGTGTGCATTGCTGGCACAGTAGAGACACAACTTGTTTGTTATTCTGCGCCATCGCTCCTCTTCGGTCAGATGGGGGCGTTGACCACCTGTGAACTGGGAATTAGTTACCCCATAGTTCTTACTAAACAGAAAATCTGTAGAAGCACAATTAGGAGGTGCTGTTTGCACAGGTTCAGCAGCAGTAAAGGTGGATTGAAACAGACCAACAGCTTCTGTATTAGGAGAGACATAATCAGACAGTCTCCTGAGAGGGTCCACAAGTAAAGTGGAAAATCTAGCAAGCTGAGAACGTAGCAAAATAATGTCCATCTGTAAGGTCTGTAGCAGTGGCAATTCCAAGATTGGTGAAACAGACATGTTGCAAAAACAAATGAAAAAAGAATTGCAGAAAAAGGTCCCAGAAAATATCTTCCACACGACTCCTAAACTGTTTTTTCTTTGGGCTGGTTATACTGTCACGGTTGAAATACAAGTGCAGCTCAGGAGCCAGGAATGAGGTGGAAACACACGAAGTTTATTGCTGAATACTGAATATACAGGAATATGCAGGAATAAATACAGAGTAGATGGCTGATAAAGGTGAGTGGTAATATGGAGAGATCCAGGCAGCATAAAACCAAAAGCACAGCAGAGGAAAGGAACAACATGATGGGACAACAATAACCAGCAATGAATGCTGGGAGAGACAAGTATAAGAAGGACACACCCAGGTGCAAGGAATAATTAGTGAACAGGAAGGTTAACTTTTAAAGCACAATAGGCAGGCACAGTTGCAGCACCTCTGGTGATCAGAAGTACTGCTGTTAACACATAAAATGAACACAAATAACAAAGTCTGATAGTCCAGGAGGCAGGAGCTGCCAGGCAAAGCAGTATGCTGCAGGCAGATCGAGACAATCTGTTTTATAGTAAGTTTACATTTGATTAATGTCGGACTTGTACTGTTCTGAATTCTTTTGTTGCTATATAAGTTGTTGGAACAGCTATCATCAGTATAACGAGTACCACCAAATTTATAACATGTTATAAAGCGCTCCCTATCTGTACCCTTTCCAATAGCTATCCAACAGTCACATTTAATTTTCCTGCAACGTGTGATTGTTTTATACAGCATATGGTGTTCACAATCAGAAATATAAATCTTTTTGGTCTAAGACTAACAGAAACCAACATAGGTCCCTCTGACATCGCACCTTCCCTGGGGGTTTAGTAGATGAAACCTAACCAGAAGGAATATTGCACCTGTGTACCTTGCAGGTTGGATGGCTGATCCTGACGCCTTCTTCTTTCAAAGCTAACAACAGTCACAAGCTGACAGTCACCTCCTGAGATTTCAAAAACTGAAAGAAATTAACTCAGTTGACCAGCTGTGAATGGCAGTAATACGACATGTAAGACATGTGGTAAACATTCATTTTCCTGCAGAGATTAATGTCCATTGCTGCAATGTGTTCCTTGCTGAATATGGGCCGCAGTCAGACGGTTTATATCTATACTTGAACACAATGACGATTTGCTGGGGTGTACTGCAGCAACCACAACACTGTACCAATTTAATAAAATGCTCAAAAAAAATCATTCAAAGTTCTTTTTTAGGGTTGAATTGATTTAGTACCTTATATGCCACAAATTTTCCACTGCTTGAAATTATTAGCTTAAAATGTGAATTAACTACTAATGCACAGAAATATACTGTGGGACAACGAGCTTCATTTATGAACCAGAATTAATTTATTTTCTTAAATATGCCAATTTAGCCACTTCCACATTAATAGATGTATGCCCACATTGCAGTTTTTGCACCTGTCCTCAGAAAAGCACTCTGACCCTCCTTTTATGAACTGTGGTCCATCTGGAAAAGCAGAGATTGGGAAGAGTTGTCACGTTAGGAGCCCACCTTTCACTAATTTCAGCTTCTTTTTCCCCCTAAATTATGGGATTCTTGTCATAGTATGCATGAATCAGGTATAAGCTGATAATAATGGTAAGCAAAAAATATTTTAGTGGGATTTCTGAGTAGACATTTGGGTAAAACACACAATTCATGGGAAGACATAAGAAGTCATTATTCAATCATCACAATATAGCATCACCGATAGCCAATTTGTAGCTGGCAAAAATAGAACGACTTATTTTCTATAAGCTCATTTTTATAGTCCACAAAAATAAAAGACATATTTTGTATCTAGCTTTGAAATAATTGTGTCATGTCATACTACCAATAATAACTATTGTTTCCATTAAATACAAAAGCAAGTTTGTAGTGAGCTGGGCAGAGAAGATGATCCTAGACTCCTGGATTTGGGGACAACTTATCAAAGTATCACTGATTTAAATTAATGTATTATCTGTTGGTACAATAGTAAAGAACAAGATGATAATATTTACTACTTATTATAATCTGATTGTAAACCTTGTGTTGGTTTATAAATAAGATAAAATTATTGCCATTATTTATGCTGCCCAATGCAGTAAAATTGTGTGTCACCCTTACAACACAATCACTGTTTGTGAATCTCTGCAGGCGAGGAGGCGCTGACAATGTACATGGACAAGAGTCGTTTGGATCGTCACGCCGGAAATGGAAACCAGAGTGTTGAGTCTTTGCATCATTTGGCATCATCTTACTTCATAGACAGAGATGGAACCATGAGGAAACTCCATGAAATTCAAATATCAACAGGAGCCATTAAGGTAATTGTGCTTGGGCCACCACAGTAAAAAGCTATTTGTCCCTTTATCTAAATTGCTATTTAATAGGGATGTGCACCGGCCACTTTTGGTGTCTCGTGTTTTGTGTTTTGGATTCGGATTTGCTTGAGGTTTTGGGTTCGGAATTTGTTTCGCAAAACACCTGACGAAAGGTTTTGGTTCGGATTTAAGGTTTTGGATCCGGATTTATTTTGACAAAAACATAAAAAGTGTTAAAATCAAGTTTTTTTGGTTTATTTTCACTCCTACGCTATTATTAACCTCAATAACATTCAATAACAATCATTTCCACTAATTCCCAGTCTATTCTGAACACCTCACACCTCACAATTTTGTTTTTAGTCCAAAACGTTTCACCGAGGTAGCTTTCTGGACTGCATAGTGCAGTGGTCCCGGTACACAATTTGGTACCGGGGCCACAATACCTCCGCCTTCAAATGGTCTGAATTCAGCTGCACAGCTGCCTGCAGTAATATTGCAGTACCACTGGACTTATACTGCTGAATCAGTGAACTTTGTAATATAGCAGTACCACTGGACTTATACTGCTGAATCAGTGAACTTTGTAATATTGCAGTACCAATGGACTTATACTGCAGAATCAGTGAACTTTGTAATATTGCAGTACCACTGGACTTATACTGCTGAATCAGGGAACTTTGTAATATAGCAGTACCACTGGACTTATACTGCTGAATCAGTGAACTTTGTAATATAGCAGTACCAATGGACTTATACTGCAGAATCAGTGAACTTTGTAATATAGCAGTACCAATGGACTTATACTGCAGAATCAGTGAACTTTGTAATATTGCAGTACCACTGGACTTATACTGCAGAATCAGTGAACTTTGTAATATAGCAGTACCACTGGACTTATACTGCTGAATCAGGGAACTTTGTAATATAGCAGTACCACTGGACTTATACTGCTGAATCAGTGAACTTTGTAATATTGCAGTACCAATGGACTTATACTGCAGACTCAGTGAACTTTGTAATATTGCAGTACCAATGGACTTATACTGCAGGATTGTTTTTGGATATTTTTTTTTAATTTCTTTTTTTTATAATTATTTTTTACATGTTTTATAACTTGGGAATAATGGGGAAATAACAATGCCCTTAGAAGGACAGAGCACAGGACACAGCACCACTGGATTGAACAGGACACAGCACAGGACCCAGCAGCACCACTGAACTCAGAAGGACAGAGCACAGGACACAGCACCACTGGACTGAGCAGAACACAGCACAGCACAGAACTGAACAGCACAGCACAGCACAGCACAGCACGAGATATAGCAGGACAGAGGACCACCTAACACAACCTCCCTCTACCCTGATCAATGCCCGAGTGAAGATGGCGGCGGCTAGTGGGGAATTTATAGAATACGAGTATCGCGAGAGCTGACAGCGGGATTATGACTCAGAGCCTCGGTTTCAGTTTTGCAATTGGCGGGAATACCCGGATCTGTATCGGATCCGGCTCGGATCGGCAACGTTCGGGTGGGCTCGGATTTCAGATATCCGAGCCCGCTCATCTCTACTATTTAATGAGAATAAACGCTGCCATTTTATTTTATGAGTGGGAACCACCAGCTCTAGGCTTGGAGGAGTGATTACCTTTTATTATTAGCATTTCATTTTTTTTTCTTTACTATAGCTTGACAATGGGCACATCATAGCTTAATATGAGGCTAAGTTTTACAGGGTTTTCATATCAACCGTCCATTTCTTGCCATTTCTCCATTAACATTGATGAATGGAGCCAGGGTTAAAATCGCCAGACAGTTCTGCTCTTTACCAACTATTGCAGAGCAGGCCACTGTTTATATTCCACTGTGATAACAGATGACGCGGAACAGTCAGTGATACAATTGTCACTTGTTAATGAGCAGACACCTTTGTCGGCTACGTCTGCAAATGCATCTTGAGTGTTAGCATAATTTTAGCAGGTAACTCATTTTTCTATTGTGACTTTATAATTTTGTCCTTACTGATCTTGACCATTTGGTGCTGTTTTCAAAGTAGTATTTCCTGTCTTCAGAAGAAGTGTCAATTCTAATAAATGAATGCAGTCATGTATTTTTCCTTAGGCATGAAAGTATTTATTCCTCACTACTCTGTGTGAAACACATAGAACACAAAGTAGTCATAATCATGTTTATTTCCACAATAAATAGGTGAACTATTCTTTTATTGCATGTTTAATATTATTTCATATAATATTACCACCTTTTTCAAAGTAATCATTCCAAGGTTTATATTTTTTTAATAAATGATTGCCTTTGGGCAACATCTGGTTTTACCACTTCAATGAGATTCCCTATCAGCCCAGCCTACTCAGCATCTGGCCCAGTCTTCTAGTAGTTGGGCAAAAAAAGATCAGGCATCCATACCTAGAGAGTACTGGTCCTTTGCTGAGTAGCACTGGGCCCCTCCTGGTACCCTTAGCTGTTGTTACAGTACAAATATAGTGCAAGCACTTGTTGCATAAGTGTTCTTGCATGCCTGTGCTTCTACGGCAAGGGCCAGTATGCATATGGATGGCAGTGCTTACTACAAATAAGTGTGCGCTACAAGTGTTGACACCTTAAGAATTAAATCTTGAATAAATATCTAATGTGACCCTGACCCCAAATAAATATCCAATGTGCACATAATCTCAAATATATTCAATAGTCACAATTTCATAAATATATACTCTGCCCGTCATTTTATAAATATATATGCTGTGACCATAATTGCCTAAATATATACTGTACCCCTAATTATTAATTTGTTGTTGCCACCATTAAAAAAAAATATTTGTTGCGCCCATAATAAATACTTACCTAACCTCTTCAACCAGTCTTGGTTCAACATAATCCAATGGGAGAAAAAGAAAACCCTAAACCCTATTAAACTGATGGACTGCTTCCAAGAGTACATGACTGCTATAATCCAAGAGTACATGACACAAACTGATTCAATATCAGATGAGTCCGGCTATTTAATAGGCGGCAGCCAATCAGTAGCGTCCTCTTACAAAGCTCAGCCAATCACATGTATTTTATACGTTTTTTTTCTAATCTACTTACTCAAGTTTTCTGCTGACTTCTACAAATGTGTTTGCAGATCATTAACTGGGGAATTTTTTAATTACTGATATCACATTTAAATGAGAAATTAAATGAAGTAAAAGGAAAAGGAAAGCATCTATGGTTCACTGATCTTAAAACCATTTCACATCTCTGTCTGCAGGTCACTGAAACTCGTACTGGACCATTGGGGTGTAGCAGTTATGATAATCTGGATTCAGTCAGTTCAGTGCTGTTGCAGAGCACAGAAAGCAAACTGCATCTTCAGGGTGAGTATGCACCTACGTATATGTGAAAAAGCATAATAAATAGCGCTGCAATATGTAGTTCTCTGATACTAAGTTACTTTTCTTTCATTTGCTTTAAAATAGTGCATGCAAACAGCATAGTTTTATTTTGTGTGTATAAAACTAGCACATATATATTTCACCTTTTCTCTGTTATGATTTCTACTATGGCCTAGGTCAGTTTTGGCTAATCTGCGACACTTCAGGTGTTGTGAAACTACAAGTCCCAGCATGCTTTGCCAATATATAGCAGCTAATTGCTGGAAGGGTATGCTGGGACTTGTAGTTTCACAAACATCTGGAGTGTCACAGGTTAGCCAACACTGGCCTAGGTCTTACTTCATGTACCTTTTCCACTCTTGTACCGCTCTCAACAAATTTACAGAAAATTATTAGCATCGAGAGATATTATTACAAAGAGATAACAATTAAATTAATTTCAACTGGAAGGTTATCTAAATCACCCTTCATAGCTCACAGCATAAGAAAGAGAGACGCTATAGCGGCTAAAACTGTGTAGTACAAATACTTTCGCTAGCAGTTGCTGCTAGCTAATTTGGTGTGGAGAAACTAACAGGCATCCTGTTTGTTACCAGAGACAGATGAACTTATTTATAAAGTATACTTCATGTGTAGCAAAATGCATTTGTTTTTCATCTGAACACCTAAAAGGCCCGTCTAACAAACACATTAAGGGCATGCTCACTTACTCTCTACTCTCGGAAGATACCTTCACAAACTAGAAGCATCCAAGACTTCTCCCGCACTGCCCCCCTCCACTGGAACCAGCTCCCCCGCTCCATCAGAACATCCCCCAACTTGTCCAGCTTCAAACGGGCCTTAAAAACCCACCTCTTCCTCAAAGCCTTCCAGTCCCCCACCTAACCGACCTCCTTCCAGCCTCCCACCTACCGCCATCCCTATCCTGCCCTCCTCTCCCCCCCTCTCCCTCTCTGCGTTCTCCCCCTTTCCTCCTCCTACCCTTGTGTCTCTGTCCGTCCTACCCTCCCCTTAGATTGTACGCTCCTTCGAGCAGGGCCTCCTCTCCTCCTGTTCTCCACCACCTTAACTCTGCTCTCCAGCCTTGTCTCCTCCGTGAGGTCCTCCTGCCCTTTCATCTAGCTGTACATTGAGCTTCTGAGTTACTGTGCTTTTTGTTTACTGTACCGTGCTGCCTCGCCCTGTATCGTGTTTCTGTATGTCCCTGTACGGTGCTACGGATACCTAGTGGCGCCTTATAAATAAAAATTAATAATAATAATAATAATAATAGAAGCACAAGAAGTGTGAAAAATCTGAAGAAGTGCACAGTACAAAAGTAGTGCGTCTAGGAATGCTCTTGTTCAATGAACTGCAACAGGAAAGCGCAAGACGCATACTTCTAAATGTATTGCATCTCTGCCAGTACGGGGCAAAATTCAGTGCTGGTGCAAAAATCAAGTTCTTTTGAAAGTTCAAGTGTCTGTGCTACTCTCGTCACTGAAAGGAATCCCTCTAAAGCTGCATTCTTTCACCTAATTTCTCTCATTTTAATAATGGCAGTCCACCAATTAAAATTTTGCTATTGAACTGTTTCGCAAAACTAGCGCACCAGTACCCAACCCCACCTATCAGCTGGTGCTAACATCTCCTTCTCCACAAACACTGCCAGCTAAGCCAACAACGCATATAACAATATTTTAAAACCTATCACATGCAAATTTGATCAATTCCTTTGCATTTCCCACACAGGGTGCACTGAATATTACCCTACAAAGGCTTTCCTGTTTACCTTTTCAGAACATACACACAGCAGCAAAGAATTGTATAATTAAAGCCCACATACAACAATTTTATTTCATCAATATAAAAAGTTTGCAATTCACTCAATCCGAGTTCTATGCAATTTGATTATATAATATTTATTGTATTTGATAGCATGTCTGTCAAACATGGAATTTTTTCTGTACAATTAAATTAAAATCAATCAAATTGCTTGGCAAATTTGTCACATGTGGGTATCTTTATAAATAGATTGTTAACGATGACACCAGAAAAGTACACAGTACCCAGATATATCCGGTGTGGGTGCCTAAGGAGTAAGACAATCAAGTAGATACAAACATGCTCCAAAATGAACAAGAAACCTATATCTCAGATGGCATGCATAAAAATGAACAGAATTGTATGTAACATTATTCTCATCACAGGTAACAGCTGGCCACTGTTTGCTATGCTTGAGAAGATGTTGCAAATGAAATGCCCTAACTTAGCAAGGACAACAATTGCTTTAATCCAAGAACATTTATTTGGATCAAAACCTTTCCAATTCTCCTAATTATATTATTTAACCTGAAAAATATGGGATTCCAAGAGTGAAATTCAATTTCTTTTTGATTATCACAGGAACTGGTTTAGGAGGTATATTATAGTTAGAAAATAAACTGACAATGACAAAAGGCACACATAAAAATACAAGAGATGGAATGATTTGAGGGTAACTAGGGCTGAAAGACTTCATATTCGCTTGATATGGAATTTATTAAGGGTACATGAAACAAAGAATACACTTAAGTGATAACACTTCTAATTTGACACTTTTGGAGACAGCCAAAGTTTGTCACAAACAAAGAGAAAGGGAAAGGTCTGCAATGTTTTTTTTAGCAAATTGGGTGAATTATGACTTTGGTGAGTGCAGTCTATAATGAAATTCAGTGAATTTGGAATCCACAGTTGGTACACCAAAAGGCAAACAAAAAGTCAATTTTGTTACGAGTCCCAATGACCACAAAGAGGGTCATGTAGAGTTAGACACAAAGTACAGTATGCTGTATAGAGTTAGACACAAAGTACAGTATGCTGTGTAGAATACACCTTTTATTTCTGCACATGCACACAAAGCACTAGTTATGGTTTTGGCCAAATGAAGACTGAGTTGCAGTCTGCCCGTATTAAGTAGGGGGCCATGTAAGCGCAAGCAAAATACATTATGGGCATGTTAGAGCAAATGCAACTTATGTATACTGAGACTCAGACGAATATATGTCTGTCAGCAAACTGGAAACTTGCAGGTTCACAACCACTGGTGTAAGTTTGGAACTGACAGTAATGACGATCAGCTGAGATGTCTCCAGCCCAACATACCCATATAAAACGAGCCTTTTTTATGATGCATTTTAACCTCTGCATTTTGAGAAGGAAATTTTTCCCACCTCTACATAAGCTTAGTATTTCATTAGTCTTGAAGAAGATTGGTATGAGCATCTGCCACCCAAGCAAGAACATTCTTGTCCAAAGATATACAGTATTTTCTCAGCGCCTGACGATTTTAACCTGATCCCTCTTTTAGGACAGAAAGCTCAAAAGTTAGATACCATAGTAGCAGCAAACGGCAGGCCCTAAAGGAAAAATGAATCCAGTGGGAAATTATAATAAGGGCATTTAGGGTGGTAACCCAATGCCCACTATTTTAAAGGCGCCCAAATTTTCCCATTTAAATTCAGTGGTACAATTATGAGCTTAACTATAGATAAAGTAATCTTGCTATATATATAAATAAACACTAAGGGTTTTGGGGTTGCTGTGCATTAATAAAATGTATAAAGTGGAAATTAAATAATTATGGGTGTTTTGGTGGATGACCAAGCACAAAAAACTTTTTTAGTGGGGACCAATGGCTTGGGCAATGGTAGCTTTTGATCACTTAAATAAATATAGGATATATAATTTAAATGTTTTTATCCTATTATATATAGAGCTCTATATGATAAAAAACCAAGTATACTAGGCTTATATAACAAAACTAAATATTCTGTATGGGGGAATTCAGTTGGCCACATTATTGTAAAAAGTAACGTGGCCTGCGCAATATTACCGATATTACGGTAATAGTGCGCATAATTACCATTAATACAGTCATTTCAACACCTGAGCCATGAGCCGCGAGCAGAAATCTGTGTTAAAATTACCGTATTAATGGTAATACACTTAGCGCGGCGCTATTCTGGGGGAAATTGAATTTCCCCCTCTGTATTCAAAAGTCAAAAATATCTTCACAATGTAAAGGTCCATAATAATATGGCAAAATCCTTTCAGCATTCAATGCACAATGTTAGATTTAAAAAAAAAAAAGAAAACATTAGATAAGGTAGCATCCTATTACCTCAGTCTGGCAAGTCTCATGCACTGCTTACTCGAACACTGCCTAGAGAAGATGTTACTCACCACTCCAGTCCAAAAGATTTTGTGGTTGGATAACTTGCCCAAAGTAGTATCGAAGCATGTGCAACTAAATTGTGGAGCAAATACACATAAATCTTACTGGTGTTATTCATATGATAAGGGATTATGTAGATATTGTGTTCCAGAAAGGAAGATTGGGTTTCCCAGAGTTGAGCATAATACATCCCAGCAAGTACTGTTTTGACAAACTACATTTGACATACTTTTTCACTTGCACGTTCATTAGCGTTAAATAGATACTATAGCAACACCAGTGAGTATCTGATATTAGGCTGCTAATACATCCACACATATATGAGTTGAAAATATAGCTACAATAATGAATGAATATCATGGTTTTATTTTATTTCAAGAAAACTATTTATTTAATTTGTTAATCTATATCCCCAAATAATAGATCCAGCTCTCCTCCATTTTAAAGGGTATTTTATTTGAGAATTCATCTCTGACACATTTGTGTATTGATCACTTACAAAAAAATTCTGTTTTGATGTTATAAACCAGATTATAATGGCAGACCCTTAAAATGTTCCTTCATGTTAACACTTCATGTTAACATTTAACAAAACAAATCATTTGCCAAATGTAGATAAAGGTCTGTTTATTGCATATTGTTTTTCGCCATATGCTCATTATTCAGTAGCTAAAAAGAATAGTTGTTAGATGTATGGTGAATCTCATTAAGCAGAGTATTACACGTTATAGCTAATCTACAGGTATCTCATTTTTTTATTTGGAATTTTGTTCTTTTTTGTCTATCACTTGGACTATATGGTATTAAAATAGAGGAACACAGCTTCGTTCAAATGCATCACTACTTTACAAAGGGATTAATAAAAATTGTTTACTGGCAAGAGGTGTTTTTTTCTTAGATTTCTACATTTTTGCATATGTCTACTGGTCAAAGGTATAATTGTTTCATAGACCAGTTTACAAATACCCCAGCTCCCAACATCATATATAGTGGGGAGAACTTTGGAGGTATCTTTAGATGTCACCTCTAGATTTATTTTAGTGTTTCCAAGGAGTGTGGAAAGGTGTACACCCATAGGACACTTGTTTTCCAGTCTTGGTTAGGAACCCCAGCATTAGGCTACAAGCAGTTACATATCTCCTTCCCCACACAAACACTTCAGGGGGTATATTTACTAAACTGCAGGTTTTAAAAAGTGGAGTGTTGTCTACAGCAACCAATCAGATTCTAGTTATCATTTATTTAATACATTCTACAAAATGACAGCTAGAATCTGATTGGTTGCTTAAGGCAACATCTCCACTTTTTCAAACTCGCAGTTTAGTAAATATACCCTCCAGGAGTGGGTAAATAGACAGGGTACACTGCACCAACCAGATTTAATCCCCTCAGTGTTAGGCTTGGGTATGGCAATTTACCTTTCCAGGCTGTTACCTGAATTCATAATGCACCAGGTTAGACCTGGAAGCAGGAGGCTTTTACAGTTACCCCAGCAATTCAATAGCAAAGAATGTAATTTGGCATTGAAGTTAATGCTTGTTTTTAATCATGTGCCACTGCACTGCAAAATAGTGGCAATTATTTTTGTGAAAAAAAGGCTGGCTTCTCTATTTAGGGTTAGTTAGTGTAATTTTGACTGTAATACAATGACATTTTAACTTACTTAATAGACTTGTTAATGACAGATGGTATGTATTTGCATTTTCATTTTTTTTTTAAAGAAGGGGTGAAGTGGCACACTACTGTAAAAAAGGTTAAGCTTTACATAACTAGTTCTCTATTTGAAGAAACACATTATTGTCGTCACTTAAATACTGTTGATGACATGCTTATTAGACTTTCTGTCTGAAAGTCTTTTGACTGATAACAATATGGCCCATTCTGTCACTATAGATGTTGTCATAGTCAAGTAAGTTTTGTATGCATATTTCATGGTGGGCTTATACACAACATACACCTAGACACATTATTGAATTACACAGACATTTTGGGCCTGATTCATCTTCAGATGCAAGTCCCTCTTGCGTGAAATTGCTCTGCGCATGCTCAGAAGCAGACTTTATGCTAATGAACGTAATTAATGTGTGAACGCAAATTACACTTACTACTGCCTTCGTCTTGAAGGGTGGAACGGGGGAGGAAAAGTGTGGCGATGCAGAGGCAATGTACACTAAGGGCGTGCCGAGGGTGTGCCAATGCGGATGAGGCCAAATCAAGCTCTGGGCACGTGTGTACATATGTGTTTATTTTTGGTCTGTATCATTTGCACCAGCTGTAGGGCAGTGGTAAGTGCCGGCTGATAGTGATGACTGCACGTATGTATGCCACTAGATAACAAAGAACATATGTATTCAAGGAAGATAAAATATAGAAATGGATTGTATCCCGATTAATGTATTTAGTGTAAAAAGAATTAAAACAAAAAAAAAAAAACACTTACTTTTATTAATGATTATAGTATTATGAATTGGTAAATTCTTTTAGTAAATTTTTTCCTGGACAATGCAAGAGGTGCATATTAGTTTATTATAAGTTAAATACTGGCTGTCTATTCTTGTAGCACACAAATACTTGTTAGCTTTATTTTTACACTGAAATTTGAAGTTCATCTAGAACATGTCCTACCCCAACTATAAATCTCTCCCCGCATTTTAAGTTTACCTCCAATGCAACATGGTTTTTCCCAGGTGCAAAGTTAATCCTTTTTTTTGCTTTACTTTCCTTAATGAATCGGGCCCATTAGATTTATGTTGCACATATGCATGTGCGTATGCTGCACTGTCTTCTGTCTACGTATGGCAAATAACACATAGCCAAGGCGTACTTATAGCCAGACTCAAATGGAAACATATCTTGAGATTTGCTTATATTAGAATATGGGAGTTTGTGACTGCAAGTGTCATGTGTCTTTTTAAAGGCAGGTTGAGTTCACATTGCGTTCGAGGATGAATCGGGCCTTTAAGTCTGGAATGCTTTAGCCAAAAAATACTGTCTGGAATGTTGTTAAACGTATAAAAAGTACAGCTGCTGTAGTAACTGATGGTGCAGAACCTTTCGATTTTTCATGATTAGACATTCCAGTTCATATACTATTATATGTCAAGGCTCATATATTCCACAAATGCTCTGTATAATGTCATTTAGCCATTTGTGGGTATATTATCTGTATACTATGCATATCTGAAGATTGTTTTATGGCAGTTTATACTTGACAATATAATCATGTTTTTTTTCATGTTCAAGCACTCTATGCCAATCATTTCCTCAGTTAGCTATCGTAAGCAAATGCAGGGGGAGATTACAGGTGCCCCACGATTCCCCTCTAGGCCAGAAATAGTGTTTAATATGTGACGAAAAACAGTTTTGCAACCTTTTCTAGCACTGCAAAAACACTTACTGTGGCTCCATCTTGCAAGACTGTCTGATTTATAGACTTTTCCAGGGCAGGACATATGAATAATGTTTGCTATTTATACTTTATGTAGTATTTGTAGCATATATTTATATAGACTAAGAATATTATTGTGAAAAAAGTGTTGGAATCCACCTGTCAAAATACTGCGCTTGCCCCTGGCTATGATGAAGCTTGTCATTCTGAATCTATAGCTACCAGTCAAACTCCTTTTCATAGTGTGATCATAGTCTGGTTCTAGTTTTTACACTTATTTTCCAATGGCTGTAACGTGGCTGAATTAATTAATTGATGTTAAAAAAATAAGTAGGACAAGCGAGAGCAGACTTTTTTCACACAGTGAAAAGGATTCAAGTAGACAGGTATATGAATCTGTAAGCAATGTATTATTTCCTATATGTGTATATGCCATCGATTCCTACACCCTTCTTTGTTTAATTTCCTCTATCATGTCATTGTCTTCAGGTCTTCAGATCATTATGCCTCAGTACTTGCAAGAGAAGTTTGTTCAGGCTGCATTGAGTTATATCATGTGTAATGGGGAAGGTGAATATGTGTGCAGGAACAGTCAATGCTCCTGTTTCTGCTCTGAATCCTTCCCCCAATGTAACTGTCCCTTCACTGACATCCAGATCATGGAGAACACGCTGAGTAACCAGGGCAAAGTCTGGGCACAGGCATACAGAGATTTTGAAAGCTCAGGTGAGGATTCCCATTGGTTCATTCCACAATGTCCTTTTGTGCCAATCATATATGTTCAATCATTTAAATTTTATGATTGTCTGTTTCTTGTTCCCCATCTTATTTACCAGTGTGGACAAGGTACTCCTGGAATTGTGTGTTTCGTTTTATTTATTGGTTCTTTTGCCTAATTTTTAACTCACTTTATTCCCTTCATTTGCCACTTCTTAAGAATGTTTAAATGTTCTCTGTTTGATTTTACACACAATTGTTTTTACATGTCTCATGTTCAAATCGTTTAAATGATTGTACTCTATCCCTAAAGTTACAGTATTGTGTCAAATGCATCAATGAAAATAACTAAGTTTACAATACATTCATATATTTTTAAAAGCTGTAGATGGTTCTTATTCATCATGGTGTCTATATTCCACTCAGCAAACACCTGTACAGTTTAAAAGAGAAACAATCCCTAGACAAGAGTAATAAACTACTGAACCACTGCTTGGACATAGTTTTGTTATATTGCATGCTTGGTAGAGTCAAGCACTAGAAACAACTGCTGTTAAATTTGCATGTCACTTGGGGGCATATTTACTAAACTGTGGGTTTGAAAAAGTGGAGAAGTTGCCTAAAGCAACCAATCAGATTCTAGCTGTCAGTTTGTAGAATGCATTTGTAGAATGCACCAAATAAATGACAGCTATAATCTGACTGGCTGCTATAGGCAACATCTCCACTTTTTCAAACTCGCAGTTTAGTAAATATACCCCTTGATGATATCTCAACCACTGGATTTACCATTGTTATTAATGACCAGATTCCACTCATTTGCTGAATTTACTAATGCTGGATTCAGTTATATAGTTTCTTCCATATGGATAGAGGATTGAGCAAAATTCATTTACTATGTGCATCTTCAATCATGGCATCAGATAATATAGAATATGAATAAAGAAGTTGATTATATTGTGAATGCAGAACATAGATCTAGGGGGTATATTTACTAAACTGTGGGTTTGAAAAAGTGGCGATGTTACCTATAGCCACCAATCAGATTCTAGTTATCATTTATTTAGTACAGTCTACAAAATGACAGCTAGATTGTGATTGGTGGCTATAGGCAACATCTCCCCTTTTTAAACCCTCAGTTTAGTAAAGATACCATTTAAAAAGAAAATGTGCGTATTTTGTACTGGATGCGTTAAAGTTGTGCTTTGTGGCACTACAGCATGTGGTGGAATGAGGGAATGATGAAACTTAGCAGGGTTTTTTTCAATTACTTAAAGCTTACTGTGTTATTTGGATTGCTGTGCGAATAATGTCTTGTTTTGGCCTGGTTGTATATCTGTATTTTTATAAGACATATTCCAAAAATCAATAAGTCAATTAAGTGAAAGAGTAAAACATGTAAACATGTATTTGTGCCTATAAAAAAAAACAGAGAAGATGGACCAACCTAATTATTCTCTGTTATAAAAAGAATCGTATTTCAAATATTGCCTAGGTTCTACTAACACTAGGGATAAGAAAGTGTCATGAAGTTATGTGTGAAGAAATATACTCAGTCAATATTTAATTTGTCACTTAAAATATTACAAACTCTCTGGTTCAATCAAAAATGTATTTATTAAAAGAAGAGTTCTTTAAAATGTGCATTTGTTATATATGTTATTTTATTACATATTTATATTTTTTAATATAATGATTGAGTCGAAAAATATATTTTCAATGACGTTCAAGAAATTAATATATTGAATAATGAATAAACTATGAATAAACTTACCACAATAAACAACATCCAAAAGGACCCAAATCTGGAAAATTGTAAGCACTAATGGATTGTTTTACTAATTTCTGTTTACTACAATTCTGCGTATGTCTTTAGGAGGTAACAAATTGTGTTTACTGGTAACCTTTATTTTGACAATATTCATGAACCTATTGAACATTCGTTGCATAAATTTTGCAACAATTGAGAAAATAAATATAACTAATAACCATTTGTGCATTTTATATCTGTTCTGTGTTTTGTTTTTTTTTTTTAAATATATTTTTATTCAGATTTTTGTCAAGTATAAATGGTACAGTATTTGGTATGCTCAAAAACAAAAAATTCATAACAATATTAACAACAATAGTTTGCAAAACAGGTGAGGCATAGAACTCGGAACCACCACAAACGTAATGGTCCGCAGGATTAGTAAAATGCAAATAAACGAGAGTCAAGAGATATGGTTATGAGATATCCGTAGTACCATGAGGGGGAGAGGGAGAGGAAATAGAGGAAGAGAAACATAGGGGGGAGGCAGTTTGGGAGGGGGGGGAAGGAAGGAATGTTAGTAAGGGGAAAAGCAAAGAAGAAGGAGAAAGGGGAGGCAGAACCTAGCAAGACTTAGCTCAGACAATTACCAAGGAAACATTATTTTCATTTTTTAAGAAGGGGAAGGTGTAGCAGAGAAGTAATCTTGCCACCTGTGCCATGTGGAGAGAAATTTGTAAGGGCGATCATTAGCTACACTAGTCATGTGCTCTAGATTGTGTATTTGCCAAACACTTTGAATTAGTTCCAAAACAGAAGGGCTCTCTGATTGTTTCCATTTCTTGGCTATTAAGCATCTGGCTGCGGTCAGGATATGGCCCGGGAGTGACCACATAGTTTTGTGGGTGTCGGGGGGTAGTCGAGGGAGGAGAAAGTATGAAAGATGGAATGGAGATCTTAGATTTGACACTTTATAAATAAGGTCAGCTACCGCTTTCCAGAAGGGGATGATTTTTGGGCAGCTCCACCAGATGTGGGACAGGGAGCCACGCTGGCCACAGCAGAGGTCCGAAGATGCCGGATAGATTGTTTTCAGTCTGGAAGGGACTAAATACCACCGGAATAATAGTTTGTAGGAGTTTTCTTTAACGGTAGTACAGATGGAGGATTTGGCCACTGCCTCGCGTATCTCAGTCCATTCCTCAGGATCCAGAGACTCGGCCATCTCCACCTCCCAGCGAAGCTCATGAGTCTCCTTGTCAGGCAGATTATGATTCATTAGTAGAGAATAGAAGGTAGATATCAAACCTTTAGAAGACGTTTTGTTTTTACAGAAGGTTTCTAGGGGGGAGCGATTGTGAGGAGCACGAGGGTCTATTAAGGAGGAGAAAATGTGACGAATTTGAAGATATTGGTAAAACACGGAGGACGAGAGATGGAAACGCTTACGAAGATCAGCAAAGGTCGGAAAAAAACCCATTGGGACAATATCGGAAAGAAACAAAATATTCTGTTTTGTCCATTGGGAGAAAGATTTTGGGTTGACCCCTGGAGGGAAAGAGGGGTTATGCCAAAGAGGGAACATCCGCTTGGGGTTAGACAAGAGTTTAAAAGTGCGGGTGCTATATCTCCAAATTTCAATAGAGAAGCGAACTGTAGGGGGGAGGGAGTGCAGGGGAGGAAGGTCCTTAGGGTCTAACCAGAACAAAATGCTGGGAGATAGCATCTGGAGGAGGTCAGCCTCTGTGTCGACCCAAAGCCTAGTTTGGGGGGGAGAATGAGAAAGAACGGCTTGGGTGAGGTGTGATGCCAGGTAGTATTTATGGAGGCATGGTAGCCCCAAACCACCATTCCGGGCGTGACGAAAGAGAACTTTGAGACGAACTCTAGGACGACGGCCGGACCATATAAATTGTGAGATACTTGCCTGGAGATCTTTCAGAAAGAGTGATGGGACGCGTACAGGGAGAGTCTGGAAAAGGTAAAGAATCCTTGGTAAAATATTCATCTTAACTGAAGCCACTCTACCAATCCAAGAAATATACCTTGGGGACCAGGACTTAAGATCGCGCTTCAGGGCGGCTACTAGTGGGGGAAAGTTGGCCAAAAATAGACGATCATATGTTTTGGTGAGATTGACACCTAGGTATTTAATGTGATGGGGTTGCCAGTGAAATTTAAAGGTGTCTTGTAAGTGAGTTTGGGTGTTCGGTTGGAGATTAAGGGCTAAGGCTTCAGTCTTATCGGAGTTGATTTTAAAGTTTGAAAGGAGACCGTACTCGTTAATTTCAGCAAAAACAGACGGGACAGAGACATGAGGGTTTGTAAGAGTTAGAAGGACGTCGTCTGCATACAGCGCTAGTTTCGCCGATCTTAAACCTGTGGAAATGCCGGATATATTAGGGTTGAGGTGAATCCTGGAGGCCAGAGGTTCCATCATTAGGGCAAAGAGGAGGGGAGAGAGGGGGCATCCCTGTCTGGTACCATTCCGAATTGAGAAAGCCGCAGAAGCACATCCGTTAGCCAGGACCGTTGCTGAGGGGTTGAAGTAGAGAGAGGCAATTCCATTGAGGAAGGGACCTTGAATGTTTGATGCTTTGAGAACCTCGCGCATGAAAGGCCATGAAACCCGGTCAAAGGCTTTTTCAGCGTCAAGCGCGAGCACCAGAGCCGGGGTTTTGAGTTTATTTGAAGCATGGATTAAGTTGATGACTTTTCTTGTGTTATCGGCTGCCTGGCGGTTGGGAATGAAACCCACCTGGTCAGGGTGGACCAAGCAGGGGATCACACCGGCCAAGCGGTTTGCCAAAATCTTAGCGAAGAGTTTCAAATCAGTATTTAGTAATGATATTGGGCGATAACTTGCACACAGGCTAGGATCCTTACCCTCCTTCGGGATCACCACTATATTGGCTCTGGTGGTGGCGCTGTCAAACTTTTGGCCCTTGAGGATCGAGTTAAAAAGATCTAGGAGCATGGGTGAAAGGACAGGGAGCAACTTTTTGTAATATATGGCCGTGAGACCATCCGGGCCCGGGGCGGAGGTATTTCTCAGAGATTTGACCGTAAGTTTCAATTCGTCCGCAGATATATCTTGACTAAGTAAGGTAGACTGGGATACGCTTAGGGCTGGTAGACCACAAGTATTTAAGAACGTTTTAATGCGAAATCTGAGGTCTCTAGGGGGGGGAGCATCAGATTGAAGGTCGTACAGTTTGGAGTAAAATTCCTGGAACCGGTTAGCTATTTTTTGTGGATCAAATTGCTTACAGGAGGAGGCGTCTAGAATATGAATAATTCTGTTGCGAGTCCGTTTAGTACGTAAACTACGGGCCAAGAGGGCGTCAGCTTTATTTCCTTTCTCGTACAATCTTTGGCGGAGCCATTTCAGGGTATTGGCTGCTTTAGTGGACAAGAGTTGCTGTAACTGAGCTTTTACAGCTAGGATTCTGAGATAAGTTTTGGGTAGCGTTGATGCTTCTTGGTGAGGGAGAGAAGTTCAGATTCGAAACCTTGAATCCGAGCTAAGTGAACTTTTTTCTGGGCTGATGACATGCTAATTAAGAGGCCTCGGATAGTGGCTTTATGTGCCTCCCATATAACAGAGTGCGAGATATCCGGGGAGGAGTTGAAGTTCTTGAATTCCTCGATTGACTGAGACACTTTCTGTAAGTTTTCCGGTTTGGTGACAAGGGTGTCATGCATGCGCCAGGATCGATGAGGGCGGACTGCGGGAAGGATATCGACATTAAGAGAGACCGCAGCGTGATCTGACCAGATAACTGGGATTATATCTGAAGAGCGCAGGGAGGAGGTAGAAGATTTATCTGTGAAAATCATGTCAATGCGTGTATGGACGTTGTGGGGGACGGAGAAATGTGTGTATGCACGAGCAGAAGAGTTCAAGACCCGCCAAGAGTCATAGAGATCATACAGCTTTATTAGGGAGCAGAGATGACGAGAGTCTCTAGAGGTCCGCAAGGAGGAGGGTGACGGAGGAGAGCGGTCAAGCTTTGGATCCAACGTGACATTGAAGTCTCCACCCAGAATGACATGTCCCTTAGCTGACTGAAAAAGTTTAGCGAAGAAATCTGAAAAGAAGGATCCCTTTCCCACATTAGGAGCATAGAGAGTCGCTATGGTTATGGGCGTTTGTGAAATAGATCCAATCAGTATTGTATATCTGCCTTGGTCATCTGTTATTGTAGAATGTACAGTTAATGGAACTGACTGATGGACTAGGATAGCAGTACCGCTAGTTTTGCGAGGGGAGGTAGAATAAAATGCATGCGGAAAGGTTCTATTTGTAAGGCTTGGGTGCGAGTGTGTGAAATGTGTTTCCTGCAAGAGGACTATGTGAGCCTTCAGGCGTTTGAATTCTTGGAGCGCCATGGTGCGTTTCTGTGGGGCATTGAGACCGTTAACATTTAAAGATATTATCTTGATAGTCATGGAGGGTGTAAAGAAGGAAAGCTTAATGAGGTAAGTCTGCAAGCTAGACAAAGAGGGGGAATCAGAAAAGGTGTTAGTATGAAGGGGGAGGAAGGGGAAGGGAAGGGACCGGAGAAGGGGGTCCCAGACTCCGGTTTAAGCCTATGTGGAAGACACATCCTGTGTGTCAATGGGGTTCGTGGGGGTCGCGACTGGCAGTCCAAGTGACAGCCAAGGACCAGAACAAGCTAACAAAATTGTCAAGTTGAAAGGGGGGAAAGTATGGTGAACCTTGGGGAAGGGATCGTGATCTAAGGGGACATTTTAGGGATGATGCCATGTCCAAGGGGAGGCCCAAGACCTTTATCCTGAAACTCCCTACGGACAATGGCGTAGCATTTGAAAAGGCATAAAATCATGTCTAATATAATAAAGTGAAGTATGGGGGGGGCATACAGCGAAGTGGGCAACATCGCAAGAGTGGGTTAACGACTATAAACAATTGGGGAGGGTCTCTCGTCAGGTCAGGAAGAGATTAAATGTATGCGTTTTAGAGGATCAGGATTTGTATAGAGGAAAATCTAAGAATCGAGTGGACACAACAACAGTAACATGTTTTAAATCAACAGCGTCTACGAGGACTAACAACATCTCTAGAATAGTGGACATATCAAAAGGCAGTTATTGGGTAACAATAAGCTATCTAGAGTACCCTTGTCAAAATAATATAACTTAGGGAGGACTCACTGTGTAAACATGAGCTCCATATAACATCACACTGACGGGCTATTAAACAGACTTTTTTCAAAAGAGAAAACATTATTTGAAACATCAAACAAGAGTTATTGGAAACAATAGCATCAGGGTGTGTTAACTGACAGACTCAACAAAAAAAATAACAGTTACATAGATGAGTACTATTAAGTCGAGACCTCTGTGGAGAATCCGGGATCTAGATCCGCGTTGATTCGGGGGTCCGAAGAACCTGTATTGGAAAGCAGAGAGAGAGGGAGAGAAAAAAGAAAAAGCAACAGAAGCAAATCACACCAACATAGTTTGTTGAAAACGGGTAGCAGCCCGACGAGAAGACCCAAAAACGATTTAGGCTGTAGACCAAGTAGGTGAAGGGGCTCTTCGCGGAACGGAAGAGCTGTCTGTGGGCAGGGATGGAGAAGTCATCGGGATGCCCAGTTTCTCCAGCATAGAGAGACCTTCTTCATGAGTCTTAATCCTATGAGAGGAGCCATTATGAGTGACTTGGAGAGCAAAGGGAAAGCCCCATCGATATCGAATGCGATGATTTCTGAGGGCTTTCATGATGGTGATCAGGTTGCGACGTTTTCTTAAAGTTGAGGGAGCTAAATCCTGAAAAATCTGGATGTTATGACCAGAATAGGAAACAGCTGGAGTATTGCGTGTCGCAGCGATGAATTGATCTTTGACAGTGTAGTAGTGGAATTTCATCACCACGTCTCTGGGTGGTTGGTCTGCGGGAGGTTTGGCCCGGAGAGCTCTATGAGCACGGTCCAATAGAAAATCGGAGGAAGGAGTGTCAGGAAGGCATTGACGGAGAAGGCCCTCCAAGTATTTAGGTAAAGCCTCAGTGTCGATGAGTTCTGGAATATTCTTAAGGCGGACGTTGTTGCGTCTTGTACGATTCTCAACATCCTCATTGTGATCTTGCATGTCTGATATTGTTTGGCGCATTTCTGCGAGTTGCTGATCGACTGATTGTTGGTGAGAACAGACATCATCCACTTTGCGTTCTAAAGAATCTGTGCGATTGCCGAGCGCTAGGACTTCAGCTTTAATGTCCTGAATAACCGCTCTCATCTCGGCTTGTATGGTGGTTTGAATGATTTTTAATAGCTGTGGTGTGGAGCAAATTACATTAGAGGATTGAGATTCCTCATGGACCGAGATCGGCGATGACGGGGTTTCAGGTGTGGAGGAGCTCGCTTGCGTTTTGTCCTTGCGGGCAAACATGGCCGCCTGGGCAGCTTTTTTGGTTTGTGAGACATGACACGAGAAATAGAATAGGAGAAGCACTGCAACCCAACTGTAGAGTAATATGGACAATGCAAGATGCTAGCGAAAAGTCCCCAAGGTTCAAGGGTAGAGACTAGTTACTCCATGGTGAAAGGGGATTTTCTGTTTTGTTTTTTCTTTTCCCTTTCCTCCCTTTTTCTTTTTTTTTTCTTTTTCTTTTCTTCCTTTTTTTTTCCCTTTTGTCTTTCTTTTTCTCCCTTTTTTTTTTCTTTTTCTCTTTTTCTTCTTTTCTTTTTTTTTCTCTTTCCCTTTCTCTTTTTCTTTTTTTTTTTTCCCTTCTTTCCTTTTTTCTTCCTTCCCTCCCTTTTCTAAAAAAAAAAAAAAAAAAAAAAACCAACCAAAGGAAAGTAGGACTTGAGATTATCAATAAGCAGTTAAGTGCTATGTATCGGCACTAGATGGCATTAGGGGAATCAGAAACGTTGACTAAAACCTATTAGACCAGGGCTGTGAGCTGAAAACTCTGGTTACTAGGTGGCAGGAGGGTACCAGAAAGGGCTTGCAGAAAGAACAATGAAAACTATGGCCACAAGATGGCAGCACCTCCTATGAAGTTGCAGCAATTTTTAAGTGAGGGTGAAAAAAAAACAAAAAAAAAAACTTGGAACTGTGAGCCTGCTACGCAAAGGTTGCACTTATATGTAGAAATTTGATAGGTATAAGTCCTTAGCAGCTCACCTGTGGTCTTATTGAGATGCAGGCTCCGGATCAGTTTACAGGAGTTTTTCCCTGTTCCAACGACTGGCCAGGCGCTGTGCTGATGGCCCCTTCAGGAGGGCACAGTGACCCCAGGAGATGTGGCTGGAGGCTGCAGTCAGAGATGATGGATGGGCAGCTTACTCGGAGGCTCTCACTCTCTTTAAGTCACCGCCTCTCGGGTGTTGATATAGAAGGCGCCCGTGAGCGGATGCAGCCCTGCCCTCACAACGCTGAAGCCAGGCAACAGCGGTAATTGCCGTGTGGGGGGTAGTGCAGCTGGGAACACTCGCAGACTCTCTTTGTCTACCTAAACTCCTCACCGCTGTCCTGACCCATCCAGTGCTGCAGCCAGGAACGGATAACGTTGTATGGAGACTTGAGCACTGCTCTCTCTTCGCGCCAAAAAGGACGGAGTGGAGGATCAGGGGGGAATATTAAGCTCCAAGAGTAAGAAACTCATACAAAAGACTATGTCGGGGAAGCAGCGCTTTTGCCTCTATCCACTGGTGGAAGGTGAGAATAGATCTGAGCAGCTGTAATGGTAGGTGACGATGGGAAAAGTTTTCAGCAGACGGAGCCTCTAGAAAACTTGACCGGCCATCTTGGCTGTCAGGCCACGCCCCCTGTTCTGTGTTTTTTAAGAAATTCATAGGGGCATATTCAATTCTCGGCGGAAACGCCGAAAATCTTGTGGTCCGCGCACGATTACCGTTATTACGGTAATCGTATGCGGAAAAACCGTTAATACGGTAATTTTCTGGCTGGATTTCAGCTCACAGCTCCCTGAGCCGCGAGCTGAAATCCAGCTAACTATTACCGTATTAACGGTAATAGTTTTTCCTGCGGCACGGAAAAAAAAGAATTGAATTTGCCCCATATAGTGAAACCCTGACAGACTTATTTGAGATACATTATGAAATGATCCCTTTCATACAATACAGTTGAGCAATGTGGAGTTATTTCATAGCTGTCACAGACCAACGTATCCAGGAAAAAATGTCTCATTCCCTTGTTCAGGACTCCTGTTGCAGTGTCCATATTGCACACATTTTAATTCAAATTGTGCCACATGGACACTGCAACAGTTCTATGGAAGTCACAAGTACACATGAACATTTGATAAATTACGACATAAATTCAGTGTCATTGTTCCCAGCTGTGGTGATGAGGAGGCAGGTGAACAAATTACCAGGGGCCCTGTTTTTCTATAAATATTCAGTCTTTTTCCAAAATAAATCCCTATATCTTCTAAAAACAAAATCAAATTTGCTTCAGTAAAATTAGAAATTAGAAAGTAATTCTTAGCAGATAGGACTCAGCACAAAACCATGAAAAGTAATTTATCAAAGAAATCTGACTTTTTATCTGAAATTCCTGATTTTTAACTTCAAACTTCAGTTTTGTTATATTTACATCTCTCAGTTGTGAGTTTATCTCAGAATTATGACTAGGAGCTTTCCTACTACCATTGTAATAGGTAACAGCAATACATATTTGCTCTTTTGTGGCATATTTTCAATCTGCTTTTAATAGGAGCCATACATTTTGATTCATGTCATTGCATGGGGTGTAGATAATGCTACTTAAGATTTCAGCTTTCTTGTCAGCCATCAACCCTCAAATTACTTGACTAACTGATGTCTGGAAATACAATCTTTCCCTAGCTCCTAACACAAACATTACATTGAGGTTGTTCTTGAAGGAGGTGTATGTATGCAACATCTAAGCCCTACTCTGAACCTGAAAATCTGTTCATCTTCCCATGATAGCACAATGGTTTCAGGTGTAGTCAAAGGTTATTTATAGCATATGTGGCATATCAGCTAGAACAATGTACACGGTACATGTCCCAGAAATGCCTTTGATACAAGATTTGGAAGAATTAGTTGTTTTGATGCTTATGGCAAATCTTGCTCCAGCAAGGTTTTAACCATTTAGGGCCTCATTTAGAGTCTGACGCAAAGTCCGTCTAAGACGTGTAGGAGTGGGAGTGTGCCGCAGCTTGGTAGGGTATTACAAGTGGCATGCAACCCCAGTTGTATCCCACTCGTAATACCCTACCGAGCTGCGAGCAGTTCGTGCAATTAGCTAACTACTTGCGCCACCTAATTCCTGCTGCACATTTGTAGCCCTTTTTTGATGTGTGTTGCGTCTGCGCCGTACTGCGTGTAGGATTTGCTTAAGGGGTCACACCTTCACAATTCCGTGTTCCGCCCTTTTCCTCGTAGTAAGCCGCAAGCTGTCGCAAGTGTAAATTGCGTCCAAGATGCAGGCGGATATGGTGCTTGCTACACACGTGTGATAGTGTTTTTTTGGTCGATGCGCCTAAAACGGACTTTGCGTCAACTCTAAATGAGGCCCTTAAAGTCTTGTTATTGATTTGTGATGATGATGATGATGATGAAGAACAAATAGAAACTAGTGGTGACATCAGTGATGTGGATGGGGTATAATGCTTTGTGGAGGAAAATGTAAGTAGTTTGAGGCTGAATAAAACATGATAGTACCAGATTCCATACCTTTTGTGGTGTTTGTGTAGGTGTCAACTTTAATAGTCATCAGTATACCAGACAGTGAGTTTTATATTGGCTCATCTCCTCTTATTCATTAGTGACCGGCAACCCTGCCACCCAGCTTAGAATTTTGTCCTTAAGGTTGTCCTCTTGTGCAAGTCATTAACTATTTATATAAAAGGTGACCACCTTTTTGGCTCCATAGAATTTAGCCATGTGGCATTTTTTCATCTGTTGGTGGAAGCAACTTTCTTGGACAGGTATGTGGAAACGACATTAATATGGCATAACAGTGTCTGCATTTGCCACCACTGGCCAGTCAAATTCCCCCCAAAAAACAGGTGTCCAAAAGCAGTATGAGAGGCTAATTTTTAATTTAAGATGAATAGCAATTGGAAATCAAACTTGTTCTGCTGCACCCTCCAAGGACAAAAATAATAAATCTAACAATTTTAGTGCTGGTAAACACTAGCGTTGTATATTTTAAACAGCACCACAACTTTATGTGTTACATCCATTCAGATTCCATTTTTTAACTTTATATAAATGTATAGGCCGATGATGTAGAAACACCATATTATATGACCATATCTCACCCCTTTTAACTTCTGAAAAACAGGAGATGATATTGCTGAAGAAAATAGTGGTGTCTCTGCATACATGTAATGGAATTTATTCAATTTTAATACACATCTTTAGGGGCAGTATGAAGAGGGAGCACTTTTGGAGGAAAAATGGATTTTTAGCAGAGTAATAAAAGCAGATTTTTATTTTTAATTAAATTTATTGGCATTATATAAAGTAAAATGTGTTGTCACCACCCCTGCAACCTTCCTTTGGCAAAGGAGCAGGCTGGAGTTAATTTAACATTTTTATGATAAAGAACCGGGAATGAGGAGGATGATAAACCAATTAGAGGAAAATTTGACACTTGCCACTTAGCTTTTAGAAATCTACATTCCTTTATAAACATTAATAAAGGCCGTCAAATCCTCTCTCGTTTGTATCGTATATTTAAACAAAATGGGCCCGATTCATCAAGGCAGACATTCTGAGCGCAGCCTGCGTTCAATATTATACGCACATATTTAGGCTTTGAGCACTACCGGGTTCATCAAGGCACAGATCTCAAGATACGTGTGCTTCTGAAATCGGGGACAGGTCTGTTGTGCTCAACTACACAAGGCAGGATATGTTCAATACCTATGTGGATTATAAATTCACAAAAGAACACACAGAAAAATAAAGAAACCTTATATTAATGTCATGTTAATAATAAATGCATTAATGATAACGCAGTTAAGAAAAGGTTTTTTTTTTTTTTTTTTAAAAATGTCCCCATGAAATGCATGTATTAGAATGTTGTTAATGTCTACCGAACATAAAATACATTTTTACAGATGCTCCTGATTGCAAACACATGTTTTAGCGTTCATACAAGACTGACATCAATACTGATCAGGACACAGACAGCTGGATTTGGACGTGGCTGCGTACACTTGAGTTTGCCACGCCTCTGCTGTAAAATGACCACAGCAAAACGCCTCTTCCTTGCCCACTTCTCATCCTGAAACCATAGGCTTTACTAGGTGTCCTTTGCACATGAAGACACAGCAGACAGGGCTGTGCTAACAGACGTATCTCTCAGCTCTGGGTATGCGCAGATTAATTTTGCGGGCGATATGCTCAAAAACGGCAGATGAGTGCCTTAATGAATCTGGCCCAATATGATTTGATAGTAATGGTCAATGTGTGTCTCTTTTATTTCACTAGAGCAACACTGTGGGCCTGTTGCAGAGTAGAATACAACTTGGGTGTAATTTACCTTAGGCTGGTGCACATAATGTGGGTCTAAAAGGCATATCTGCTTCTGTCAGCTCACAATTCCATGAACATGCCCTCATTTTATTCTGACTATGTTAGAACGCCTTTTTCCTCCTCCAGCACACCTCTGCAGAAACTAGCTTTCACACGTGTGGATGTGTGCAACTCTGCATAGGTATAAGTACTTGTAGGATTTTTTGTGGACGTACACAGAGCGAAATCACGCAATTTACTCTATGCACATAGGTGAACATTCAACTCTAGAACATGTCACGTGTCGCAGCTTTTCCAACTTCTTTTGCTTTTCTAATGTCATTTCACAATTTTTAGTAAGTTTATTTCTTAATTCCTTTCACCAACCTCTATCATTTTACCCTCTCTGATCTTTCAGTTTTATTCTGCTCTTTTGGTTAACTTACCTCTACTCAACCCCCTCACTAGCGCCACTTGCCAATTGTGGTTCCCTTGTCATTTCTCTGTTTCATTATGTTTGCTTCTTATATCCAAATTCCTACCCCAGGTGGCCCCTGTTTGCTTCACCTCTGAGTCTGCATTATCTGAATCTGTCTTCTCTGCATCTCCAGGGGCTGATGGAAGCCAGCAACCTCATAATCTTTAGGCATGTCATAAACAGAGCTGGGGCAGTCAATTCATTCTGTTGTATGATGTAGTTGCTGTTGGAATGAGATAAATAAAGGTCAAATTTCAGTGGAAAAATATTGGGCCTGATTCATTAAGGAAAGGAAAGCAAAAAAAATGAGTAACTTTGAACCTTGGCAAAACCATGTTGTATTGGAGGGGGGAGGTAAATTTAAAATGTCAGGACAGATTTGCAGTTGGAGAAGGGCATGTTGTAGATCAACTTTAACTTTCAGTGTACAAATAAGCTATCAAGTATTTGTGTGCTACATGAAAAAACAGCCAGTATGTAACTTATGTGCAAAATAATAAAGTAATTTGTATCCCTTGCATTGTAACATAGTTTTGTCTAGGAGAAAACTCTCTCATTATTTTGCCTTTCCTTAATGAATCAGGCCCATTGTGTCCAAATGTGCAATGAGGCGAAAATTTTGAAAATTTCTAACTGGATCATATTGGATAGTGTTTCTGCATGGAATTATGAGTTGCAGGCTACTTGTATTGTATTTAGTGGTAGATCTACTGCATTTGTTGAAGGTGGAAGACTTTTCCTGGGTGATATCCATCAATCAGGACAAAAGATTAGACCCTTACTTGAACAAGAATTGGATTATAGTGCTTGGCTTTCTTCCATGCTGAATGTACAATACTAATATGTAAATAATGTATTAGTTTAGTTTTTTGACTGAACTATACTAATACATGTCCTATTGAATTCTCTGTTGGTCTGGGCTGCATTTGTTAGTAGAAACAAAAGTATTTGAAAATGTCAGTAGTAGTAGTATTTTGCAATACACATTTTATCCATATACAAATTTTATGTTTTTTTAATTAATTTCTCATTTGTTTATTCCAAGAAATGTATTTGAAATCATGTAATCATGCCTTGTTTTTCTTGTGTCCATTTTTGTGGATTTACTCTGCTGATCTGTGTAATTTAATGTTTGCCAAGACAGAATCATTTATAATACGTTTAGCTAAAGGGCTCATGGTATCATACTGGATTTTCCAAGATAAAGTAATTTTGATTGCTATGCTTTATACTGTCCACATAGCAATTCAATCTTTTTTCCATTTCACATCAAATTTGTGATGTCTTTAATTTCAATAGAATTTGTGACATCTATTGTGATTGTGACATCTAGCTAAGCTTTTTGAGTCGAGCTAGCTTCTATTGTAATAATTTTTCTTTGCTCTTATGTGCTCTTATGTACTTGTGTATTAAATTTTTGAAATTGTATGAACATCACATTTATAAAGCAGTTTTCACATATTTTGGATTGATTTGGGCCCAGCCAAGTAAAGCTCACAATAGGGTCTGCTTTTAGCGCAACAACGACAAGGATGACAACACTTTCCCCGACACAACAATTCTGAATCTGTCAGTGACGACAGACTGGGAAGACCGAATGTATGGAAAACAGACCTGCAAAGTACCAGAGAAATGATCTTGCCAGCACCCGAAAATGACGCCCTTTACTATTTTTTCTGCTCTTAAGGGGGTAATGCAAGGAGGTGCTGGCTGATCAATGTAGAAGCCTTGGTAAAAAATAATTGAACAGCCAGCGCCTCCTTGCAATACACCCTTAAGGGCAGGAATACTAGTAACGGCCTTCAAAATAATGTCATTTTCGGGTGCTGGCATGATCATTCGTCTGGTATGTTGCAGGTCTGTTTTTCATACATTTGGTCTTCCCAGTCTGTCGTCATTAACAGTTTCGGACCTGTCATGTCGGGGAAAGTGCTATTGTCCTTGTTGTTGTCGCGCTAAAGACTAGCACTGTTTAAGACTCCATGTACAGAACTGTAAGCCATATATTGTAATGGGCAAAGTCTTTTAGTCCTACACGGAGGCTCACTGAATTAATTCTGGTTAACCCTAATAATTTTCTGCAATTATATAGTTCTTTACCATTGTAAAAAATAGTATACAAGCCCTATGTTATATAATGTTGCCCTAGTAAACAACTCTGATACAGTACTCAAATTAATCAAATTTAAGAAACAACAACATGGTATGAACACGTAAGTTAAATAAATAACAAGCTGGATGTTTGAACATTATTTTATGTAGAGGGTCATGTGACAAAACAATCTTCCTGCATCAGTCTCATAGTCTCATAGGAGACTCACTTCACTACTATGTTCTTTTTGCATTGTATTTTAGCTTATTGTTTGTGGCTTCCTGCTTGTCCTCCTTTCCCTCCTCACATCATGACACCAGAGAGAATTTACAACGCAAGGTTTTTGTCACTCCGCAAAAAGATGTACATTTTATGAGTTCAGGGTGGGTGGTCTTTTTGGGTTCATCCTATATTTTTATTGGGTCCCATTTTGTTTGTTCATTGTAAACTTAGGCAGAGAAATATATTCCTAGGCATGCTTCGAGCAATGTAATAAAAAGTTTCACAAAAAATGCACCTGTAATAATAGTGGTGCTGGTGTCTCCCCACTCTCAGAATTCAGTTAAGCCATAAATAATGCTCAACTGAGCAGCATTTTAAGAGAAAGTTTTATTTGGTTAAAAGGATGGTTCTAAACTGGTGGGAGGTTGGACTTTTGATGCTATGTTTACAACTTTTACTGTGAGCCACTTCAGGTTTTTCTGCTTCTATGCACACATAAATACACTTCTAGTTTGCAGAAGAGTCTCCTGAGAGTGGAGAGTAGGTGTGTACTTTGGTGTGAGCTGGGCAGACCATTTAGGGGCAACAGTGCAAACCCAAGGTAAATTACCTCCACTGACCTACATAAGCCCTGTCCTCACTAATGTTGCATCATATATGGACAGGACAATGCCTTTCACATGATTGACATACTCATCTCCTTGGTCATCTATACCTGGAGGATATAAGATTAATAATACAAAGGATGTTGGGAAACATTTTTGAATACCTTGGAACAAAGAAGGAAAAACAAAAATGAAAAGGCATTTAATATTTTTTTAGTATCATTTAACAAAATAGAAAAAAAATCCACACATATCCAGGAAGACACAGGAAGTAAAGTAGACTGCACACAAAAATGGTCTTTAAAGAACACGAAGATGGAGACACAGAACAAATAGTGTTTCTTCCTCTTTTTGATAATATATCTATTTATATGAATTTGCACTTGTTATTATGGGTGCATACACGAATAATGGTGTCAAGAGGCATCTACTGGAGAGCAAGAATTTTCTTACTCTGATGATGAAAACTATGCTGAAAGCAAGCTAGCAATAGTATTGCACCTGTATCTGTAGACAAATGCAAAATTTTTATTTTATTTAATAGGGCAATATATTCTAATTAACTTCATTGGTTAATGACTGTGCATTTAAGGAAAAATACTTGTTTCAGATGTCTGCAAAGTCTTTTTGAGGTTCCAGTGATTGAACATTGCCTTTTGGGACATTTTATAAATCACACTTTATGTGGACATAAACCAATGTAATTAAAACATTAAAATATAGAAATGTGCTACTTGAAGTAAAGATAGCCACAAGTCTTCATTTAAGGATATTTGCGGGGAAAAAAGGGAAAGTTATAATTAATGAAGAAGCTGTTCCAGAAGTGATCGTAGGACTGTGGATCATCAGGTATACTGCATTGCAGAAAAGGCAGGTTTAAATGGACAAAGTAAGCTATCACACATATTGATCGGTAGGAAGAGTATAAAGAGAAATGACACAAAGACATATACCAAAACAAAAATCATGCACCCAAACAAAAAATAAGATAGCAAAGGCTAGAACACAGGCTGCACAACCATTGTGTTAAAACTGCCTGAACTGGTATTTAGTCAGTGATAACCCATTGGAATGCTTCAACCAATGTCCAATAAGCCCTGAAAAAGGCCATAGAGAAAGCCAAGCAAAATAAGCAATCCTCAAACACATCAACCACAACCACAGCAACAGCCCACATCCGCCTCAACAAAAGATCCCCATCAATATGCTGCCTTCTATCCTCTACCACCCGGGTAATCCTGGCCAAGCCTTTTAAAGCTTTGCAGACCAGAAAAGGCTTAATGACATCCTTGGCACCTCGTAACGGTAAAAAAAATTAGAAATACCTGCCAGGGTCGACACCATAGAGGCTTGAGACTTCTCAGAAGAAAAATCTTACCATATAAATGCCAATAAACACTGCTCCCTCAATATTCTCTGAGGCCACTCATTACTGAAACAATCCCATGCCATGCAGACCTCCCTATACTAAAGTTGGCCAATGCATTCCCAACCAGATCTTCTATGCCGGCTTTATAATCTGCTAAACCTAATGGGGGCATGACAACCACATCGTTAGTTACAAGTTCTAAAGCACAAAAGTTAGCCCAATCAAAGTGTAATAATGAATTAGCAATAATATTAACAGCTCCATGGACATGCCTAGCTTTAAAAACAATACTGAGACAAGAAATTTAGGACCAGAATCTAAGCAATCTAATCACAGGTGGGAATGAAGCCCTCTGATTATTAGTCGCCCAATCCACCCTCACACCAGAACATAATGCTCTTGCCCACCCCCCAAAAAAAACACAGTTCAACAGCCACAAGGATAAAAATGATAGTCTCTAGTGCTAACATAATAGACTTTCAAAAGATAAATAGAATAGTAAAAATAAATAGAACAACACCACAGCCACATAAAAACCTCTTTAAGTTATTGTGTACATAATGGTACCTTTTTACAAATAGGAAAAGTCAATGAATAAGAAAATGAATGAGTTCACGTAGCTTAGCTTTACAGGGTGATCCAACAGTGCAGGGTGGTTTCCACAATAAAATGCATTTGTGTCATGAACATGTGACATTCCTCCTTTGGTCGTTTCTAAGTGAGATGTCATATATATGTGCCAAATCCAAGGCCACTTAGTAAACCAAGGTGAATACACAATTTTGTGTTTTATAGTTTGTTACTTTCAAATTTGATTATTTGAATATGTCCCCCAAAGTTTTTAGGAGTTATCTTTCCCCCTCTATTGTTAGCATTTATGCATGTGTAAGCTGATCTTTAAATAAATACCTTGCACCCTTTACTATGGAAATGTCTGTCATTTTTCTAATAAAAAATGCACAATCATAATAGGCATGGAAATAATTAGTAGAGATGAGCAAATCCGAGATTTGGGTTCCGAAAAGATACAAAACTCGACTCAATTCTGCTCACCAAAATCGGAGGCAATACATAACTTCCATGAAAATTTGGATTCAAAACACTTGTTTTACAAGAAGTGCGTCATTGTATTTCCAATTTATGCTTTCCAAGCTGGAACGCAAACTGTGCATGTGATAGTGGAGGTGCGCTATTACACCTCCTTGGTACATGTCTCAGGTAATCACGGGGAATGCACACCTGGTAGACACGTCTCCCAATGACTCACCTAGGAATCACAGTGTTTGATTGTTATAGTGAAAACCTGTTTGTGTACTTTCGTTTTTAGCACTTTCAGTTTTGGCACTTCTGGTGCATGCGTTACAGGGTGGAATGCATATTGTTTGGAGTGCCTCATAGAGAATACAAGGGAGCCATTGCCGCATATATTTTGCAATGATATGCAAACGATCACCTTTTGATGAATCATGAGTTGCCAGCTGAAGATAAGCTGGGATTGCATAAGAAGTCAGCTAACCAATTGTTTTTAATATCTGTCTTTTCTGTTGTTCTATATAGTTATCTTGACAAAGGTCTAAATTTAATACTGTAGCGATGACTTATAATTTGAGATAGGCAGTTCAATTAAAAAAAAATAAGGCAGAAATAATTGTATCTTTTAGTAAACTTCCCTGTAGTTTTCCCGCTACTCTGTCACTAATTTTAGCCAGCCAGCTGGCTGCAGACTTTGGACAAAATTTGTAAAAATGTTGACTGTTGTGAAGAGATCATTAGAAAATAGACTGTAAAAGACTGTAAATGGATGCTAATGCTATAAATAGTAATATTACCAAAAACAGCTCAAAATAACATAATTTTACCTATTTTTCACAATTTTAAATTAAATCCAGATCCGAAATCAAAACCATTCAGAATTTTGGGGCAAGACCTGTGCAAAACCAAAACATGAACACATTTTGAAACCAAAACCACATCCAAAGACTAAACACGGGGTTCAGCGCACATCTCTAGTAATTAGGCAATTAATATATCAAGACCAAGTTGATTTCATAAGGTAGGCAATAAGTTCTAAATATTTAGATACATTAGTAATATGATAGTTTAATTTAACAGAAATGGAATTATAAAAGATAAGCCAACCTGATATGCAAGGGGATTTTGGAAGTGAAATTGCCTCTTCTATTGTCTTTTCAGACGATTTGGTAAAACTAAATCATTCTTATATTTGGGATATTTTATTAGTTTTAAGGATGCATGGCTTAAATGTAATATTATTACATTTCCCTAGTAAAATATGTTTTGCTGCATATGTGGATGTCGTAATCTGACTCAAATCTTCTTCAAAGTCTATGTTTATATGATTTTCAGTTTTTTTGCGTGGCCAGAGGTATTCATGAAGGACTGCCTTTAAATGTGTGTTTTGGGTTTTTTTTAAAAAGAAAATTGGCCTGTAGTATGTTGAATAAAAAAGAGAAATAAGGGCAGCAAATTCAATACATTTATTTTATAATTTAACATTAATAGCCTTGAAACATCATCTTTTTACAAAAAAAATAAATAAAAAATAAATTAATTTTTGTTTGTTTAAACTAGTAATGAAAGATTATACAATTGAATCACTGAGTGAGAAAACTATGGGCCCAAATTTCTGATGCATTCTGCAAACCAAATTGTGGAATAGTCACTTACCTTTAGTTTATGTGGCACACAACAAATGTGTGGATTTTCACCATATATTCTTGCAATAAAGCCTTTGGAAACAGTATTTAGCATGACCAATTTTGCAGAGATATACAGTCCGTCCACCAAACTCTATGTGCTGCACAATTCACTATGTCCCCAAACCCAGGGTAGCCCAACAATTAGTAGAGTTAACATTGGTAAGCAGTCTGCTCCCTATTGCAGTAAAAGAAAAGGGCAATGTTGCTAAAATATAATTTAAAAAAAGCTTAGATAAGAAAAAAATCTTTCACTCTAATAACAATGTTTCAACTAATATAACAATCTCCCGTCACCAAATGTACAGTTGGGGTCTAACCCAAGTATTTTTATAGGTAAACATGCTAAGCTTTTACAGGTTGAAGAGCGTTAAATCCTCCACCTCAAATAACGATATGGCTATAATTTGGTCACCGACATTTGCCCCAGTTGGTACATTTTTGCTTGCAAATTTCACTCTGGTATTGCCATTTAGTCCATTCCAATGGGATCACACATCCTACATTGCCAAACTTATGTGTACACCTAAACATCACATCCATATGTGCTTGTTGAACAATCTCATTCCAAAACCATCCCCATTAATATGAAGTTGGTCTTCCCCTTTGCTGCAATAACAGCTTACAATCTTCTGGGAAGTCTTTCCACTATATTTTGGAGATTGGCGTCACATCCATTCAGCCACAATAGCATTATTGAGGTTGGCACTTATGTTGGACAACAATTCCTGGCTCACAGACGGCGTTCCAAATCATCACAAAGGTGTTCAATGGGGTTAAAGGCAGGGCTCTGTGCAGGCCAGCCTAGTTCTTAAACTCTGGAAACCATTTTTGATAGAGATGTGCTCAGAACCCTGTGTTTTAGTTTTGAATGTGGTTTTGGTTTAAAAATGTCTTTGTGTTTTGAATTTGTTGCAGGTTTTGCCCCAAAATCATGAAAAGTTTTTGTTTTTGTTCAAAATTATGTGGTTTTGAGCTGTTTTTGCTCCTATATTACCATTTATAGCATTCATAGGGGGGAATTCAATTGCGTGCATTACTGTAGAAATTAATGTGGACTGCGCACTATTACCGTTATTGTGGTAATAGTGCACTTAAATACTGTTATTATGGTAGTTTCAATGCTGACGTTTTGATCACAGGGTTAAATTTACCATTACAGCGGTAATGGGTTTAGTGCAGCGATTCTCTGGAGGGAATTGAATTCCCCCTTTTGTAAGACAGATGTTTTTGGCAACCAAATCTACACCAATGTCATTTATACACACTTACTCATGTGGGAAGGCCAACTATTGGCCTATCTTTACTGTCTGGTTTACATACTTCTTATACTTCACTAATTATATATATATATATATATATATATATACAAGTTAACCCGTGCATGATACTCATGCATTCTAGTCAAATCAAGCTACTTAAGGTGTTAAAAAGGTTTTTGTCATGCATTTGGGCCATAGCCCAGGCCTCCTCAGGGGAAGAGCGTTACTTCCCGACGTAAGCGCCCTTTTTTAACGTGGTTTTGTCCACATGTCACCACCTCATCATTCTTCTCCATCACCTCATCCTTCATTTTTATCGCCACATCTATCCAGATGTCTATCCAGACACAGGGATCTCTCTCAGTGGTCCTGAGTATCACACTCCTCTCACTCTGTCACCCCCGGCAACCACCAACCACTCCCCATTGTCACCCCCGGCAACCACCAACCACTCCCAACTGTCACTTCTCCTTCAAGAAATATATATATATTTTTTTTAAATCTTTATAAACACTTTTAACAATTAACAAATTAAATTAACAAATTAAAAACATCTTAGTATACCAAATTTCAGCCCTTTCTAAATTTTTTTTTCCACACACACTAAGAATTTAGTAGGTCAGTATATAAGTCCGCCCAGCAGGTGGCGCTGCAGCTTGGTTTTATTTTTTCTACACACAGACAGACTAACACACGCCACTAAGCATTTATATTATAGATATATATATATATATATATATATATATATATATATATATATATATATATATATATATATATTTAAAGTCAAATAAACAGGGGCGCTTCCATAGTGCATTATTTTCATTTTATTAAAATAGTCACATATAGTTGTACACGTACCAGAGATCCAACGACCATAGGCATGTAATATCCAAACAGTCATATATCAGTATAAAACAATCCTCACGGTAAGTTCACTTCCAACCCTCTACGCTATAGAACAACTTCGTCAGGAGAAGTGGATCCTAATTACAAATGGCGACCTTTTATAGGACAATCTGTAGCAGGTTTGTTTCATTATGTTCCGGTCACATATGACATTTCTAAAAAGTTGATGTATATATCAAAATAACATACAATAATGCGATAACATGTAAAAACATAATAACTTACGTTTAACATTATGTTTTTAAATTACTATTATATAAAAAGCCAAAAGATCAGATATAATTTTATCATTAAATCGTAACATTCTTATATCAATACATCCAAGGCTACATGCAGATTTTATTAAAATCATCAAATTTCTCCATATAGATATAATTCTCGTAGGTCAAAACATTGATCCACTGTACATCCAATCACCTAGATATAATAAAATATAAGAACCATTGGGCTTATAACAAAGCAAAGAAGAAATTAACCCACAGTTTCCCAATCAGTGTTAATCCATTGCCAGCATGAGTGGTGATATCCCGCAATTCCCCCGTTCAATATGAGATCACAAAAACTCGATAAATAATAGGAAAAATATGTCTACAAAATTAGTATATACCGGTACTCCCAGATTTAAGTATTTGCAGTAAATTACTGCTTTACTATATAAATACATAAATACATTGGTATTTGAATTTTTTCACTGGTGGTTTTTTTAAAGAATACATTGCATGTAAGCACTATTGGGGCTTTGCCGATCATACATATTGTGGAAGCTACATGTATATGGTATCAGTTTACTCAAAATACAAATGAATCATCACTCCAACACAAGTTTTTCAAAATGTCAAAACCATAGATATCATGCGATCGGGTGGGGTACGTTTTTGCAGCTCACATATTTAGACAGCAAATATGTGAGCAGCAAAACACGACTCCCACCAACCAGCAGAACTAGTCTAGTACATTGACATTTAGGACATTATCAAATGTCATAATCAAACAACACAGTCACATTAGTATTAAGACTGATAACTGATTTTGAAAATGTTTTAGATTTGTGAGTAAATGATTATGACAGTGAAAGGTTACAAAGCTGATCTAATATGCAGCCATCTCTAACTGCCATTTGCATGCCATATTATATCAAAACTGCAGTACAATAGTTACTATTCGATCTGAGCACTGACCACTAACAAAAATGTTGTCAGCAGGAAGCATAAGATATATGTAGGTATAAAAAGTGCATGTTCATTTGCTTAGAAATATGTCAGTGTGGAGAAACACAAATTGCAATATGCAGGTGTATATATCTTCATTCCAGTACTGCATATAGGTGCTATTTATATATATTTTTCTGCAGTAAAATCAATAATTATATCTCAGTTTTAATCTGTTTTCAGAACATTTAAAACTAAAAATGTATTTAAGCAATATTTACATAAGTATTTCTGTATAGATTGTCTGATTATGCATACACACATATATGTGTCACATTATTACTTGTCAGATGTATTTTTAAACTGTAAAAAAACACAAAATTGGATTGTTGCCAATAAGTGGCATTGATAATTGACAGTAAGATGCCAATGTGAGATGTCCATTTCAGTTTTTATTTGAAATGGTTAATTGGGTTAAAGCTGACAAATTCCAACTATGATTGACAAACCTGGTGTCATTTTCAAGCATCAGGTCTCATATGAAATTAAAAAATTAGGTTGTAGCTGACAAGTGATGATGTCAAGTGTCAGTGTTGGCAACACAGTCATTGCCTTAAAAATATTGTGACTGAATATGACATTTGATGATGGACACTTTTGAATATTTTGACATCAGTGAAGACTTGTGTCACAAAATAGTTTAAAGGATTTAAAGGAGCATATGTTTTAAAAGTTTTTACTCTCCTTAATAAATTATCAAAATAAAAACAATAGTAAATATTTCAAATAAATCTGCTAATAATTAAAATCATTTGCCAACAGCAGTCCAACAAATTGTCACATTAGTACATTTCCTCTAAATTTCTCTTAGCAGAAAAATACACTTCATAACGTCAAATAATGAGATCAGTCATCAAAGTCACAATTCCAAAAAACGTACTTACCTCTATTATTGAGCATTTGGTGAGTTTTCCTGATACTTTTATTTTGGATACATTTATTATGCTCTGTAATCTGAGATAACAATTGATCACATCGGTCAGAGTTGTTTTTGCGTCTCACATTATTCCGACAGGAGTAAAAGCGACAAAAAAAAGCAGAATACTGTAACGCTGACGTGGATTAAATACAGATTTACCATAAACACGTCTGATGTAAACTGCGACTGGAGAAGAAGCCGGTTGTGGGATTATTGTCACTTAAAATGACCATAGTCAGATTGTCGGTTTTAAGGGGGCAATAGCAGAACCCATTGCATGTATAATCTGTAACCCTTAATCCTAACTCTAAATCCAATTGTAGCCCTAGCCCTAATCGTAACCCTAACTCTAACTCTAACCCTAGTGTGACGATTATGTAGTAAATCTAATGACTGATTGTTATTTTCTGTTGAATTCATGCATGACAATGTATATTGTATATAACCTTGTAATGTAATCTCAACGTGTACTGTGCTAGATGACATGAGTTTGAACCTATGCAAGTGTCAATAATCTGTTGAAATTAGCCAGACCAGGGAGAGATAGGCATCTCTAAGGAGTTTGAAGCCCCAAATTTGTAAACCATCTAGCCAAACAGAATGAGCAGAGGTGAGAACTCAAGGTCCTGTGAACAATCCTGATCTAGCTCACTTTGAAAGCCCTGTGACATTTGGGTGACCTGTTCTTATTGACAGCTAAACTCCAAAGGTGGGGGGTGAGAGCTACGTGAAAAAAGGTTTAAAATCATCTGCCTTAGAGAATAACGTGTGCATTTTCATGAGAAGGTCTATCAATACTGAAATGTCCCATATTTCTCAGTTGTGTTCCCTCACACACCAGGTTGACTAGTAAGTAGTGACTCTGGTTTTATTGCTTATTTTATTTCTGAAACTTACTTGTGCAATTTATTGTATGTCTTGTCATTAACTTTTTTGTAATTAAGCCTTGGAAACATTTTTCATATTAATATACATTTTCTCAGTGATTCTTTGTGAATTTACGAAGCCCAGGGAAGCTCATGCTACATGTGTATGTGATTTAAGTGTGAAACATTAATAAGTGGTTTTGGTGAATGTAAGGACACTAATAAATCCTTTGTTGTGGCAGAAAAGGTGTATTTATTGCTAAGTGACTAAGGTGACGCCAGTCACGGCCAGCTATTCAGATTGCTGTATCTGGGATAGACTGGGCGTTCGTAACACCTAGATTTAACTGTTCGATTACATTATGCATGCGACTGGTCCTACCATTGCCCCCTTAAAACCAGCAATCTGACTGTAACCATTTTAAGTGATGAGAATCCCATAGCCAACTTGTTTTTCAGTCACAATTTACATCAGACATGTCTATGGTAATTCTGTACTTACTCCCTATTTGGTCTTACAGTATTCTGCTTTTTTTGTCACTTTAACTCCTGTCGGAAATATGTGAGCCACAAAAAAGCACCCCACTCTGGCTGGTGATAAGTTTCCCAAACTACTTGCACTGAAATATTTAAACCATGGCCTTGCACTGAAATTCAAAAACAAACATTAATTTCAGATTGCAGTCTCCTCGCGTTTCACAAACTAGAGTCTTTAATTTTGGCACAAGATAAATCACTGATTTCTATACCAATATTAGCTAGACAGAAGCCCAGCACAATTATTTTGCAGTTTGATTTGGAGGTTCAACAATGAGGTTTGTGCACACTCTATGAATGTAATTTCCAATTTGAGAATTTCTTTACAGTGAGTTTAAAATTATCCCACATGTCTTTTTATCTTTATTTCCATTGTCTACTATTTCCCACTAGTATGCATCCTATCTCTACTCCACCTCTCCAGCTTCCTGTATACTCAGGGAAGGGTTGGCAAATTTTAGCCTAGGGGGCAAGACTCCACTCAGCAGCCTATTTTAAAGGGAAAAAAAATGGAGGTGGCCCAGCCCAAGATAGCACACTATGGGGCCAGCCCCAGTGTATACCACTGAGACACTCTTGTTTGTCCTACAAGAGTTCCAAACTCTAAGAGTAATTTAGGAATTTCAAAATCAACACTGATTGTAGGAGTAAGCACAGGACTTGGCATTTGAAGATGTTGACAGGGGTGCAATATTTCGCTATTTTTGATAGGAAAAGCTGTGTGTATTGAAAGGGATGAAAATTGCACTTTTGGGATAGAGCATTCCGAAATCAGGAGGCAATTGTGTAATTGAAGGCTCTTCCAGAAGGGAAAGGGGAATGTCATTAGCAGAAAAACATTGAAACAAAGTTCCTGGTCATCTGCTTGTAGTTCTGGTGCCAGATATTATCAATGATTGTTTTTATTTAAATAGCTGTTAGGTTTTTAAATGATCGATACAGGCAGGAGAGAAATTAAAGTGATTGTGAGTTTGTTTGAATATAACGTAATCATCTTCAGTAACCAATGATCATATACAGTGAAAACACAGCTTCCTACTGATTTGTAAACACAGAACAAAGTCTCTAGTAATGACAGTCTCTCTTGAATAAAGTAAATGGTTTCCTGGGACACTGTCAATCTGTAATGCTTTACACAGAATTATTAAGGCACAGACTTGTAGAATCAACCACAGTATTCACAAGATGCAATTTTGGTAATGGAGAAAATCCAATGTTCCTGACCTAACTGGAGACAGCAAATATCCAAGTACTACTGAGATGAGCCCATTGCCCCTCGGTTAGGTAAATAAAAGGCAGAGTGATAATAGACTGTTCAATCTTCAAAATGCTGTACTCACAGAGAGAGATAAATGTTTATGTGCAGACACAGTGCAGAGGTAGAAATAGTAACCGTAATGCAGGAGACAATATGCAGGAACAGTCCAAGGATCTTGGGTCCATAGCAAACAGGATAATCAGAGACAGACTAAAAGGCCAGGGCAGGTTGCAAGCAAGGAAAATTGAATAGACAGAGCTCAGGGGTAATTGTAAAACAAGCAGGGACCAGAACAAGCTAAAGGTCACAACAAAGAACAGTCAAAATTTGCGCAGAGTATCCACAAGAAACCTGGAGCTGGTCAGCAATATGGTGCACAGACACTATAACAGGCAGGGAGGCTATGTCCTCCTTGCATTAAATAGAAGAAATAGCCAATCTGAATTCCAGTGGAGCAGTTCTTGCAATCAGCCACAAGAGGCTGTAATAATTAGGGGGACCCTATTGCGCACGTGCCTGGCTGTCAGCTTTTGCCAGGACGCGGCGGTGAAGAGGAGAGGTTCCCGAGTGTTGCCCTGGTGACAGCCGGGATGAGGAGGCAGAAGTGACTGTGGCTCATCTGTTTACGCATCCCAGCCCTGACAGCAGGGAAACGTCCCGTAGTAAACAGACGAGCCACGGCAGCTCGTAACAGTATGGAATTTTGTTGAAGATAATCTTTCATTTTGAGATGATGTAGGGGTAAGCTTTAAGATATCAACAGAGGCAAAAAGGTCTTTACAAACTGTAAGCTGCAAAAGTCTTAGCATTGATTTTATGTAAATTTTATAAACAGGTATTATAAGTGATACCCTGCCACAGTAATACATCTTTTTCTATTATTAATTATTATTATTAATATTTATTTATAAGGCGCTACAAGGCATCCGCAGCGCCGTACAGAGACAAACAAAATCACAATACAATGGGAGACAGCACAGTACAGTAAACACAGCAACTCAGTACGCTCAATGCACAGCTAGAGAGGGCGGGGAAGGGGGAGGGAGGATCCGAAAATGACGGGGCCCAAGAAGGGGGGCGTGGAAGACAGGGAGACCCCCAGGGGGGAGGAGGGAGCGAAAGTGGATGTGGGGTGGAGGACCTTTGAGGAGGAGGGCTAAGTAGCTGGAGAGCAGAGTTAGAAGTGGTGGAAACAGGAGGAGAGATGGCCCTGCTCAGAGGAGCGTACAATCTAAGGGATTCTACTTAAGGTCATTCATGAAAATGTTACAGCTCAGTTTTATGAAGACACACACCTACTTTTTCACAAATGTACCTGTTTTTAGGGTTAATGTAAGGATTTGCAGCCTCAAATAACAGCATGTGCAGGGATGCAAAAGCTGAAGCAGTACAGTCATTAGTAATGTGTCATTGATTGCACTGTTAACACCATGGACAGTATGTTCTGCAATAACTGTGTTGTCTCCATGCCCATCAGTGGAACCTTGGGCTTTGTCATCTGTACAGACAGGCAATCTGATACATTGTGCAATGCAAATTTGAATTGGAGCTAAGTAAAGGATGGATATTTATATAAAATCAAAAGGGCACAACACAAAGTGTTTATAGAGTTTTAAAGCCAGTGATTGATGTAAAACACAAGGTCATGAATGATTTTGTTTTTAAATGCTCTCCATGGAGGCTTTGTGTTAAAAATAAGCTTGTTTCTTTGTATAACAAAATCTATTTTGAGACATGGCTTCCCCTAATTTTAATGAGGCTTAAATTGTTCTCCAACAAAAGCCAAGTAAGGATCCTGAAATAATTTCTTTTGTATTGCTCATTATCCTTATTGAATGAATTTTTTTTATGTGAGTTGGTAACAGATTGCAGTTTCCCTTCCAGATAGTCTTACACAGCATTAATTAGGTTTTGTGTGCAATCATAACTCTGCAGAGTGAATTAAAAGTCCCCTTAATGCAATTACTCATTCTTATAAAAACCCTCACTTGTAACATAATGCTCAGTAAGTTTAGACACCAATAAATCTTACAATCACATTTCTTGAAACACTTGATTAAAATACTTACATTACATTTCAATACTTTGCCGATGTTTTTAAATAGTTTTTTAAGGTAATGTTTAAAATTAAAATTTTCAGTAAAACTTAAGGGCACAAATAAAGTCACACAGAAAGTGTTATCTCTCTGCATATCTGAATTGCTTGGCAGAAGAGGGCTGGTGTTTTTAATTGATTAACATTTTTACTATTATTATTATCATTAGTAGCAGTATTCATACATTTCAATGAAATGTTCATCGCAGTGATTGTCCTTTATGCAAAATACTGTAGAAAAATAGTTATTTCTGTCGAAAAAAAGACAATTGAGTTCTTGAGAAATCCTCTTCCTAAAAATCCAGCAAGATATATTGAGAGGGGGGTACAATGAGAGCTAGAGGGCAGCAATGACAGAGACATGGATGGGGCTGCAATGAGAGAGATATGAAGGTAAGGGGCTGCAATATGGAGGTAGCTATAAAAAGGACTGTAGGGAGGGGATGCAAGGAGAAATATAGGGAGGAGGCTGCAAGGAGGGCAGCAATGAGAACTATAGGGAGGGGGCTGTATTGAGAGCTATAGGGAGGGGGCTGCAATGAGAACTATAGGGAGAGTGACTGCAATGAGCAATTTAAGGAGGAGCTGCAATGAGAAGTAGAGAGGGGACTGCAATGAGAGCTATAGGGAGGGAGCTGCAATGAAATAGACATGAAGGTGGCTGCAATTAGAAAGAAATGGAGAGGCTGCAATGAGAGAGAAATGGAAGGGGCTGTAATGTAAGAGACATGAAAGAGACAAATGGAAAGATATGGTTGGGGAAAACGGAGAGTAATGGAAGGGGCAATGAGAGTTTTTTTTCTATCTTTTTCATGAGTTATTATACTATGTCCTTAATTTTAGGCCCTAACCCTCCTGTCTTAAGTACCCCAGGCCCCCAAAGTCTTAATCCAGCCCTGGATTTTTGTAGTGAGAGCTTGTGCCCCAGGGCTGCTATAGGGCTAAGATGATCCCCTTCAGGGGCGCACAGAGAATTGTAGGGGGGGGGGGGTTTCCCCCCCGACCCAAAAAAAACCCAACCCGTGAGAGAGCGCAGCAGCTCTGTTTAGTTAGCGCTGTCCTATACAGCATCCGCGGCGCTGTCAAAGAAGCGTCCGCGGCGGTGCTGTATACACTACAGCACCGCCGCGGACGCTTCTTTGACAGCGCCGTGGCTGCTGTATAAGACAGTGCTGCTATAGTGGCCATTTAGTTAGCGCAGGGGGGGGTTTCTGGAGACTCAGAAACCCCCACTGCGTCCCCCACTTCCCTTTCAAGCTCACTGAGGCAAGTATGAATTTGGCAAATGGTAAATTCAGCTTACTGTATTTTCAAGTATACTTAGTGAGGGTTTGATGTTTATTGGACTAAGAATATGAGGCTTGTGCTTATGGTGATGAGCTAGCTGTATGTTTTGATGAACTTATAGAGCTATGGTCAAAAATATTGGCACCCTTGCAGTTTTTTTCTAATAATGTAACATTTCTTCCAGAAAATTGTTCAAATGAAAAGTATTGAATTTGGTATCCACATATGCATTTTGGTTTGCAGTAGAATAAAATACAAAAGTATAAAATGGCTGGGTAAGAGCTTATTCTACATAGAAATCCTTAAATGAGACGGACAAAAATATTGGCACCTGTTCGAAGTATTTAGAAATAACTAGATTTTGAGTAGGTGATTCTCCTTTACTTTATATCTGAACTAACCTATAAAAATCACTTGTTAAATGAGCTTGAATAGAGAAAAGGACTCATGCTCCTGTTTTATGTCACTATGTGTAGTGCAATTACCTTGGAGAAAAGAAAAAAAGACAGATAATTGTCAAAGGGGTTCAGACAGAAGACTATAGCTAAGCATGAACAATCTCAAAGCTACAAATCAATCTCCAGAGACCTTAATTTTCCCCTTTCCACCGTACATGATATTATTTGGACGTTTAAGGCCCATCTTTCTTTTGCCAACCTGATGCCAAAACTTGATCAAAGACTACAGCATAGTATTGTTCGAATGCTGGAGAAAGCACCTTCATCAACTGCCAAACAGATTCAAGCTGACCTTCAGATACAAGATACAATAGTTTCAATTTAAACTATCCATTGCCAACTCAAGGAAAAGCGTTATATGATAGGAACCCCAGGAGAGATCCACTGCTGAGAACAAGACAAAATAAAAACTGACTGGAGTTTGCCAAAACACAGCTGAACAAGACAAATTACTTTGTGGAGAATATAATGACAGATGAAACCAAATTAGTGTTTTTTTTGGCAAAGCATATCATCCCTATGTTTACAAAAAAAGCAAAATGAAAAGAACACGTCTCTAGCAAGTCAAACATGGATTAGGTTCAGTGATATTTTTGGGTTTGTTGTGCGGTATCTGGCACTGGGGGTCTTGAATACGTATATGGCATCATGAAATCTGGACATTGCCAGGTCATTTTGGAGTGCAATGTTGAATCCTGCACCAGAAAGTTTTGTCTGTTGAAGGACATGGGTTTTACAGCAGGACAATGCCCTTAAATACACTTCAAAAAGAACCCAGAAATGGTCCAAGACAAGACACTGGACTGTTCTGAAGTAACTAGCATTGAGTCCAGATCTAAATCCCATAGAAACCTGTGGAGAAATCTTAAAACAGCAATTTGGAGAAGGCAACCTTTAAATTTGGAAGACCTGGAGCAGTTTGCCAAGAACAGAGGACCAAACTGCCAGTAGAGTGTTGACTATTGGAAGCCGCTCATTGCAGTTATTTTGACCAAAGGCTGTGCTACCAAATATTAAGCCTAGGGTGTCAATAATTTTGTAAATGTTTTTAATTAAAAAGGATATACAGCATTAAATTTAGAATAAAAAATAAAGGTTCTGTATATTAACAGCCAAAATATAGTGTGTAGACCAAATAATTAATTCTGCTTTATGTTTAGAGGAAATTGTGGCCGCAACTGTAAATTTATATGATCCAACATACTTTAAAGAGATAGAAACATTTCAAAGGGCTTCAGGCAAAAAAGTGCTCAGAGTGGGGACCCATGACTTAGTCACTGCCCAAAGCCTATAGTTGCATTAATCTATGCCAGTATTATAAATAAAAAGAAGTCCAATTTTGTAAATGTAAATAAGGGAAAGAAACTAGAAATACAATTTATTGTTGATTGCAATTTTGAAGCTGAACATGTAAAATGGGAACATGTAAAATTGTTATCCTAAAAGGTTATTTTCTTTTTTTAAGATATGTGCAACTCAAAATAGTGTGCAAGTATGAGACCACACTAAGATGAATTTAAAGCACATATAGATATACTCTAAACATACCTTGATGAGACTGCATACTAGCCAACCCATCATCATCAACTTTATGATAATAAGTGTCAAATGAACTGTGAAGAGGAATAAAGAAAATAAATAAATTAAAAATCCCACCCTAGCCTTATATCCTGTCAAAGTGATATGAGCACCAGAGCTCATAATCAGGCCTGGTTACAGCTAATGCAGGGAATAAACAATGAGGGTATGCCCCTCAAAAACCACAAACTGCATAAAGCTATGACAAGCTTGGCTGGCCGCAATGTAACAGGAAAACACACAGCATGGATTCCCCTGTTATAGTGGGACTTAGCCCCAGCCTGTTTAGCACAGGGTTGATATGCTAAGGGACACCAGGCTCCAGAAAAAAATAGCCCTGTGCTGATAACGGTTCCCAACACTCCTGGGTGGTGGGTGTTAGAGCAATATGTGTAAAAATATTTTAATATGGTATTTTAGCATGTGTAATTTTCAGTCCCAGCATGTACTGGCAGTCCTTAACTGCTTGGGTATGCTAGTGTTTGTAGAACTGGAAGTGCCAGCATGCGCTGACATCCAGGGCCCAGTGGGAACTGTAAAGTACTAAAAAATAAACAGACACTGTTAAAAGACCTTTTATTTTCCTCATTTGTGCTCCCTGAAATCCTTAGGGATATTCTTTTCATCTTTTTCCAATTGTCTTTCTTTCTTTCTTCCTCATTTTTCTTTTCCATTAATCCACTTGGAAAGAAATATAATCCCTCTTTAATGCAGCCCAGGGCCTGTCTGCAAGTAACCAATCAAAGCAGCTGTTTTTGTTTAGCTGGAACTTGGAAAAACCTGCTCTGTTTGTTGAAGCATGATAAAGCTGCTCTGTTTACTTGTGTATACACCTTACATGGGGTATCGGTGAACATCATGGATACCCCACGTAGTGTCTACAAAGCTTCCTCATGTTCTAAAATGATAAAATATAAAAAAAACAAACAAATATTTATTATATTATGCAAATAATGTCAAATCAAACAGTACATAATGAATTATCATAATCTTAGTCCTATAATTAGATACATAATTGTATATGAAGGTCTGTTCTGTTTTTTTTAACTATGTATTCTGTTAACATATCCCATTTCTATTAATATTTTTGTTCCAATATTAAGACAAAAACTAAATCAAAGAATAATACTATTATGAACTATTTCACTGAGTGTATCTGATATTTCTCAAGATACGTTTTACTTTAAATGCTATCTTTATTCTATTATTTTGTGATCTTAATTAGCAACGGTATAAACATTATATCCTTCCACTAATGCTATTAACATACTCCTAAAAACACTGTCAGGAAATTGCTTCTTCTTGATGTGGGGAAAACAATTAGTCCTCTTACACTTCCGCACAATTTCTTATACCTAAGAGCTGAAGTACAAGAAAAGTGCTAAATTATCATATAGAGTGAGAGGAATGCTTAGTAACAGAATCAGTACACTGATATCACAAATACAAAGGGAGAATGAGAGATTGCCCTATAAAAGCTCAGATCGGTGTGACAAAACAATCATCAATGTATAAAGATAAAAGGTAAACAACAGATGTAGGGAATGATGTGAATGCATAAAATAAACATCAACAAAAAGGTGCTTGTTTCATACAGTTTTATTACTTACATACAACCTCAATCTAGTGCAGATGGGGAATTCAAAAGGCCCTGGATAAAATTCTGAAAGTGGCCTCAGAAACAAACGGCTCTTTCTCATATGCCAGCCACCTTTATATATGTGCAGCTCATTCACCATCATCATTTATTTATATAGCACCACTAATTCCACTGTGCTGTACAGAGAACACATTCACATCAGTCGTTGCCCCAGGAGAGCTTACAGTCTAAATTCCCTAACATACACACACACACAGACAGACTAGGGTCAATTTGATAGCAGCCAATTAACTTACTACTATGTTTTTGGATTGTGGGAGAAAACCCACACAAACATGGGGAGAACATACAAACCCCACAAAGATAAGGCCATGGGTGGGAATTGAACTCATGACCCAAGTGCTCAGATATATTTCCTGGGCTGATCAATCCCTTCCCTTCATGTTAAAATATGCCCGGGCTGGCTTCAATGAGCTTAGGCTGCCCAGACCTGGGCACTGTGCTCCCCATTTCTTTACAGTTATAAAATAAATACATGCATAAAATGGGAAAATAATTTAAAAATGATTTCCAGTGAGACCTGTCTCAACTATACCCCTGACCTCAACATGCTTTGAAGTTACCTTATTTCTTTTTCAGGGGCAATCTGCTAACATGCATGCCGTCATCTGTGACAGAACCTTGCAGCACAAAATCCAAACCAGAAATGTATCTGTAGTCAGGGGCAAAGCAGCATAGGGACAAATATAAAATGGAAATAAATATAAAGTAAGTCACATCAGCAAGCATACTATTATCATAGATTTGTAAGGGGCCAGAGTGCTCCGCAGCACTGCACAATATGTTAAACAAGGGCATACATAAAACAAGGACATGCAAGGTATACAAAATAAATGCAGACATGAAAACAAAGGTGTAAGACCCTGCTCATTAGAGAGCTTACATTCTAAATGGAAGAGGGTACAGCTGAAACAAGAGGAGCAAGTGTGGCTTAGAGTGGAAATTGGGACAGCTGTGAGGGTGTATTAAAGTGAATAGTATCATCAAGGATAAGGTAAGATTTAAAAAAGAGAATTTTTTTTACAACAATGTTTACTGTGATTAGTTAGGATCAAAGCAATGAAACTAATTTCATAGACTTAAAATATACCATTTATGCTCAAACTGGTGCATAGCATATAAATGACAGTAGTGAAAGCATGCATTTGTCATGCGCTCACAAAAGATCTGTTGTGTTCCAACAGGCACCCATGCAGTAACAAGTTTGAGTATTTGCATACAGGGCCTCCTGATATTAGCCCACCTGTTTAGTTTAGTGTCAGGTGCCATCCCTGCACATTCAGGAAGTGCCGAGGATGGGTGCCCTCTTCTTCAGAACAGGCGTGTCCCATTGCCTAGCAACGCGTTCTGATCTTCAGGCCGACAGGCGCCGGCACATGCACACTTCACGTCTCCCCAGATTCTTGTCGGCGTTAAGCTGACTGACCGCAGATCTCCCTGCCACCAATGAAGAAAGCTCTGCATCTATTTAAAGCTGACTCTGGCGCCATTATGGTGCCAGAGTATCAAGGTCTACCTTTGCTCCAGCTACTTCTTCTGTATCCTGCATCGTGACTCTTGGCTTTTTCACCTGGATTGTCTGACTCTTCTCCTGGATTCCCCTTTGGCTCATATTGGTTCTCCTGGCTTGACTCCCGCATTCCTGACTCTGCGTTTGCCTGTCCCTCTGGTCCTGTATTCTAGCACGGTTCTGACCTGGATTGTCCGACTTCTCTCTAATCATCTCACTGGTGGCTACCTTGGAGGGCCGCAACCTGCATGTCTCAGCCGTGAAGTCAAACTTCGTTGCGGGGGTCCACGGCGAAAACCTGGGGCACGTTAGACTCCGCACCTCCTAGGTTAGCTGCGCCAATACCAGTAGATGAGTCTGTTTCTCACGGCTAGCGTGACAGTAGGCAAGAGTCACTTAGCACATATTCTCCCAATCCTTGTTCTGAGAAGTACTTTAGGTTAATTTGAGCAAGTTCTTCAGCTGTGTCTAGAATTTCAATATAACTTGAAACACCACATTTTGATGTGTTATTTAGAACTTAAAGCTGGCCTCACTAACTCTAATTGCATAGGTTGAGGCTCATTTATACCAAAAGCATGGCAAGAGGATAGATTGTATGTTCACTGCTAGTTATTCAACAGGAGGCTACCAAAGCATCTAATATTTCTTGCCTTAAGTTTGGACAGTAAGGGCCTGATTCATTAGGGAAAGGAAGGCAAAAAAAGGAGTACATTTTCTCCTGGACAAACCATGTTACAATGGAAGGGGTGCAAATTAGTTTATTATTTTGCACATAAGTTTAATACTTAAAGACTTTTTTCATCTAGGACATGCCCTACCCCAACTATAAATCTCTCCCCACATTTTAAATTTACCCCCCCTCCAAAGCAACATGGTTTTGCCCAGGTGCAAAGTTCCTCCTTTTTTGCTTTGCTCTCCTAATAATTCAGGCCCTAAATCTGTAAAATGTTGCTCAAAGTGTTTGAGTGGGTGCACATTAAAAAGCAAAACTTGGACTTCCCCTTTTTGATTTTATTGCAGACATATAAGTGCATTTCCACACAAAAAAATGCTTTACCTCCACATTTTTAGAGTACACAAATTATTCCCTATAAGCCTGCGATGGTTACCACAACCATCTCTGATGTGTAGACTCTAGTAAATGCTTAGGAGTTTACCAGATGTCTTCTCAAAGATGAAAGATGTTTTCTGTGGAATACCCGTAACTAACAGCCCTCAAAGGAATACAATGAGGAGGCAACTGACTAACACATAACTAATCTGATAATGAACCAATGGTCAGCACTGGTACATCATAAACAGAGTAAAAAAACAAGCCAGGGCGGACAGATCATGTACAGTATCAGGAACAAGATAAGGTTGGTGCTGCCAGAAAAAGGAAGAGAAATAACAAGCTGAGACCATAGATATAATAATTTAGCAAATTCACTGTAACTTCTTGGGCAATGAGCACAAAAATTGGAGCAGTTTACATAGTGAAGGATAGTGAGGTCAACAAAATGTATACTTGTGTACACACATTCATTTTTAACATGGTGCATACACACACACATTATACTCTTCCAGTACACAGTGTCAGTTGTATGCACCACAGGATTCTTGCTTGTGTTAATCTATTGGTTTAGTGACAATACACATAATTTACATTTGAATAATAAAACTGGTTACCAATAATTATCTTCTGGCAGATGTCTTCTACACATGTAGTCAGTGTGCTGGTTGAGATACTTAGCTTAATGTTAGTTGTGAGCTGCATGGAAGTAGATGTGCCTACTGTGACATACTGTATCCATGATATTTGTGAATCTGCACTGCCGTTAATTACCGTTAAGTTTGATTCCTGACTTGCTCAATACTTACAAAAGCCCTGGACACTTCCACCTATTAAAATATCAGCCCCATGACCTCACAGTGTTTTATCACTATAGATGTTCTATTAGAAGGCAAGTTAAAATAGATTTACGGGACATCTAAATTACCCTTCCTATCCATGACCTCACTAAAACTTAACTGGATCTAACAGTTTTTACTATATAAGTTACTATTAGATGCAGTTTACTTAAGACCCATCAATGCTGAATTCAGAGGAGATCAAGTGAAGCCTTCTGTGACACTTTAATTAATCACCAGGCTGTGAAGGGGTTGTCTAGGCAATGTCAATAAAAGTCAAGTTCGCCTTGGACTGCCGTTGCAGAAGACATAAAATCCAGAAATTGATTCATCATCTTGTTTTTATTGCAGTTTGTTTTTAGTCCAAGTGTATTCCTCCCATAGTTTTTCAATGTTCACCTATACTCTTCAGAGTTTTCATGTGTTCTCTTCCTTAAGATTTTGACAGGATAAGAAAGAACATAATCTCATATGCCTCTGCCCAGTCCAACCCATCTAAAGGTGTCATTTGAAGGCCAATACCAACAGGCTCCAACTCAGTTGACCCTTCCTGGGAGAGTGGGAATTTCTGGGAGGTTTAAATACGGTGGATGGTCAGAGTTTTGGATAGTTTGAGTAAGCTGAGGCTGGGGATTGAGGTTCTCATCTGGCTGATTTGTATAAGAGGAACTTTAGGCAACTACAGAGCAAGCAACATTTGGTTTCCAATGTACTTTTTCTATTGTATCCAGGTCACCATAGTGTGTCCACCAACAGAGGGAAACACTAGAGCTTTGTGCTACCTGCTATTAGCCACAGTGTGGAGGATATTAACTAACAATAGACTGGTCGACTGACATTCAATGCCCTTTGTGAGTTTGCCTTTCAGGAAGGGGGTAAAGACTGGTTATATTCCTTGGTTATTATTTGTTATTTAGTTAGATTGTTGTGTTAGATGCTGTGAATCCGATAGATGTTAAAATAATGTGCCTTATTTTTCAGCAATCTTGTTGTGTGATAAAATCACACACTCCTTACATATGCTCCAAAACAATAAAAATGTAATATGAAAGCAAAAATATAATATTAATATGGCATTTCAGTCTTTCATAAGCTAATCGTGCTTAATCAAAAAGGTTGATGTGCTCACAGGATAGATTCAGAATGCGCAAATGTTTACTGAGGGAAGTAATGAAAGAAATACAGTGCATATTATATGTAGGTGGGACTGCAATGACATTTTACGTAGTTTGATATGTGACAGACATTTTTAGGGACATTATGTTGAGATATTATTAACAGTCACCCCTGTGGAGACTATACTATTGTTGCATTATGTATTATGGTATTAGGGTTTATTCACTGAAGCATGTTTGCTGAATATTAAATGGCCTAGTCAGTAGCGAACATGTTCATGCTTTACTTGATCTATCACCAATAACATTATTAAAGGGAAAGTCAAAATAGTAATGATTACTATGATTTTGGAAAAAAAACAATGTGTACATTGTTTTTGGATTTTACCTCCCTATGTTTTACAGTTTACATGTGAAAATTATTTTTTTTCATTAAATCAGAGCAAGTATAGTTTTTTAATGTTAGAGGGGATAGGCTTATGGTGTCAGACTTATGTGACACAGAGGGGCTGATGCTTTATGTGGTGTACGCCAGTTTGCATAGCGTATCTTGTATAAAATTAGTCTCTGCATGCCTACAAAGTGGGTGCAGACATATACACCTATACAGACATGTGTGATTCTGGCACACCTCTTTCGCCTGGAGAGGTAGGCGAGGGGACAGCAGGGACAATATTGGTGTGTATACACAAATGCAGCTCATGCAGAATCCTGCATATACATTAATGAAGAAAAATGTGTTGATCGGACGGCGCTATTGATATAGGTGCTCAAATAAATGTGTGAGCTGCTCGAACAGGAAGTTATCCATGCTTGGTTAATATTTGGATATGGGAGTTTATTCTACGCTCAAGTGTCCATGCTACATATTTAGTGTGTATATGGAAAATAGGTACATAAAAAAATGTATGTTATGGAGATTGTGGTTCTGTATCAAATTTGCAGGTACTGATTGACCTGGAGAGTTGTTAATCAGTAAGTGGGTGATGAATAGATAAATTAATAAATATATGCAAGGCTAACTGGTAAACTTGAGCAGCACACCCGTAAAAGGTGGTTTTCAGTACAATTTATATTTATCAATATAAAAAGAGGCTATTTTAGTTTTGCTTAATCCAACGATACTTTATTATTATAAATAATAAATCACCCCAGCATTAAATTAAAAGTTCAATCAGCCCATGTTAAATTGATAGTCCCCACTATAAAATTAAATAGCCTCACCAATAAATCAAATTGCCCCACCATCACCTCACATATAATATAGCACCCATTAAATAATTAGCCCCCACCTATAATCCACCATTAAATTAATAGCCTACACCCCACACTATATTGCGAACCCCCTGCTCACTTCCCTCACACAGTATATTAAGACACCCCCCTCCCTCACACATTATATTAATATACCCCCTCACACATTATTTTAACATACTGCCAAACCCACCCTCACACTTGCCTTGTTCCATCCATGCTGTCTAGGTCTTGCTGCTCTGCACACATAGGACAGTGCCTGTCACGTGGTGTGCATCCCATGTGACTCCAGGTCACTTGCTGATAGGAGGCTGCCAAACATAAAGGGAGGGAGGATACCACACATAGGGTAAGGGAAGGAAGGGGGACAAATCATAAGATCCGTGGCCAATGGAGGAGGGGCCAACCGCAAAGTACTAAAAACTTGGGCTGGTCCCTGCACTGCCCAAAATGGTCTTTGACTGACCGGCCCAGCCTGCCTATGAATATATGAATTAGATTCAGTGTCTGAAGGAGGTTCCTTAGACACCCCTGGTGACAAGCAATTAATTAGTTGAAGTTGAATGTAAAATTTCTTGCAATGTCTGCTGAACATTCACTGTTAGGCTCTTAATTAAAAGGCAAATTTGTCTCTTTCCATAATCATACGTGTGTGTAGGAATATTCTTCTATGGTTTACGTCTGGAATATCATCTATGTTTGCGGATGTAAGTGTGTATCTAATTTACTTAATCAGGCATTTTCTCCAGCTTATGTTTTCGTAGAAAACATATTTTCATAAACATAAGTGACAATACGGCACCAAAACATTGCGGATTTCCCTTTGCAATTGTATAGGATGCACACGGAAATCTGCGGTATTGTGGTAACGGGACTTGTGCAGTCGCTCATAATCGCGAGTGCTGAACCTAATTGAATATACCCCTATAAGTGTAAAAAATCTGAATCCAAAATATCAAGTGAGCAAAGAAAAACAGCATTTCCTGTCTATATAGTCACCCTGCATATTCCCACATTCCCAGATATTTCCATTTTTATGTCTCAATTGCCCCTGCCTTTAAAGCACTTGTGCAGAAGGGAGCCTGAAGGAAGGAAACCACAAATATTATTCATAAGCATAATATAGCATAACTTCACTGAAGCTTAGTGAATTATCTTAGAAGCTCTGCACTGTAAACAAACCCTTACAGCCTTTACAACTTTTTACAATCCTTAGAAACTCTCTGCATCATGTTTCTCTTTTGTTCGCTTTCTTCTTTAAGAATATAAGCTCCAATAATCAAGTCTTTCTTTACCTTTAACTGTAGTTCATATATTTGTATAGACACATGTCTGGGGTGACCCCACATGGGTACATATCGACCAGGGAATGGATTAACTAGAAATATAAATGTGCTGTTAATTTGCGTAAATACACATGGAACAGCATAAGAATAATAGCAATACAATAACATTGTCAAATTACAGCCATATGATTATACGTTAGCTAAGCCCCGGTTGGTAATTACTCTGTGTGGGGCCTAGTCTCCAGCCACAAGCAGTGCTGTGACTCCTGGCCTGGGACACTGGTTCACACAACGCCTTGTGACAAGAACTTTCCTCACTTAAGGATCTGCAGATCCCGTCTGAGAGTTTGTAATCCAGAGGTCCCACTATTTTACCCAGCCATCCTCTCTCATACTTTATACCCTAGTCACACGATTGACCCCATTGAAGGTGCCATAGAGCTAGATTTACTAAGAATCGAGTTTGGTGCCAGTTTTAAACCACCTCACATCACCAGTGGTTTAATGGTCCAAACCATTGCATTTGCTATAGGGCGGCTTTAGGCTGCTATTTAAAATGTATGATAATGTGTGTAGGATTGAAGAAGCTAAACCGCTGACGATTTGGTTAAAACAGTCATCCAAAAGACGGGACAGGACAGTTTTAATAGCTGCTTCTGAATGATTTGATAGCTCAAGCATGCTGTTTTTGCTATTTTGCCATTCCGAACATAAGAGAAAGCACCATTGACATTTAAACTATTTGGGCAATAATTTATTGAATAAGGGGCAAAATGAATTTAATGTTAACTTATGGGGAAAATGTTTTTCATTATATTAAGGGGACAAAATGATTTCATTATTATATAATTCAGGCACTATGTAAAAATTGTGCAACATAAATATCCACCATTATCAGTTAATATTATATATTCACATTTCCCCCATAATATAATGCTATAGTAGAGTCCCCTTAAAAAAAAGGTTAATATTAAATAAATTTTGCCCATTAATCAATAAATAATGATTGCCAAAATTATTTAAATTTCAATGGTGCTTTCTCTTATGTTCTGAATAGCAAAATTGTTTAAACATCATGCGGTTTGAGCAATCTCGCCACTCACAACCACCTCTTTTATTTTGGCCATTTGGATGGCGGTTTTGCAAACCCCAGCTTAGTAAATCCTGTGGCTTGTATGTTCATCATTGTTAAAATCGGGATGGAGATTTGTAAAGTGGTGGTTTTGTAAAATGTCAATTCTGGCCGTTTTAATGGCAGTTTGGGCTTTAGAAAATCCGGTGGTTTTAAAACCATCGGAAAAATCGCCAAACCACCCTTTAGTAGCCTAGCCCATAAAGTCTGATAAAGGGGTGGAGACAAGATGTCTAGTTCCCTGCACTCAATGGGGTGTGTGTGATCAGATTAACAGCAGCTCTGGAGATAGCAGGTTTGCTAATTATTGTAGCACATTGTATTTGCAGGTTCGCATGTTTATGCAGGGGACATAGCAAGAATATGTCAATATACTAATTAAACATTTTGTTACATATTAAGAACTATCTTGAAAACAAGGGTCTCTTAATAACTGTGGGTCTGTCAACAATGTCTGTGTGGATAATCTATTTACCTGTTCAGGTGCACAATGCTAGCACCTGGGTTTTATAGTGCACAAGATATTTCTCAAAGTTTTATTTAAAAATATGTGAATGCAGCAATACTTCCACTAAGGGGGAATTCAATTGGCCACGTTACTGCCAAAAGTAATGCGGCCTGCGCTCTATTACCGTTAATACAGTAATTTTAACCCTGATTTCCCTGATCCATGAGCAAAAACCAGCGTTGCAGATTACCATACTAATGGTAATAATGCACACTATTAACATAGTAGCACTAATAGTAAGCAGGCAGCATTACTTACGGCTTTAACGCAACCAGTTGAATTCCCCCCATATATATTATAACATTGGGTTGCAATAAATTATATAACATGAATGTACTTAGCACAATTGTTTATATTTCTGCTATGAATGGAAGGAGATACAAAATATTATACAACAATACTGGCCTATTCTACTATCAGATACAGATCTATTCAAGATTTTGGGACCAAGACCTGATTTTAGTTGGCGCAGATCACCTAATTTAGGTGACAAATTGGTGAGAAGCCATTTCTCAATGGGCACCCCCATTCCATCAATTAAAGGATCTCACAAATGTGGTCATTGCAAGGCATGTCCTTATATGGAAAAAACTAGGGACATTTCTGATAGATATGGTAGGCAACATCAAATTGAACAGTTCATCAACTGCACCACTAAATGTGTGATATATGCCCTAAAATGTCCGTGTAACTTGATCTACATAGGCATGACCAGTAGAATGCTCAAAAACAGACTATTAGAACACATTGGCTCAATTAGGAATGCATCTACAGATAAAGATAAATTTAAACAACTGACATCAGTGGCACGACACTTTCTCCACAAGCATGAAGGAAATCCCCAAAGCCTGAAAGCTTTTGGGATTGAACAAATTAGGATGGGCATCAGAGGAGGCGACGTTACCAAACAACTCCTACAGAGGGAAAGCCGATGGATATTTTTATTGAACTCTATAATGCCATCTGGTCTAAACGAAAATACCAGTTACACTAGTTTCCTGTAGGAATCAGTAATACCTTTGCCTCTATATTTGAATCTTATGAGGCAACATGTGTACTGCACAATAGATTCTAAATTTTATTCTTAGAACATACTTTTAGATCATAATGTGACCGACTTCAATCTTATGATGCCCGTACCAATAACCCAATATAATTGGATTTGGCCTTCATCCATTTCGATGTTAGCCATCTTGCATATCACGCATTGTACATCTTTATTATTTATTATATACTATATATTGGACCTTTCTGTGAAGGAACAGCAGAAGACTTTTTGGACAGGTTAATCGAACCTGATGAATAATTTAATTACATACATAATTATAATTAAAAAAAATTTCTTTTTATTCACATTTTTCACGTCACAGACTCAATATATAATCAGCATCACTTCTTATCTTCAACATCTGTTTTCGTTTTTATATTTTTTGTTCCTTTACACTTTTTTCACCTGACCAATAGTATTGGTCCCTAACTCACCTGGTAATACCCATACAATTTAGTTGATTATATTATTTTGCACTAATAACAATATAATAAAATATATAACACATAACAAAAGAAAATAAATAAACAAATAAAAAATAAAAAATAAATAATAAAAAATGACAAAATAAATAATAAATAAAAAATAATAAAAAATAAAAAACAAAAAACAAAACAAAATACAAAAGGCTGTTCACCAGAAAACTGTAAACAATACAATCCATAAAATTATAAAATGAATTATAATAAATAAACACACAACATTGACATGTTTCATCACACTTTATTTTTCATCATCAGACTGATTTTCTATTAAATGCTTAATAAATAAATATTCAGGTAAACCCCTACATGTATCCTATACATGATTTGAGTGACAAGTAACTTATGATGACATATGAACAAACACACACAAGTGGTCCTATATTTAGTAACAATTACAACATATTCCGCTTTACTTTAAACAATTTGAACCAATTATAATGTAGGATACTTATATGCGTGACATGCCAAATTTATATCTGGATACAATGATATTTTAAACCTACCTAATTGTCCTGAATAAAATCCCAATATAATGCTATGCATGCTTTCAATAGATCTCCGTTGGGAGTGATGTAATCCACAAATGAAACTGATTGGCTCTCAGTAGTATAAAAGTCCCTCACTATCAGTAGCCCAGTAATTCCATGATTAAGCAATAGCGAAACGTACGTCGGGGTGACGTCACGCCGAGTGACGTCAGACCCGGAAGTAGGCGGAGCCGACCGCGGCGTCCTGCCGCTAACACAGATCCATAACTGATATACAGACTCCTTTACAAATCTCTCATTAGCGCTATCTAGACTCGCTACCCAGTACAATAGATTTATGCATTAGCGTAAGGGAACATATTATTAGCGACTTAGCGTTCTTATTAGAAGACTTATGGTATAGAGACTATTACAATCTCTGTATGTGGGAAATACTCCAGGCAAATACTGCCATCTATAGCCCAAACTATATATAATACCAACTCTTGAGAGCTATACAGGCGACATGCTGTTGCTAGGCAGAATATATCTAAGCTAGATTCTTTGATAAATACTCTATCAGCGTTATTATATTTGCCAATCTAACACAGCAGACTAATAAAATATCATATTATTAGCAACCTAGTGCCTCAATGAGGAAACCATTGGCATAGAGATTATCTATTCAATAAGAGTTACCTAATTATTCCTAGAAACACTATCTATCAGCCTAAATAGGTGTACACAAATGATAATTAGCCATTAGATTTTTGGCTACCCTGTGACACAATAATTAGGGCCTGTGCTTTATGAATCTCCAACATTAGCCAAGATACATGATAATCTAACATAATCTCTATATGTGGAGAATGTATTGGGCTAACTCTGCCATGTATCAGTTATATTATATACAATACTAAATATTGAGAACTAAACAAACGATACGCTGTCATTAGGCAGAACATGGTCAATCTCTGCTACTCTATTTTGACACTTATGGACTAATTTGTGCCGCATATTCCCACAAAAAGATCTTATATCAGTGACTTTCCTCTAGGAAATACTATAAATTTCGATCGGCTCCACCACTGGGTCAACTTTCAATTTTTAAACTCTATATTTCTCAACACTACAATCTCTTTTTTTATATTTCGCTTTTTTATTAGTGTGGTATATCTGCATATACCTTTTTTTAATGTATACCAATAAAAATTATATGTATTAATTCATTATTTCACTACTTATATGTACCTGGAGTGCTTATTTAGGTCATTATTCTTTTTTCCTTCTTCGGACTGTGGTAAATGTTTGCACACATGACCTTAGCACCCCCCCACAATATAGGATATCTATTAGTGAGGTAGGGTACTATCCTGTGCGGAGCGGTTTCTCCCATTCCCCTTTCCCCATCTCTGTCTATGATATTACTTGTCTCACTGAGTGTCTATACTCAGACTCTAGCTCCTGCACGGATTTGACAATAATTTTCTAATTTTAGATTAATTATCAATTGATATACCACCTGTATAACTATACAAGAATAATATTTCTATATATATGGATATACTGTAACATTCTGGGCAACTGATTTTTATACAATACCAGCATTGCACTATTTGTTTGCTAATGCTGACCATTTAAAAAGATAATAAATATTTATCAACTAAACCAATATTTAATCTATTGTCTCATCCATTGATATACTCCTCCCAAACGGGTTTCTCATTCCCCTGAAGTGTCTTCTTAATTTTTGCTCTTAAAAACACGAGCAACCTATCCCCTCTCTGTAGAATTTAACAATGGCAACGTTTAACCTCAGAGCAGATCTCAGTAAGAGATGTGATAAGTGGAAAGACAACCTTGGATCTATTTTTCCAGATCAAGACATATCCAATACCAGCCCTAATAATGATCCTTGGTTGGAAGACTTGAACCAATTAAAAACACTAATGCATAAACAAAGTAAAATATGGTGGAATATTACCACCACTGAAAACTATATAAAACAAATGATTACTCCACGAGGTCTGAGACCTAAGATATTTCCCACATATGAGTTAGCTACTAAGGAACTAAAATCAGAATGGGAAACGGCTCTCCTAAAATGTTCTAAGGAATTGATGCAAATTATTCTAAAGCATGATAATCTTTTATTAGAATCATACTCACGAGACATTGAACAACTTAGTCTTAAATTGAAAGAGTATGAAACAACAGACTTATTCCAGAAGACATATGAAAGATATAAACAAGATTTAGATCGACTTGAGGACAATCTTATCGAAAAGAAAAAATCTAAATTCAATCGCGATCAAAGAGACTATGCGAATGGTCGCATTTTCAAGTGGAAACATCAGTCCATTGGAAAAACTGGACGAAACATATTCACCAGTCCTGAATCGTCGGAATTAGAATCCTCAGACAATGATAACGTTAATCCTTTTAATAGGAGCAGAACTCCATCTAGAACTAGGAGAAATACCAACAAAAATACTTTTTTAGGGGAAACTCAGAGATCTCTAGGGGAGGACACCGGTGGAATAAACGCATTAGGAGGGGACACAAGAAATCTACGCGATCGCTCACGAGCTCCTTGGAGGGGCAAATATCAATACAACAGAAAATACAGGGGCAAATGAACGATCCCTTACAGATAATCAACCTATCAGACAGAATTTTAAACGACTCCCATATAAAACTACTGAGTTATGGTTTGACATTCTCACCAGTGAATAATTTTGACCGCTTTAGATGGGAAAAAGATCTCCACCTTTTTACAAGGAAATTACGCCTTAACAAATTTTTCAATAGTAATGAACCTATCAACTCACAAGAACCCACAAGAGACACCACCTCTGCCTCGGTGGTCACCAGAGAAGATACTGACAGATTCCACAATACTTCTATATCCATTCCAGAAGGAATAGATATTAATACAAATCTAGTAATACCAATAAGTAATGCCAATTTGGAGGAGGAAGATAACACAGCTCTGTCTATTTTAGAACATCTCTTAGAGGAACAAATTGATAGGGTAATTACACCCAACCCAATCTCTAGACCTACGTGTAAAAAAAGATCTACCTTTTGCCCTCATGATAATATCAGCCCGCAAATAAAAGTTTTTGAAAATATGGTATCACGTGATCTAGACACCTTAAAACTCAAATCTATGAAGAACAAAAATAGGAAATGGGATAATTTAAAAAGAGATGAAAGACGAGCTATTCAAGAAATTCAATCTTGGCAAGATGTGGTTATTAAACCATCCGATAAGGGTGGAAATATAGTGATTTGGCCTATCACCATGTATAAGGAAGAAATGCAGAAACAACTAGGAGACAAACAATGTTATAAACTACTTTTCTCTAATCCTTTAAACGATTTCAAATCTATATATGATCGAATGATCAAAAGAGCTCTAGATAGTGGAACAATCTTGAAATCAGAATTTGAATTCCTAAGTATTGACAATCCCAAGATACCAACAATATACCTACTGCCTAAGATCCATAAAAATGCTATGAAACCACCCGGAAGACCTATCCTTTCTGGTATAGGAGGTCTGACCGAACAAGCTAGCATCTTTATTGACCTACATTTGCGTGATTATGTCACTTCCTTACCCTCCTATGTAAGGGACACCACAGACATTCTTAAACTTTTAGATGGTGTCTTTTTGGAACAAGATCTTTGGCTTATTACAATGGATGTAGAGTCACTGTATACCAGTATCCAACACGAAGTGGGTATTGATGCTGTCAAGTTTTTCCTACAGGCCAACGACAATCCCACATTTAGCCTTTTTTTGATTGAACTTCTTGAATTTGTATTGAAGAGAAACTTTTTTGTTTTTGATAATAGGTTTTACCTCCAGATACAAGGGACAGCAATGGGGGCGGCTTGTGCCCCCACCTTTGCCAATCTTTACTTGGGCAGATGGGAGAGGGAGACTGTTTTCTCTGATCAACTTAATAAATATACGGATAGTATAACTGTTTGGATGCGTTATATTGACGACATCCTGATTATGTGGAATGGCAAGCAAGAAATGTTTGTAGAGTTCGTAGAAACTCTCAACAACAACCCTAATAACTTACGCTTAACATATGAAATGCACCAGGAACATGTCAACTTTTTAGATTTGACAATTAGGAAAATGCCAGATGGCAGAATTGCTACCGATTTATTCCGCAAAAAAACAGCAACCAACAGTATACTACACAGTGAAAGCTCCCACTTCCCACCTGTTATAAACAATATCCCCAAGGGAGAATTCCTGAGATTAAAACGTAATTGCTCTAACCCCTCTGATTTTAAGCAAAGATCTGTAGAATTGAGTTCGAGACTGGTGCAACGAGGCTACAGTAAGAGACTCATTAAAAGAGCATTCAACCAAGCCAATTCTGAAGATAGGAGCAAATTGATGTATGGCAAGATTAGATCTAAGAATGATAAGAAAACCAGAATTGTAGGCAATTTCTGCTATGAATGGAAGGAGATACAAAATATTATACAACAATACTGGCCTATTCTACTATCAGATACAGATCTATTCAAGATTTTGGGACCAAGACCTGATTTTAGTTGGCGCAGATCACCTAATTTAGGTGACAAATTGGTGAGAAGCCATTTCTCAATGGGCACCCCCATTCCATCAATTAAAGGATCTCACAAATGTGGTCATTGCAAGGCATGTCCTTATATGGAAAAAACTAGGGACATTTCTGATAGATATGGTAGGCAACATCAAATTGAACAGTTCATCAACTGCACCACTAAATGTGTGATATATGCCCTAAAATGTCCGTGTAACTTGATCTACATAGGCATGACCAGTAGAATGCTCAAAAACAGACTATTAGAACACATTGGCTCAATTAGGAATGCATCTACAGATAAAGATAAATTTAAACAACTGACATCAGTGGCACGACACTTTCTCCACAAGCATGAAGGAAATCCCCAAAGCCTGAAAGCTTTTGGGATTGAACAAATTAGGATGGGCATCAGAGGAGGCGACGTTACCAAGCAACTCCTACAGAGGGAAAGCCGATGGATATTTTTATTGAACTCTATAATGCCATCTGGTCTAAACGAAAATACCAGTTACACTAGTTTCCTGTAGGAATCAGTAATACCTTTGCCTCTATATTTGAATCTTATGAGGCAACATGTGTACTGCACAATAGATTCTAAATTTTATTCTTAGAACATACTTTTAGATCATAATGTGACCGACTTCAATCTTATGATGCCCGTACCAATAACCCAATATAATTGGATTTGGCCTTCATCCATTTCGATGTTAGCCATCTTGCATATCACGCATTGTACATCTTTATTATTTATTATATACTATATATTGGACCTTTCTGTGAAGGAACAGCAGAAGACTTTTTGGACAGGTTAATCGAACCTGATGAATAATTTAATTACATACATAATTATAATTAAAAAAATTTTCTTTTTATTCACTTTTTTCACGTCACAGACTCAATATATAATCAGCATCACTTCTTATCTTCAACATCTGTTTTCGTTTTTATATTTTTTGTTCCTTTACACTTTTTTCACCTGACCAATAGTATTGGTCCCTAACTCACCTGGTAATACCCATACAATTTAGTTGATTATATTATTTTGCACTAATAACAATATAATAAAATATATAACACATAACAAAAGAAAATAAATAAACAAATAAAAAATAAAAAATAAAAAATAAATAATAAAAAATGACAAAATAAATAATAAATAAAAAATAATAAAAAATAAAAAACAAAAAACAAAACAAAATACAAAAGGCTGTTCACCAGAAAACTGTAAACAATACAATCCATAAAATTATAAAATGAATTATAATAAATAAACACACAACATTGACATGTTTCATCACACTTTATTTTTCATCATCAGACTGATTTTCTATTAAATGCTTAATAAATAAATATTCAGGTAAACCCCTACATGTATCCTATACATGATTTGAGTGACAAGTAACTTATGATGACATATGAACAAACACACACAAGTGGTCCTATATTTAGTAACAATTACAACATATTCCGCTTTACTTTAAACAATTTGAACCAATTATAATGTAGGATACTTATATGCGTGACATGCCAAATTTATATCTGGATACAATGATATTTTAAACCTACCTAATTGTCCTGAATAAAATCCCAATATAATGCTATGCATGCTTTCAATAGATCTCCGTTAGGAGTGATGTAATCCACAAATGAAACTGATTGGCTCTCAGTAGTATAAAAGTCCCTCACTATCAGTAGCCCAGTAATTCCATGATTAAGCAATAGCGAAACGTACGTCGGGGTGACGTCACGCCGAGTGACATCAGACCCGGAAGTAGGCGGAGCCGACCGCGGCGTCCTGCCGCTAACACAGATCCATAACTGATATACAGACTCCTTTACAAATCTCTCATTAGCGCTATCTAGACTCGCTACCCAGTACAATAGATTTATGCATTAGCGTAAGGGAACATATTATTAGCGACTTAGCGTTCTTATTAGAAGACTTATGGTATAGAGACTATTACAATCTCTGTATGTGGGAAATACTCCAGGCAAATACTGCCATCTATAGCCCAAACTATATATAATACCAACTCTTGAGAGCTATACAGGCGACATGCTGTTGCTAGGCAGAATATATCTAAGCTAGATTCTTTGATAAATACTCTTATTATATTTGCCAATCTAACACAGCAGACTAATAAAATATCATATTATTAGCAACCTAGTGCCTCAATGAGGAAACCATTGGCATAGAGATTATCTATTCAATAAGAGTTACCTAACTATTCCTAGAAACACTATCTATCAGCCTAAATAGGTGTACACAAATGATAATTAGCCATTAGATTTTTGGCTACCCTGTGACACAATAATTAGGGCCTGTGCTTTATGAATCTCCAACATTAGCCAAGATACATGATAATCTAACATAATCTCTATATGTGGAGAATGTATTGGGCTAACTCTGCCATGTATCAGTTATATTATATACAATACTAAATATTGAGAACTATACAAACGATACGCTGTCATTAGGCAGAACATGGTCAATCTCTGCTACTCTATTTTGACACTTATGGACTAATTTGTGCCGCATATTCCCACAAAAAGATCTTATATCAGTGACTTTCCTCTAGGAAATACTATAAATTTCGATCGGCTCCACCACTGGGTCAACTTTCAATTTTTAAACTCTATATTTCTCAACACTACAATCTCTTTTTTTATATTTCGCTTTTTTATTAGTGTGGTATATCTGCATATACCTTTTTTTAATGTATACCAATAAAAATTATATGTTTTAATTCATTATTTCACTACTTATATGTACCTGGAGTGCTTATTAAGGTCATTATTCTTTTTTCCTTCTTCGGACTGTGGTAAATGTTTATAGACTGTACATATTAATGTATATATATTGTAACAAAGAGGCATTTATCTGACAAAATGCAGAGAAAGCATACAAGCAGAGTAAAACAATGGTGCAGTAATGCACCTAGATTGATGATAAACCAGGTTCAACCTTATGCGTGACAAACAATAGTTTAAGTTTGGTTAACTAACATGGTTTAAAAGATCCTTCCTCTCAGCAAACAGACAGGGTGTGTCTGTTAGTGTGTGTGTCACCTGCCCATCAAGCTAAGGCTGGGGGAGGAGTATCATGTATAAAAGCTTGCTTGTATAATTTGTTCAGTGAGACCAATGCTGGGGAAGTAGGCTGGTCCTTAGAGAGCTGGTCTATGTCTAGCTAGTGTGTATGGTTGCCACAATTGCTGTGATACGCATATGGTGTCAAATACATTTTTCCATCCTGACAATAAAGGTGCATAAAGGAAGAAGTTGATCGCGTGGGCTTCAGCAGTAGCGAGCTCTTGCCACAATATATATATATATATATATATATATATATATATATATAATCACTATACATAATGCAAACGCATTTGCAACATAATTGAATATATGAAATACATTTGTTCCTTTTGACTGGGGCATTAATTTCAACAAATAAGACTACTATTATAGTGGTCTGTGGTGAGGGGACCAGAGATAAAAAGTATAGTAACTTATCCCCTATAAGTGTGAGAAAAGAGGTTTTTTGGGTCATTTTGTTTCAATTTGTATAAAAAATCATTTAGAAATGTGCACAACTGGGCCCAGGAGACATAATGCACACGTTTATGCACAAATATGCCAGTTGGTATGGGAATTGCATGGACTGGTTCATTAAGGTGCTAGCATCTGTGTGGGATACACAGTTTTCCACCTTCTCATGAGAGGAGCTGGGCAGATTGGGCATTTCTAGCGAAATGCAAGTGGGCATATGAATATGTTTCATATAATGCCCACATTTCATTTTGATGCACAAGATACCTAATTAACATTTAATGGGTGATGAGGGGGGTGAGGGTATTTTCATAGGAGTGCTTTTTCTCCCTGTAAAAATTTACTTTTTGTTAAGCAACCAGAGAATATGCACAAATACCCATGTAATATGATATTCAAACATAAAAAAGTTGCACATTTAATAAATGTACCTCTTGATTAATTGGTTTGGTTGGGTGAGCACCTCCTCACATGATACAATTTATTGCAGGATAGGTGAAGATAGTCCAATTCCTGAGGAGACCTAAACCCCCTTTCTTTTGTTGTTATTATTATTATTATTATTATTATTATTATTATTATTATTATTATTATATTAAATTAATTTAAAACATAAAAGTTTTTGAAATGAGTTGTATAATGGGAGAAAATAAAAAATATCAAATTAATGAAGCGTGTGATGCTTAAATGCTGTATTTTAAAATTGACATTTTCCGTTGTTCCTCTGTGAGCATTTGCAGCAGATTCCACATTCATACAAAAATTGGCACAAACTGTAATGTGAGAGTTCATCTATACATGAGCTAGGTCGATAAATAGTTGCAATAGCCCTAAATATAAATCCAGGGGAGTTTTCTTCTAATGCTTCTTGTTAATAGTATAATCACTGTGATTTTATTGGTCATATATTGCCCAGTTGACCAAAAAAATAATTTCTTGTTTTGTTTTCTGTGAATTTTCAGACTACATGGATAGTATGTGTCATCTCTCTCTTACATAAAATATTTATTTATTTATGTACTTTGTATGTCTTCTCTACCTTGGTTTTGTCATTGCTATATAAAATTGTTTATAATACTTATTTTCTCTTATACCCCCTCAGATGAGTTTAAATCCTTCATGAGACGCTTACCCAGCAGCCACTTCCTGAGTATTGGAGCCATTCACCAGCATTGGGGAAATGATTGGGAATTGCAAAGTCGTTACAAACTGCTTCAGAGCTCACTAGACATACAACGCCAAAAGATGCAACATACAGCACGAAAGTTATTCGGCCTTAGCCTTCGCTGTCGACATAATCCCACTCACCAGCTACCCAGAGAAAGGTACATAGGTCTCGCTGCTTGACATGTAAAAAACAGACTGAAAGTTTATGTTAAAAATACTACTGTAACATTATTATCAACCACACCCTACATATGTGTATATATTAGAGATGCTCTCTGACCCCCGTCAACTGGTTTTGGTTGTGGCTCGGTATTGGCTTTGTGTTTTGGTTTTGGTTTTGGCAAAACCGCCCCCATGTGTTTTGGTTTTGGATTTTTTAGAAAAACATGCTAAAATCACATATATTTGCTCTTTTTCTGCTCCTACATTATTCTTAACCTCAACAACACTAATTTCAAGTCATCTTGCACCTCACAGATTTTATATATATATATATATATATATATATATATATATGTAGTGATATATATGTATATATATATATATATATATATATATATACATATATATATCAAATATATATAAGCCTAGCCGTGTGTGTTAGTGTGTGTGTGTGTGGAAAAAACTATTTTCTCAGAAAGGGCTCATGCAATTGACCTGAAATTTGGTATACTGACATTATTTGACAAAAAAAATTATAATAGTGAAGTCAGTAAACTTCCATCATCCCCCCTTCCCCCCGTGGGAGGGGTAGTAAAGGCTAAATTTACCAGTTGAGGGCTCAAACTCTTGACCGTGTGGGTATTTATTTACCAGAGCCTGTGTTTGGTCATGGACAATTGTATGTCACATTTTCACGAGTACGGAGAAGCAGTGATGTGAAAGTGCAGGTTATGAATACTGTCCTTCAAGGAAGACTGATTGAGCACAGCGATAAAGTGTTTAGCAGAAACGTTGTGTATCGAGGGGTTTTAGAACAGTAAGACTATGGAGATTAAGGATGTGGCGATGAAGATGAAAACCACGTTAAAAAAGGGTGCTTACATCGGGAAGTAACGCTCTTCCCCTGAGGAGGCTTGGCCTAGCCCCAAATGCATGACAAGAACCTTTTTAACACCTTAAGTAGCTTGATTTGACTAGAATGCATGAGTATCATGCACGGGTTAACTTGTGTATATATATATATATACCTCCCCTCTAGCTGTGCATTGAGCTCACTGAGTAACTGTGATTATTGTTTACTATTCTGTGCTGTCTCACCTCGTATTGTAATCTTGTCTGTCCCTGTACGGCACCGCGGACACCTAGTGGCGCCCTATAAATAAAAATTAATAATAATAATAATAATATATGCATAGTGGCGGAACTACTTCCGCTAAAACTGGAACGTATGCAGTCTATTACACATGACTTACACACATATAGCTGTATTCTGTTTACCAGTTGGAAGAGATTAATCATTTCAACCCAAAATCTATAGTCATATATTAACAAATTCTATTTAAAAAACATTGATTAAATATAGATTATTTTTTTTGCATGGAGTCAGATTCCAAAGTATTCCTCTTTTAAAGTTAGGATGTAAGGAGGCATTGCCATGGCTAAAGAGACCAAAGGGTTTATTATCAAATATAAACCAATACTTTATAGTCTGATATTAAATGTGAGATACAATTTCCTACTTACAAATGGGTACACTATACTGTAGTCATCCATAGCTAAGAATTAATTGGAGAAGCCATGCTGTTTTCAATGCATTTGATTAGTTTAACTGGCATTGTTTAAGTCCCATGATATGGGTATTTCTTAGGTTGTATTTGTTCATTGCATATCAGTAATCTTTTGAGAAGCCTTTTCCTCAGGACACTAAAGACCCTGTGTCACAAATTATACCAATTTTAGGGTTAATACAAACCTGCAAGGTATAATTTAAAAAACACTCACTTTGTTTTATTTTACGAAGTTTCGATCTGTATTTGGAATTTCTGTCCGTAAGACACATAATTTAATCAATATGTCTGTGTGTAATAAACAGACACTATTTCATTGTCATTTTTAGGTGCCACTTATAATATGTGTGTTTTCATATATTGGCACAATTATTTATAGGGTTAGAATGTAATATATGAATGTATACAATAAAAAACAAACAAACCTTAAACATTAGTTAAATCATAAACCATGTTTTAACACACAGTATGTATATAAGGAATAAAATACCATAATAACATATCTACTGCAGATTTAGTTATAGTAATGATATGTTTTTTAACATTGTGTTATAAAATGAACCCTGCTTCACAAATGGATAACAAAGGGTCGTTTGCATACTAATATTTAATATTCCATGTCAATATAATTGTCTTGATTAAATGTATTTAACTGAGCGTGTTTGGTGTGAGAATACAATATTTGCACACATGAACGCTCTCTCTGCTTGTGTTGACAAACTTAATTACTTATATATTATATATTTGTTTCTCTCATTTCAGAACAATTCAGCAGTGGTTGGCTCGAGTGCAGTCCCTACTTTACTGCAATGAAAATGGTTTCTGGGGCACATTCTTGGAAAGTCAACGTAGTTGTGTGTGCCATGGAGGTAGCATGCTTTGTCAGAGACCCATTCCGTGCATTATAGGGGGAAACCAAAGCTGTGCAATGTGCAGTATGGCTAACATCTCACTCTGTGGCTCATGTAACAAGGGTTATAAATTATACCGGGGTCGTTGCGAGGCACAGAATGTAGATTCAGAGCGCAGTGAGCAATTCATGAGTCTGGAGACAGAGTTGGACTTCCAAGACCAGGAGCTCCGTTACCTTTTGCAGAAGATGGACTCCCGTCTTCATGTGCACACTACTTTCATTAGTAATGAAATTCGATTAGACACCTACTTTGATCCACGCTGGAGAAAAAGGATGTCCCTCACCCTCAAAAGCAACAAAAATCGAGTTGAGTTCCTCCACATGGTTATTGGAATGTCTATGCGGATTTGTCAGGCCCGGAACACCACTCTGGATCCTAGCTTCTTTGTATATGTCAACCCATTTAGTGGGAGCCATTCAGAAGGATGGAGTATGCCTTTTGGAGAACATGGTTACCCTAGATGGGAGAAGACACGTCTTCAAAGCAGCCAGTGTTTTAATTGGACTCTCCTACTAGGCAACCGCTGGAAGACCTTTTTTGAGACTGTACACATTTACCTACGCAGTCGTACACGCCTACCTTCACTTCTGAGGAATGAGACAGGCCAAGGCCCAGTGGACCTGTCGGATCCTACAAAACGCCAATTCTATGTGAAGATATCTGAAGTCCAGTTGTATGGGTACAGCTTAAGATTTAACCCAGATCTTTTGCGTAGTGCAGTTCAACAAGTCAATCAGTCATACTCTCAAGGTGGGCAATTTTATTCTTCATCCTCTGTTATGTTGCTTATGTTGGACATTCGGGAGCGAATCAACCGTTTAGCTCCTCCATCCGGACCGGGAAAACCACAACTGGACCTCTTCTCCTGTATGCTGAAGCATCGCTTGAAGTTGACCAATAGTGAAATCATACGGGTCAACCATGCACTGGACTTGTACAACACTGAGATTCTGAAGCAAGCTGATCACATGACACTGAAATTATGTTAACCCTCCCATGCCTTCCTCTGAGTCAGAACATTTATTTTGGAAATCCAGAGGTCAAAACTAATTATATGTACTTTACTTACCTTAGAATCTACCTTATGACCTGACTATGATTATGCTGCAAATGATAAAATTGGAGTATATTTACATACTTCCTTTTAATATTTTTTTGTTTGGGGGGGCGCTAACCTTCACAGCAAGAACCAGCTAGGGTCTTCACAGTATAAGTCCTTTAAACCTTCATCAAGTGTTAAAGACACATCTAAAGATAGACTTATTTACCTTCAAATACTGATTAGGTTATGCTGTCACTCCATTTTTATGATGTGTACAGGTAGAATATTCTAATATTGCTTTTTGCTGAAGCAATTAAGATACACAATTTTCCCATGCTTGTGAGTATTATGGCTTCTTAATTCAGTATAAACCCAAATGTGAACTACACTATACAAATAAGTTGAACTTATTTATCTTCAAATTATAGTCTATTTAACTCCTTTCATGTACTGTAGTGTGTACAGGTGCAGTTATCTAATTGCACTTGATTACTAACCTCAATTTAGGGGAAACATTCATGGTACTTCCCTGGGTTGAAGTTCCCTTTAACTGGGCATAGTCCTTTGAAAGACAAAAACGCTTTTTCCCTCTGATTTCTAATACTTGATGTGATGTTTGATTATTGTAACTAACCCAGGATCTGTATATAGTTAGTCAGGATAGTGTTGTAATTTAAAACAGTGCAAAGCGAAGAAAATTGCATCAAGTGACTGTAAACAAATTAATGAAGGTGCATAGTTGCATAGCATTATTCATTGAGCTCAGCTGTGTCGTGGCTGATATTTTAATAGTAATTTGTCAAACCAAAATTCATCAAGCTATGTAATCACATAGCAGAATATATCATTTTATTGAAACCTACTTATTTTACCCCTGCTTTAGATTTTTAACCTCAATATAATAATTGAATATGCTTTACATAAATTATATCCCTATGTTCGTCCCTATATTTTCTTTTAATGTCCTTATTGTAGTAGCCCGCACAATACTCTTTTGCTTAAACGCTTAAACATTGTCTTCCATCCTACAGGTTCACAGCATATGCCCTTGTGTAGCATTAACTATGTGTAAAAAAATGCTTTACTTCTGTACTGTTCAGTCATATCAAGTAAAACTTTAGTCTTAATAATATCACTATCCATTACTATCCATTACTACATTATATGCATATATAGATGGATGATCCCTGACCTTAGAAGCAATAAGGCCCATTAGTTCCATAGGCATGTTGGTAACTGATGATCAGGGAAAGTGTTATTCTATGTTTTGGGACCAACTTGATGATTCTGGGATGTTTTCACCAATCGCTATTATCATTATATAGTCCTTGCAGTAATTGTCAAAGATTTTAAGTAAATGTGAGTAAAGCAGGCACACCAGCATCTGTATTGTTCAAATAAAGCAAAGATACAATGGTTCATGCAGATAGACCTTAAAGTGAATGGAAGTATGTAGTCATACTCTATGTTAGCATGCTCATTTTCAGGCAGTGCCAAATATGTACTGCTGTTCTAAAAAGAGAGGCACAGTACCTATAATATTATAGACGTTTACAAAATGCACAATCCTTTTCGCTACATAAGTGTTATGCATTGTGTCCCTTTGTTGACCTTTTTATCTAGACTAATTCAGCTTAAGGACATTTGACATCAGACAAGCACTCCTCCAATCAATCCTCATGGCAGTTACCCATCAGTTTGGTTCACTAACCAAGTCTCGAACAAGTCTACCAATCCCATAACTGTATTCATGAAGTGGGTTCACCCATACCAGAGTCAGACAATCACTGCCCTAGGAGGGGGAAGACGTGAGAGAAGCACACAGCTGTGTTCAGAATGCAGCAAGTAGGACTGGGGAGAGATGCTTCAAAAATTAAGTGACCTCCTGCATGAGCCTTGAAAATACCAGCAGTAAAGGGAGTCAACTGCCATAAAAACAAACATTTGCCCCCCTACAAGGGAGAGAATCTTTTTTCTGTATATTAAAACTTGTAATATGTAATATAAAATGATAATAATGATGTTAATTATAAACCAAAAGGAGGATGACAAGCTACTAATTCTGCAAATGCCAGCATGTTCCTCCTTAATGATATAAAATATTGACACACCAAGCTGAGATCTGACTGTGCATGGGATACTGAATGGAGTGGTGGGTGAAAGTGTTGTGTTTGACATTAGAGCTCAGAACTAACTAACCAGTTATGTGCTAATGTATCACAAGAGGATACACGAGGATACTAATATATCAGAAATGGTTCTCCTCTTAGATGGGAAGCTTTTCAACTGAAATTATCATTAATCACTTCATGTAAAAAGGAAACATTGTTTCCCATTGACTGTTGTGGTGTTCTAATATTCAATACCAGCCTAAAGTTTGATGATTTCAAGTAGACGTTATTCTCAACACAGTTTTTAAGTTTGTTTCTTTTGGCTTTTTTTGTTGTTAAGCCTGACAAGCAGTTTCATGAATAGTTCTGGTTTCATATTAAAGCTGGGGAGATAACTGATGTAAAAGATGGTGTAGGCAGTGCTGAATGTGTTTACAGGTCGAAACCTATTATATTCACAATGACGGGTTTCTGGGAATTTGAGAGCCACATCCATCTGTTGGAAGTCCACAGGAGGCCAACGAGTTGTCTGCTCAACTTTTTTTTTGCAGCAGAGCAGATAAATAACTACAATGTGCAGTGAGAGGGGAATTTTCACAGTACTATAATGAAACTTCAAGGGAGTACATATTATTGTGTAGAAAATTCTAAAGGCAAATCTGAGAAGAGGGAAAGAAGTAAAGTGACATGATATTACTGTTAATGATTGGTTCATTTTTTTTCTTTTAGACATGTATACAGCTGCTTTCTGATTGTGGGTTATGAATGTGCCTACTTTTCACAAACATGGATGAGATTATTTAAATGAGATTCAAGGTAGAGATGACACAATTGGAACCTGTATTTCCTGTTTAGTGGGGTGCTGCAGAGCAATTTTCTCTCAAAAAGGGCTTTTTTCGGCATGAAAACCAGACTCAGCCTATAATTTTAATAGGACACCTTTTGCACCTTTTCAGTTTATATGTATTCAGTTTTCACTTTATACGGGAAAGACCATTTCAACCAATATAATAAAAACATTCAAAAGTGACACGTGGAATAGAGACAGTGCCAATGATTCCTCACTCTCATAACTAAAGTATAATTTAAGCTACACAAAGGATTGGCGAAGAAAAACTACAGCATAAAATGAATTCTTATTATTCTTTATATAATGGCATAATATTCTGCAGTACTGCACATAGGATTTTCTTTTTCAATAAGTCACTTCAGTCCCTGTCCCATTGGTACTTGCAGTCTAATTCTTTACCACTCTGTTTGTCAGAAGCCAGCATGGTTTTGGACTGTGGGAGCAAACTGGAGTAAATTTACGCTAAGGGGTAGGACATGAAAGTCCACACCGATAGCTGTATATGAAGTTCCTAAATTGGGAGTATGAGTGACTTTGAAAAGACTTTTTTATTTTTTCCATATAAACCAGCAAACCTACACAAAAATTGTCATGTAAAGAATATTCACATGTGCTGAATGGAAGGGAACAAATATGCACATTTGTGCAAATTAAAAATAAAGAGTGCTGCACATGGAAAGACATATGTTAACAAATTTATTCATTGGTATGTATTTATGGTTGCCACCAGATCCATTGTAGGGTGACTCACAGATATCAAGTCTATGTAGTCTAAAAGCCTATACTGTAAAATTCATGTTTAGGTGAAGATTTTTTTTCATAGAGCACTAAGTACAATTGATTTATAAATAAACTGTATCAAACTATATTTTATGTAAAAAAAATATATGAAAAAACTATGCTATATATACCTATGCATTATTAATGAAACAAATATGCACAACGGTAATTTATGTAAAAATGTGAGAGTGTCTGTATATCATAAGCAGGATCATTGTACAATTATTGCAATGTAGTTTTCACGTCAATTAACTCTGCTTAGGTCAGGTCTTTAAATAATCAGATTTGTAAACTACTTCATACAATTAAGATGCCTGCCAAAATATCCCAGGACATTTTACTGCATTAACTCAGTTATACTGAAATACAGAGGTCCAAAAACCTTTCTCACGGTTACAGCAAATCAACTGATTATCTGCTTTCACAACAAATGCTATCTGCAGAGTATAATATATGACTGGAGGATAAAGATTATATTTTCAAAACACTGAATGCTAACACTGCTAAAAATAATCTTAAAAGCACATATTCACAGAGAGATCTCTGATAATGTCTTAAATGGTGCTTTAGTTAAAGGCTAAAGCCATCTAAAAGTGGCTAACAGCTCCCCTCGCCATATACCAGAACTTAGATTGTGCCATGCCAGGGACACCCTCAAATTGGCAGAAATTACGCCCACCAGTACTGCAATGATTCCTTACCACATATCAAAAGCCCCAAATTATTCAAACTGGGCAAAGTAACAGATGTTGATTGGACAGACCCACAGTCTGTACAGTCATTGCTAGTGTAATATGGTGACATAGTGATGTCGTAACCCGCTCAACCCCCCTCCCCCCTCCTAGCATTTTTCAAAGCAGAAAGAATAACCTTTGCAGCTCGTAAGGGTTTTTTCTCCTGACCTGTTGAGAAATTCTGGCATGAAATCTAGTTTAGGAAAGGGTGTATGTACTAAAAATAACTTTAAGCTGAAGTTATGGCCTTTAAGGACTGCTAAGACATGGCTAAATAATCGTATCTAAGTTTAATTTTAGATAAGAATCTCACAATTTATCATTGGTCCAATTGAGTCATAGGTTGCAAAACTGGAACTTTCTTATAAAGTCTAACCTTTCAGGGAAAAAACATCATTCTGAATTTGATGCCACCCACATAAAACAAGCTTAAGCTCTTGATTAGATGTTGATCTTCAGATTTTAACTACAATATAAACTTGGAAGCCTTTAAGCTCTCCTCATGTGCCATGGAGCCTCCTGAATTATAGATAGAGAATTTCTGAAAGCATGTGAATGTTAAAATTGAAACAGAGCAACTCTTCTAGGCAATATAAATAATGTTCTTGCCTTTGTTGTTGATAGACTATGTACTACTTGAAGCATTGTCTCCTCGAATTTTAAGTCAACACAGCTTTAGCTGGTGCTTTCTTTGTTAATTCCTTACTGAATAAGAGAAAATAATAGAAATATATTCAGCAACCCTCAGGTTGCATCTAAATTTCACACTTCATCTGTATTTGAACATGTGTTTCTGGTGAAGAATATCTTGACATTTGGATTTTGAATATAAACTAGTATTTTTTTATACTTTCAAGAAGACATATAAACTGAAAGTCAGTAGACAAGGATTTATATTGTTCCTATAGATTAAACTGGACATGAGATTAGCTAAACCATAAACGTTTCCTTTTTGGACATATTTTGACATATGTTGACTGGAATTTCCCACATACTTCTCAGGTTGTATAGAGGGCTTGGATTATCATTAGATGACAATAGCTTTTCATTCTACAGGGTGATTCAAAAGTCGCAGTACACCCTTTTATTTCAAAAACTCTACAGGAATTGGGCCGATTGGCCAATTTCAAGATGGCGCCCATGTTTGGTACATACCGTAAAAGATAGACCACGTCACCCATACCTTACTGGAGTATTCAGGTTTCCCAATTTCCTGTAGAGTTTTTGAAATAAAAGGGTGTACTGCGACTTTTGAATCACCCTGTATAACTCATGACATTGTTGAAGTTATGTTACCGTCAGTCCAGAAGTTCTTATTTTTTCTATTGATTATTTCCAATTTTAATTTAGGATGATTGTTGGACAATTAAATCTCATGAACATTAGAGTAATGCACAAATGGTGATTTATTAAAAGGCATAATTTGCTTTGATTGCTTCTGCCAACCCCACATGACTATGTCTTTAATGATTTTATACAAAGATAAAGTTATATCTATTAGTAAAAGATTAACAAAATCAGCAGGCTCTTTTTTAAATAAAAAAATATTTTAACCTTAGACCCTTCACCATGGAGGCTATTTTCACCCCCTTGCTGAGTATTTTTGGGATAATCACATAATTTTTTAATACCTGCTGATCAAAATGATTGACAGGCAATAAATAAACAGGGGTACCATTATTTGAAAGAGATTTCCCACTTTATAGTCGCCTGGGATAGGGAGAGAGAAGCTGTTAAAGAGCCTACTTTTATTTCTGGCATTTCCCATAGACTTTAATGGACTGTGTACACATTTCAAATCAAAATCAGAAAATCCACAGAACAGTGTGGAAAGTGATCTGTGGGTTTTCTTAGCCCCTGAAATGCAGAGGGCAAGTGGAACTCATCCGTAACTTAGAATTCTAGCGCCTGTGGCAAGAAAGACAAATGCTGCCCCCTAGCTCTCAATTTTAACCAAATGAATTGGAGCTTAGAGTCTAAATTCCCTAACGCTCACAGACATACAGAAACACAGACTAGGGTCAATTTGTTAGCTCCCAATTTATCTGGGAGGAAACCGGAGCATCCGGAGAAAACACACACAAACACGGAGAGAACATACCAACTCCACACAGATAACACCATGGTCAGGAATCGAACTCATGGTCCCAGTGCTGAGAGGCAGAAGTGCTAACCACTAAGCCACTGTGTTGCATTTGGCCACCAATTTCGAAAAAGGATGTTCTGGAACTGAGAAGAGTGCAAAGGGTGACTAAATTAATAAGGGCCATGGAAAATCTGTTATGCGGAAAATGGAATTATGGCTACTGTAGTACACTCATGCAAAAAACTCTCTGGCAACCTATTTAGTAACTGGTGACCACACTTGTCATAATATCAACCCTTGTTGAAAGAAAATACATTTTAGGAATATATGTATGAAAAGTGGTACAAAGAAAAATGTGATGTGCCAACAGCAACCAATCAGATTACATATTTCTAGTGCATTGCTTTGCGCTTGCAATACCTTAATTTTTCTTTGCATTACCAGTTGAACGGTTGTTAGCAGGCATTGTACATAGAGTCAATAAAATGTTTGAAAGCATCCTATAAATCTAAATAGATACAGGTGTGTGGTCATTAATTATCACATATTATTAGTATAAGGATACAGGGAGCAGTCTTATTGTAGTAGTCAAAAAATATTTTTTTACCCTCATATTTGGTTAAGCTTTACTTGGGTTTATTGGCTTAATCTGTATCAATTTACTAGGGGTTTTGAGGATGAAGGGCTGATCTAAACTCATGTTGTTTTGCAACTTAAATAACTATGTACAGTAACTATGTAACTTCACTGAGGTGAGAAAATAAATAGACCTCCTGAAAAGTTGTGCATTTCTATTTCTTACATATATAGACATAGAGATCAGGAACTCTATTTTATAGTTTTAACCACACACAAGAAAGATGCTAACTATGCCAGGATCAACCAAGCATTTAGAGGCGCACAGAAGAAGGATTGTTGATACCCATGTGTCTTGGTGGGATTATAAAATAATATCAACTAATTTTTGGGATTTTATTGTGAAAAATTACTTCACAGTACGAAAGATTATATTTAAATGAAGAAAACTTCAGATCACTGGTAATCTGCAAAGAACAGACTTTCCCACCAAGTTCAGATCATACGCTGACTGAAATTTGCTCAAAAACGTTTTTAAGTGATACAAATATGACGCTGGCATTCAGACCCATTTGCTGTGCTTTCCACTAGCATCTGTCTACAAGCATATTTCCTTAAGCATTTGTGTTCAGATAATCACTTACTTATAGGTGCATCTACTTCAGTATACCTAATGACTATTTAGCTTTTTAATCACTTATATAGCTATTTAATCCCACACAGCCTAGACTGCAGTGTCTGATTACAGTTCCCTTACCATTAGTTATTTAAGTATTTCCTGTATATGTTAACTGCCTTAATGTGTACCTACACAACTTGACCTAACTTTATTTTTCTTATCCTGACTTCAGCCTCATTCCTTTTTGTAATCCTGTGCAGCCTGTCAGCAGCTGCCTAGTGATATAAGCCTGGGGTCTATGACTTGTGGGATCCACACAACGAAATACATTACTCCCTTGTTTGGGTCTTGTTGTATACTGGAGTTTAAATTAGACTCTGTACTTGAGGTTAACCAGTGCAAACCACTAGTGACATAATGGAACCACATCTGGACCCAATGTTTGTTTCCCCAGGCCATGGGTCCTGCTTTTTATCTTAACTATAAAGGATCTATCCAGCCAATTGGAGATGCATAAAATTGCACATGACCAGATCATTAATTTTCTTCACGGCCACAAGGATGCACTCCTTGACCACTTCTTCTACCTTTATGGTTTTGAGTGTTAATTTAGTGTCAGCATTTGTCTTATCTAATCCTGCATCAACCTGTGAATCTCTTTGTCTATTTGATAAATATGAGATCCAAAGGCCTGTAGAGAATTTTTGGTCAGTGTTCTATTCACTTTGAACTTGTCTCTCACAATTTTGTATTTGAAAGTAGCATTCATCATTTCTTGTCTTTGTGGCCAATGTTTTCTTTGGGCCTTTCTCTTATGGAAGAAAAGTGATTTGATTCTCCACAGTGCTTAAGCTTTCATCTCAGCCTTTTGTGAGATTTTTGACGAACCTGGGCAGGTTGAAAATGTTTATACCAGCCTGCTATGTCTCAGACAAGGAAATATGACCGTGTGTTAGTATGAAGTTCAATTCCTAAACCAGACTTTGAAATTAGGTTGGAATAATGAGACGTTGCTGCATTATGGCAAAGAATTTTAGAATGTTAAAGATTACTTGCATTAGTTAATGACCTTATTGTGTAATAAGAGATATATCTGTCTCCTAGAAAATAACCAGAACATGGATTTTATCAAGAAATCTACTGCTACAGATGAACCCAAAAGGTATCCATAGTTTTGAAAGAGTCCCAACATCTAGTATTTAAAGTTATCTAAAGATTGCTTGTCTTTGTCAACTAATGTTACCATCTTATCAGAAGTTATTCCTCCACTGTAGTTCTGCTCACAGCCATTACAAATAAAGAAGCACACTGCCATGGTAACAACAAGAAAAGAAACTTAATTACATGTCTCCAGTGGTTGAACTTCAATGTAGATCTCTAACTAGTAGATCTGACAGATGATGCAGCAGGAGGTCCAGATATTTGCCCAGAGTGTTTTAGGAGAGTAGGAAGATGGGTATGGAGAGATCCAGAAGCCTAGTTCACAATGAAGCTAGATAATGCAGACAGTGAGATAATAAGAAGAATTAAGCTTCACAGTTTTTAACAACACAGTTCAGACATCTGGCCAGGTAAGCAAACAGTGTAGCAGTATAAAGCAAATGGGGTTCCAAGGGTTTAAACTGTAACGAGTCCAATAGTCCAGATCTTAAACGGCAACAAGTCCAGAAAGTCCAAAAGCCAAGTCAATACACTGAAAACTATCACATATACAGAGGCTGGATAAAGTTAACACAATTTACCTAGCAATGTTTTCATGAAGATAGGTCCCTTATTTAGTATAGGTCAGGTGCATCTTGATGACATCAGCAGGAAATTTCAGAAAATGAATTTAAAGGTCTGGCATGCTCAGAAACATCAGCAATGGTTGCTAAGCAATGCAGGGCACTGAGCACTACTTCCCTCTGAAAGCCTGAGCAAGACAGCGAAGGCAAAAGAGTGATAGTGGAGGGCAAACTGTGAGAAGTGGCTTGACAGGTAAGATGCGGCATGGGGACAGACATGCCGCTGTTACAGTCCCCACTGGCCCTGACACAAACCCCAGCAAGTGGCCTTCGGATGCATCTCAACAATGCAACAACTTATATTTTTTCACTGCTCCAATCTTGAAACACCTTTGTGGTGTTGGAGCCATCTTTTTACATTATAATACTTCAGAGTAAACCCATCCTTGCAAATTCTTATCCAAAAAGTCTAGTTTACCCACCAGAAAATAAGTACTCAGTGAATGATTATGGCTTGATTGCCATTAAACTCAATGTGGAGGAATACAGATACCTGTTGGAACTGGCATCTCATTCCATTACCTTTTATACTGGCCACAAAAATGTACTGTACCTTCAATCCTCATGAGGCACACTGGCCCGACCTTATCTCTTGCTTTAACTTTCTGCTGACATTTCATAGTAGGTTCAAAGTGGCTGTTCTCTCACACTCCATTGAATGTGGAAATGATCAGCTTCACAAAGAGCCCACTTACACAATAAGCACCATCGATCTTTTCTTGTAAAATACCTCCTAGAGGTATGTGTTCTCATGAGCTGATGACTGAAAATTTGCAGGGCCTTTGGAAATTAAAAAATTAAAACTATTTGCTGAGCTTCTAGTTCTTATAACAATGTTTTGGAGTTTATTTTTGCCTGTATATGTTCCTAAAATAAAACCCCTCATCAGTCACCTACAAGTCCTCTCCTGTGCTCAACAAGCCTTGAACTCAAATCTCAATGTATGTCATTCAGTGGTCGAAGTGGAAATTTAAAAGTAGCGGTATCTAAAATTTAATTGCATGTAATTTGATAGTTTTACATTCAAAGCAGTGGTATTAGGAATTCACAGGAATTACGACGTGATGTTGTAGTAAAACCAATTTATAATTTATTGCAAGCCCACTGGATATTGTAGTAATAAAAATAAGTCAGTTGCAAACACAGGCTGTGACATAATACAGAAATATAACAGTCTTTGTGGCAATGCATGAATATAATATAGGCTTTACTGTGAATGCCCTGCAAAGTGAGCATTGATAATTATCACAGTCCATACTTGGGGATACAAACTGACATGAATAATGTGCAGATGCAAAGCCAGATATTAGGACCCAGCAGACTATAAGTTTCAAGGCCAGGTATCAGGAGCCAGGAGAGAATAAGTTGCAAAGTCAGGTAACTGGAACCAGGAGACAACTGAAGTCAGAGCCAGGAACTAGTTGATACAAGAACAGAAGCACACAGAACACAGATACAGGAGCCAGGAAGCTAGTGTGTTATGCTATCACTGGTAATGAGTGCAGGACAGGTGCTTATAAAGCCTTCCAATCAGCAAACAAAGGGAGAAGTTGAAAACCTAAGAAAAAGGCAGATGAATAGCTAACAAGTAAGAGAAGGGACAGTATGCTATACCACTGTATACTAGCCCACTTCCACCACTGATATCATTACAGTTCTTCTACCTTGAACAACGTTCAAGAAGCTAAGGGGTGCCGATAAGCACAGCCTGAAATCCCCACTGCTAAGAGGCATGGTATGGCTCTTATTAACAGCATCAAATTAAAAGAACCTTATAAAACTATATGTCAAACTTCCCTACACATATGAACAATTTCAGATTTTCCTTGTGGATCAACCACTTTGTATTTCCTAAATATTCTCTAATAAAAATTCTCAAAGATAATCAAAAATGGAATTTGTGATTAAGAATATTTTGGATTCCAAAATTTGTTGTGGTAAACTTTTTTGTTTAATTGACTGGAAGTGATATGGCCCTGAAGAAGGTTCAAATGAAACAATTCCATTCTGCTCATCTTCCCAAAACTAGCAAAGGGTATTTAGTGTCTGCTCTTAACAGGGTGCTACCACAACAAATATGTCCCTCTGTTCCTCTAATTCAGGTGCAAATTGGTCTTTTTCTGAGATCCTCACTCACAAGCGTCTACAAGCACCCCCTAGGTTTGCATATCTTATTTATAGGTGCCTCTAGCTAGGTGTTTTTTTCTGATTTCGTCTCTCAGTAAACCTGATTTCATGCTCATTTACTGATTATAAACCTTTGCTTCCAGCCAAGACTTTCTGAGATCCCTACTCAAACCCATCAGGTAGCACCACTTCTTCTGGTTCCCCACTCGCAACCATCTATGAGCACCCCTTAGGTTTACGTGCCCTGATAGTTTCTCATTTACAGGTGCCTTTACCTAAATAGATCTTGTGAACTAGGAGCATGCTCATCTATTTATTGCCACTCTAAATGTACATTAGTGTCTGATCAAAACATCCTTTACTGTTTGTTGCTTGCACATTGCCCTGTATAACTAGCCTGATTTACTGTGTGCACTGGTCCAACTTGTTTTGACTTAATTTGTCTGCCTATATCTCTGATTTCAGTCTCATTTACTGTTTACAAGCCTGTTACACCAGTCTCGATTTTGGCCTGTTTATGACCATCCTCTTTCTTGTCAGCAACTACCTAGTCAGACAGTCTCTGGGTTTTCCACAATGAACTCCATTACTTCATTGGAGGTCCCATCCCAGGATAACCAGCACAAACAACTAGCAGAATAGTGGGTCAATATCTGGACATAAAGAACTGCAAGTTAACATCAAAGCGTTTGCAAATAAACAATAGCATTAAGTGCTGCAACTATAAACTCAAAACCCACCACAGTAATTAAAACATACTATAAGTTTTTATTAAAACACTTCAACGGGCGGTTTCTTAAATTTCAAAAACACATGTTCTTCCTGGATGAATTATTATAACGACGAACCCCTATTAACAAGCATAAGACATACCCCTTTGCTGATTACTATATGTTTGGGTGGCTTACACCCCTGCGTGACAGATAATCAAAATCTATTCCTACTTTCTTAGAACTCTGGATACCACTTATTGCCCTCTCCATCATTCATTTACAATTCAATGAGTAGCACACTCCTATGTCCTTCTTTATTCCCCCCTAACCTTTTTCTTCCTATGTTTGTCTCCCCCTTGAAATAAAACAAGAAAAACAAAATTTTTCTTCCGTTAGGATACCAAACCTATTCTCCTTCTGCAATCTGAGTTTTCCTCAATATTTGTCACTTTCATTTTTGTCGAAATATCTTGTCAATTATATGTATAATGTTTGGTATATATTTCATATGTTGTTTTGCAAAAATCAACAGGCAGTTTCTTATAAAGCATTGGGATAATAGTAAGAATGCTGCCTCTGGTGAGCAGGCTTCTAAACCTGCATTGCAATAGCAGAAAATAAAATCCTGGCGCAATTCTGTACCCAAAATATATAACCTAGTACCAAAGTCTAGGAACTCAAGTTCCTCCAATTTAGTATTAAAAGACTAAGATTTAGAAGTCAAAACCATAAATTATATTATAAAAGCAACTTAATTTAATAGTTATAAAATGTAAACAGCTAAAACCTCCAATTGATATATTTTTGTATATTAACAAATACATTGAAACAAACAGATCAACTGAAAATAAATCATTTATTAATTTCCTAATAGAACATTCAATCCAGTTCCAAAACTTTTCAATAGTTCCAATCTAGTCTCTAAAAGTCCATAACCAGTTTAAATATTCATAATTAGTCCCAATAGCCCAAAATGTGAGGCATACTGATATATATATAGCAAATCCCGAGTGGTTCACAGTTTTGTCTTTATTTTCCTCCTCATTATCCAGTCGGCTGACTAGGCTGCAGCCTAAGGGCAAGGTTTTTTGGATTGCAAAATTGTGACAGTGATAGCCATACACTGAAATTAATGTTAATATATAAAAGAATAGTTGTTTTCCAAAGTAAAAAGAAAGCATGAAAGAAAGATTGATGTGACCCGATTAAAAAGCCAGTTGGAGCTGGGTTTTGAAAACATGCGACAGAGAGAGATGAACAAGTTCTTTATTGAAAAAGATCCCAAAGCTTTACTAATTTTTCAGCTATTCTGTGGTTTTGGAGGCTGGGGTGATTGGGGGTGGGGGTCGAGGAGTGAAGGAAGTCAAATGCTAAGGTAAGTGCAAGTGTGTGTTTTCCTAACTTGTATTAGCCTGGTGTGACAGGCAGGGAGCAGTCTGAGCGTATTAGCCTAGGGCAACCTGAATTCTTAATCAGACCCTGCCGCCGGCAATCGCTTACCTGTTAGAAGACAAAAAAGCCACTTCTGGCTTCCTTCCTGGCTTGTTTTGGATGGGTGCCCAGTTAGTCCAAACTTCACAGTGCTTTTCATTTCTAAGCAGAGACTTCCTCATGAATAATACTTTAAAAATTGCCTTTTTATATATTTTATGGCTATGATTTCTAAATTTAAGTGATCTAATAATAAGTTGGAAGAACCTGGATTTTGGTATTAGGGTATGGATTTTTTCTATCAAAGCATTTACAGGTATTGTCATTTCCAAGCAATGTCAGTGTATACAAGATAAAAGAGGTTAAGCAAATTTGGTGTCCATAGAAGATCCAAAGGAAAAATCCTCTTCTAACAAAAAGAGCATAAATGCATTACTGTAGTTCACCAGCGATTATCTGGGTCTAATAAGGACTTCTAGAACTTGTAGAACTATAAACTCAGAAATGGGTCAAAAATTTAATTTTGGGACCACAAGGCAACCCAAAAAGTGTATTAAGAAATAGATACCAAATTCAAAGCATGGTATTTGGACCATTATAGCTAGGGAATGTATTACAGCTCAATGGCCTTATTATAACATTGAATCACCTAAACACTAGACTATTCCGTAGAACACTTTTGATGAGATGGGTAGGTCATCTGTCTAAAACCTGAAGCTGAATCTCAAATGGATCAATAATCTAAAATACTTCACCAAGTCCACAAAATGTCTCAAAAGAAAAAAAACAGGGCTTATGCATGTAGGAATATTTTCCTGCATCTTTCACACCTCCATCTTATGATGAAATCAATACCAATATACATGAACAATTGTATTTTTATCTTACCGTATTTTCTTAAAATTGAGTCTTTTGTGACAGATCCATATAAACGTACAGTTCTATGCAAAAATGGAGTGGGAGGAAAGAGCATTGAAAGGGTATGTAAAAATACACCAAGCATTTAAAAAATACAATAAGAATGTAAAATAAAGCGATGATAAATGATGTGCTTTTTACTGGTAAAAAATTTCTGTGCGCACACATCCATAGGTGGATCCAAGTTCTAATTTCTGGTGTAATAGTGATTGGGACTTTCAACAGATTGCAAGTACAAGAAAGTTCTCAAACATCACACAGTTGAAGCATTTGTGTGTGAAGAGTTGCCCAAAAGTCAATCTGATTCATATAAGATATGAATAGACAGTTGTGAGAAAAGCATACACAAGGTTAGATTAGCAAAAGAGGGCAGCATTGTTCCCAATGGAATGTATATTCAAATAATACCAGTGATTCATTAAGTGACCATAAGAAACTTACTAGCAATAAAAACAAACAACCATTAAGTGATTAAATAGTTTATACTTAGCTACACACAGTGATCAGTCAGGTATCCCCGTGGTTTCATTTCATTTCAGATACCTGATTTCTTTACACTAGACTTCTCGACATCAGTTTATTTTCTTCTGTTTCCAGTGTGAGGCTGGTCTTTCTTTGTTTCACTCATTCTTAAAAAGATATTATCTTATAGATGGCTCCCTTGACCACGACCATATAAGGCAATAGTACAAATGTACATATATGATTTGCTGAACACAACATACCAGTTATGATTGCATCATTGAAGTAAGAACAACAGTATACATTGAAGGTATGTAGCCACATAAAATGAACTTCTCTGTTTAACCCTAACAAGCACCAACTAGTAAAGTCATTGATGCACTAATGCAGGGGTCGGCAACCTTTTTCTATCAGAGGTCCAGCAAAACCAGCAAAAATCTTTTGAAGCCCAGGTGAATATACATACACATATACTTTTTTTTATATGTGTGTATATATATATATATATATATATATATATTGCATATATATATTGCATATATATATATTAGAGATGTTCACTGACCCCGTGTTTTGGTTTTGGATCTGAATTACCTTTGTGTTTTGGTTTTGTTTGTGGCAAAACCGCCCTTGTGTGTTTTGGTTTTGGCTTTGGATCCCCATTTTTTGCTAAAATCCCTATTTTTTGCTAAAATCACATAATTTTGTTCTTTTTTTTCCTACTTTATTACTAACCTCAATAACATTAATTTCAAATCATTTGCAGTCAATTTTTACCACCTTACAGGTCAGAATATTATTTTCATACACTTTTAAACAAAGACTGCATCAACCTGGCTGCATCAACCAGAGCAATGACACAAACACATGACAGTTCATAGCACATCTAGGAAACTTTTTCACACAGCAGTGGCAGAAAAGAAAAGTGGTGCAAGATGGAATTATCCTTGGGCCCTCCCACCACCCTTATGTAAGATATTGAAAAGGACATGTACAGTTTAACAAAGCAAGCACTCCAGCGACAAGCAGTGCTATTTTTGTGGCTGAAGTGCTTAGTTTGTTTGGAACCACTCAAAACAAGCTACTGTGGCAAGTCATGTACCAGTGGAAGCAGTTTTCACCAGTGATAAGAAGAAGGCCACTGTCATGCCTGTGCATAAGAAAAAAAAATCCACCTCTTATGTGTGGAATTATTTTTACACAAATCCTGACAACAGTTGTCTAGCCATTTGTAGAATTATAACGCCAAAGTCTGTAGAGGTAGGGACATTAACAATCTAGGAACCTCATCCATGTTACGCCATTGAAGCGAGTTCATGGAAAGCTTTTGTGAAAATCAGAAACTTATGCTAAAAAATAACAACAAGCAGTCCAGCATCAGCTACCTCCCTTCTCTCAGCTAAATGCTAGCACCTGCAATCTACACCCCCAACACCTTCATCAACAATATCCTCACAAGTGATCGGAAAATTATTGGGCTACAAAATGCCATTCTACCCACTGTACACAACCACAGATATGGGGACAAACGGAACTGGGAAAATGAAAGATTATATGACTGTGACAGCCCACTGGGTTGGTAAATCGCCTTCAGCAGCAGGAACAGCAGCAGCAACTAACAAAAAATGACCAGATCTTTCAGAGGCAGGGTACTCTGTGTATCGTCTGCTTCCCTAAGAGGCAAATTATTATTATCGTAGATTTGTAAGGTGACAAGGACATACATAAAACAGGACATATGAAAAAGAAGAAGAGGCAAGGCAGACAAAATGAATGGAGAAATGAAAACAAAGGGTATGGAGGACCCTGCTCATTTGACCCTGCTTACATTCTAAAGAGAAGAGGGCACAGCTGCAACAAAATGAGCGAGTGTGGCTTAGAGTGGAGATTGGGATAGTTGTGAGGGTGCATTAGTGTAAAAAGAGTTATTGAGGATAAGGTCACCTCTAAAAAAGAGATGGGTTTTCAAAGAGCATCTAAAGATTTGAAGGCTCTGGGAAAGTGTGATTGAGTGTGGTAGGAAATTCCATAAGTGGAGAGCAGCACGGGAGCAGTCTTGTAGGCGGGAGTGAGAGGTGGTTATCAGAGATGAGACAAGGCACAGGTCAAAGGTAATACCGCTAACAACCTGTTTGAGAAACTAAGTTTGGACTCGACTGAGGATATGTGATTTCTGATAATGCCACCAATATTGTTAAAACATTACAGCAGGGGGTATTCCATCACATTCCCTGATTTGCTCAAACAATCAACTTGGTGGTACAGAACTTTTTAAAAAATGACAATGACATTCAGGAGATGCTGTCTGTGTCCCGAAATATTTAGGGTCACTTTCGGCATTCTGCAACAGCATGTAGGAGAATGCAGCAGCTGCAAAATGAATAGAATTTAGGGGGTATGTACTTTAGTCCAGTGCAGTGGAGAATAGTTTCCGTGTTGTGCAAAGTGCTGAAACCACTTGAAGTAGTCACCTGTGGAGAGAGTGCAGACACTGCAGACACTGTTAGCTTGAGTCAAGTGATTCCCCTAATTAGACTTTTTGAATAGCAACTAGAGATATTGACGGAGGAAATGAAATAAAGCAATACCGCTAATTATGTTGGACTCATAGATTAAGTACTTTATTCACTTCACCAGGATCCAAAAGTTAACAACATCTTGAAATCTGATCATTACATTTTGACAACTGTGCTTGATCCTAGGTTTAAGAGCTATGTCTTCTCTTTCTTTCCAACTGACCCAGATCTCAAGAGATGCAATGAGCTTCTGGTCAGCAAGCTGACAGCTCAAGTGGTACATGACACAATGACGTCTCCTCCTTCAGTTTCTCTGGAAATGGCTGCTAGGAAAAATCTTGGCTTTCCCAAGACACCCAGTGGTGATGCAGATGAGTCTGCACAACATTTGACATTTGGTCTGGTCTAAAAGAATTGTCCAAAAATCCTGACAGCTCTTCCGTAAAATTAACTACAAATTCCATGAGGAAGGTCATTACCAGCAATTACATCAAAGTACACAGACTTCTGCGATGGTGAATTCCAGCGGGACTGAATTAGTATTGTTTGAGGATGATGTACACTCTGATGAGGGTAAATATGATGAAAGTGTAGATTGCAGGTGCTGAGAGAATGGAGATAGCTGATGCTGGTATACTTGGTAATATTTTGGGTGGAATCGCATGTTGGCAAGTTTATGTTTTCTGCAGTAAACTTTGACCTTTATTAGAGAGGTGTTCTTTTCTTTGAAAACAAGCTTTTTATTGCACTTGAACATAGGCTTTAGCACATGAGGTAGAGGGATTAGTATCATCATGACTGAGGCTGGAGAGTGACAAGAACAATGTGACTGAAGACTGGAGAGTGACAAGGACACTGCCACCACTCCTATTTCTGTATGAACTATGACACAGTAGAATGTCACTGGAGACTTTTAATAACACTGACAACCCTATTATTTGAATTTCTGTTTCAGTACTAAACACTGCCACCTCTCCTATTTCTGGGTGAGCTATGGCACAGTACAATGTAGCTGCAGATTTGGAAGAACACTGCCAACCCTATTATTTCTATTTCAGCAATGACAATTAGAAATGGAGCTGTCCTGTTGCTGTGTTAGCTAGATAACACAGTACAATGTGACTGCAGATTTAGAACAAGACTACCATCCATATTATTTCTATTTCAGCAATGACAATTAGCAATGATAATTAGCAATGGAGCAATGGAGCTGTACTGTTTGTGTGTTAGCTATGTAACACAGTACAATGTGACTGCAGATTTAGCACAAGACTGCTAGCCCTATTATTTTTATTTCAGCAATAACAATTAGCAACGGAGCAATGGAGCTCTCCTGTTTGTGTGTGAGCTATATAACACAGTACAAGTTGACTGCAGATTTAGACCAAGACTGCCAACCCTATCATTTCTATTTCAGCAATAACAATTAGTAATGGAGCTGTCCTGTTGGTGTGTTAGCTAGATAACATCGTACACTGTGACTGCAGATTTAGAACACCAAGCCTGCCGGACCTATTATTTCTATTTCAGCAATGACAGTTAGCAATGGAGAAATGAAACTCTTCTGAATGTCACTGGAGACTTTGAAGAACACTGCTACCCCCCCTCTTTCTTTTCTAAATATGACGCTGCCCAACTGCACTAGAGGCTGGCAAGAACTGTGCTACCCCTTCTGTGTCCCTCTGTGAAATGGTGCTTAATAGCTGTGGAGGGCGGTACTTATAGAATTCAAAACTCGAGAGATCCGATGATGTAACAATGACGCTTTGCCTCGTTTTCAATTCAGAGGGTGCGAAAGTACTGAGCCAAGTCAGCTCACTACTCGGATCGCCGAAGTTCCGGTGTACTCTGTTCTTGAGGACCCGAGCCTGAACAACTCTAATATATATATAGTGGTCGAAGTGTGCTGGCCTGCCATACCACCACTTATTCTACAGTCACAGCCAAAAGTTTTGAGAATTACGCTATTATTATTTCACAAAGTTTGTTGCCTCAGTTTTTATGTTTGCAATTTGCATATACTCTACAATGTCATGAAGAATGATCAGATGAATTGAAACTAACTTCAAAGTCCCTCTTTGAAATGACAATGAACTTTATCCAAAAAAACATAATTTCTATTGCATTTCAGCCCAGCCACAAAAGGACCGGCTGATATCAGATCAGTGGTTCTCTCGTTAACACAGGTGAGAGTGTTAATGAGGGCAAGGCTGGAGATCACTCTGTCATGCTCATTGAGTTACAATAACAGACCGGAAGCTTTAAAAGGAGGGTGGTGTTTGAAATCATTGTTCTTCCTCTGTTAGCCATGGTTACCTGCAAGGAAACACGTGCAGTCATTATTGCTTTGCACCTAAATCCAGGGCTGCCAAGAGGAATTCAGGTCCATGGTACAACAACTTCATGTGGCCCCCCTTCTAGTTGAGCATGGCAAAAAAAATTCTATGCGGCGGCACAAAGATGAAGGTGTTCATACGATTGGGAGAGTGGATATGCACCATTGGGGCATGGCTAGCAGGTGAAAAGCCCCAGGACCCCTTCCTACAGAAAAAAACCTGCCTTGTTTTGTACACCATTGGCACAAGGACGCTTGCCGGAGCGTCACATATGTCCCAGCACTCCTGACTTTCAGGACATCTATTACCATAGTGTAGTATATAAAGAATGCAGTGTGTACATAAAGAGTTCACAGTCTTGGCCTGTCCCTTACATTGAGCAAAACACTCACCAAAAATTGGGATTGTCCCACTAGAATCCCAACATTTCACAGACTCTCATGTTCTCCTACCTGTTCTTGTCACTTTCATCACTTGTGGCTGCTAGTTTCTTTAGTTGTGGCTTGTCTGGATCCTGGAATGTTGGGGTCCTAAATGGTACATTTAGAAAATTCAAATCAGCCCCGGCATTAAATCAATAGCACCCACAAATAATAATTAGGCCTTTGTACAACCCCAATTTTAAAATAATAGTATTCCCATTTAATAAATAAATCTATTTCCCTGCCTGCAAACAGCCCCAGCAATAAATTAATAGTATTTACAGTTCATAAATATACCTATTTCCTACCATCACTGCCATTAAATAATTCATAGTCACACTTAATAAATTGACCTCATTCTCCCCAAACTCACCCCCCATTCAATAGCACCCAAACCACCCCATTTTATATTAATAGTCCCCACTATTAAATTGCCCCACCATCACCCAACAAACAAAATAGCACCCATTAATTAGACACCACCTACCACACATACTACATTGCCACAAGCCACCTGTGCCATCACACAGACTACATTGCCACAAGCCAATTGTGCCATCCCACACTTCATTGCCACAAGCCCCCTGTGCCATCATACACACACACTGCCACAAGCCCCCTGTGCCATCACACACACACACACATTACCACAAGCCCCCTGTGCCATCACATACACTCATTACCACAAGCCCCCTGTGCCATCACACACACACTACTGTGCCCCTTCACCATTACCCCGCCGTGCCTCCTTATGATCACAACGCGCCCTCCATTCTGCTTTTCCCCTCTTCACCTGGCCCCCCTTCATCACTCGTTTTCATGCTGCCTCCCCCTTCATCACCCTGTTCCATGCTGCCCCCCCTTCCTCACACTGTGCCATGCTGCCCCCCTCCCTTCATAACATTGTGCCATGTTGCCCCCCTCTCCTTCATAACTGTGCCATTCTGCCCCCCCCCTCCTTCATCACTGTGCCATGCTGCTCCTCCCCTCTCCTTCATCACTGTGCCATGCTGTCCCCCCTCTCTTCATCACACTGTGCCATGCTGCTCCCCACCTCTCCTTCATCACTGTGCCATGCTGATCCCCCCTCCCTTCATCACTGTACTATGCTGCTCCCCACTTCTCTTTCATAACTGTGCCAAGCTGCTCCCCCACTCTCTTCATCACACTGTGCCATGCTGCCCTCTCTCCTTCATCACTGTGCCATGCTGCTTCCCCCTCTCCTTCATCACTGTGCCATGCTATCCACCCTCCCTTCATCACACTGTGCCATGCTGATCCTACCCTCTCCTTCATCACTGTGTCATGCTGCCCCCCTTTCCTTCATCACTTTGCCATGCTGCCCCCCTCTCCTTCATCACTGTGTCATGCTGTCCCCCCTCTCCTTCATCACTGTGCCATGCTGCTCCCCACCTACCTCTCTTTCATCATTCAGTGCCTTTTTCTCTCTCCACCCCCCACCTCTCCTTCATCACTCGGTGCCTTTTTCTCCCCCATCCTTCTTCATCACTCTGCCCCTTTCTGTTTTCCTCCCTTTGCCTCTGTTCCTTTACTTACCTTTGTATTTGCTTCTTTTATCTCTTTTCATTTCTTCTCTTCTGTCTTCTCTCTTCTGTCTTGGTCCTCTTTGCGAAGCTCCTCACTGAATGTCGGGCGTGACGTCATCACGTCACACCCGACATTGTGTGAATGGAGCAGAGAGGAAAGAAGAGGGATGCCGTTGCCACGAACATGTGATGTGACTGTTTTTTGTTTTTTTCTAAGTACCCTGCTCCCCTCACCAATGAAGAGGGCGAAGCCCCACCACCACTCCCCCACTCAAAAATAATAAAAGAAAAAAAAAGAAAAAATATCAAACAAGTTAAAAAAAAAGAAAAGAAAAAAAAAAGGCACGGGCCCAGATAAATAGAAATAGTACCCGACCCCTCCCTCTCGAAGGCCCTGCCTAAATCAACCATTTATTGGATCATCAAGAACTTCAAGCACAGAGGTTTAATAATTGTGAAGAAGGCTTCAGGGCACCCAAGAATGTCCAACAAGCACCAGGACCTTCTCCTAAATTTGATTCAGCTGCCTGATCAGGGCACCACCAGTGCAGAGCTTACTCAGGAATTGCAGCAGGCAGGTGTGAGTGCATCTGCACAAACAGTGAGGAGAAGACTTTTGGAGGATGGCCTGGTGTCAAGTAGTCCAGCAAAGAAGTCACATCTCTGCAGGAAAAACATCAGGACAGACTGATATTCTGTAAAAGGTACAGGGATTGGACTGCTGAGGACTGGGGTAAAGTCATTTTCTCGGACGAATCTCCTTTCAGATTGTTTGGGGCATCTAGAAAAACTCTTGTCCAGAGAAGGAAAGGTGAGCGCTACCATCAGTGCTGTGTCATGCCAACAGTAAAGCATCCTGAGACCATTCATGTGTGAGGTTGCTTCTCAGCCAAGGGAGTAGGCTCACTCACAATCTTGCCTAAGAACACAACCATGAATAAAGAATGGTACCAAAGCAACCCCCAAGAGCAAATTGTCCCAACCATCCAAGAACAGTTTGGTGACGAACAATGCCTTTTTCGAGCATGATGGTTCAGCTGGACATAAGGCAAAAGTGATAAGTGGCTCGGGGATAAAAACATTGAAATTTTCAGTCGATGGCCAAGAAAATTCTCAGAACTTAATTCCATTGAGAACTTGTGGTCAATCCTCAAGAGGCAGGTGGACAAACAAAAACCCACATCTTTTGACAAAGTTGATTGACAGCATACCAGGGCGAATTGCAGAGGTCTTCAAAAAGAAAGATCAACACTGCAAATATTGACTCTTTGTTTAAACTTAATGTAATTGTCAATGAAAGCCTATGACACTTATGAAATGCTTGTAATTTTACTTCAGTATACCATGGCAACTTCTGACAAAAAGGTCTAAAAACACTGAAGCATCTATATAGCTATAGCATGATAATATTAATAGATGTAATTTCACCAACAGTTTCACCAACAAATAGATGTTCATGCTATACCACACTTTAGTGTGCCCCCAGTTCATATTATGCCATATAGTTGTGCCCCAGAACCTATTATGCCTCAAAGCTGTGCTCCCCATATTTATGCCACATAGCTGTGCCCCCAGTTTATGCTATGTGTTATAGTTGTGTCCTCAGTTCCTGATATCCTTCATATCTGTGCCCCCAGTTCCTAGTATCCCTCATAGCTGTGCCTCCAGTTCCTGTTATTCATCATAGCTGTGCCCCCAGTTCCTGGTATCCCTCATAACTGTGCCCCACATTCTTCGTATCCCTCATAAATGTGCCCCCAGTTCCTGATATCCCTCAAAGCTGTGCCCCAAGTTCCTGTTATCCCTCATAGCTGTTCCCCCAGTTCCTGGTATCCCTCATAGCTGTGCCCCCAGTTCCTTGTTTTCCTCATAGCTGTGCCCACAGTTCCTGGTATCCCTCATACTTACCTACACTCAACATCTTTCGTTCAACAGGAGCTGTTTCACTAAAACAGCTGAAGAGGACAGAGATGGAGCAGCTGCACATGCGCAGCAGCTTTGTTTTTGCCATCTTCGGCAGCTTTAGTGAGACAGCAGCAGAGCTAACCATGCAAGACAAAAGTAGTCGGTGTGCCACATCTGATATGTGTGCCCGGGGTTGCCAACCCCTGCACAAACGTTTTTCACCCCAGAGAATATTATATTTTCATTGATTTTTGTTAAAAAAGAATTGTAAGCTTACTTTCATTACTGTATGTATTTGTTTCAGCAGAAAGCTGTAGCCAATGGCCTGGTTTCTGCATATATGATCTCAAAAATGTTTGATAATCCTACAAATAAAATAGAAATGTCTACAGGCAAAGACAGGAGGTGCCGCTGCAAAGGCCCCCTCAGCTGGGGGCACCTCTCCTGTCATGCGTATCTAGTTTTTTCACCGTTGGGCTGTACATGGAATTCCTTACAAAACCTTCCTATGGGCACACAAATGTCTAGTTATGCCCTTGTCAATAGGGTCTATAGCCTACCAGCAAAAGAACAGGTCAGTGTGTTTTGTAATGATTTTCGTTTGTGTACTAAACAGGTTTTGAACATAATTTTTATGTAGAACTGTTGGGGTCAGGAAAGAGTAGTACATTGTGAGTACATGCCTTGCATAGTTAGGAAGTCTACCATAATACATTATACTTACTTATTGTTTACAGTATTAACACCTCAGTGTGATTATTATGCTAATGTGTTTATTTTATTATATCATTGCTTAATATATCAACAGCTTCACTTTTCTTACCAAGAATTACAGAAGAAAGCATAATATATTTTAAATGCAACACAATGCATTGCTTGCGTCAGCTGTTTTATTTATACATAAATGTGCCCTTTCTATCTGTGTATGAATGTATGAATCTCAGATTTCTCAGATTTCAGTGTGTGTGTGTGTGTGTGTGTGAATGTGTATTAATAGCAAGACAGTGTGCAAGATGGAGGACGAACCACATGGCATAGCAAGATGGTGAACAGGCAAAGGACAACATTACGAAATGGAGGCCAGATCGCATGGCACTGGCTCTGAAACAAAGTCTCATGTTTATTACAGTACTGCAAGTCCACAACACACTTGTCTCTGGGCCTGATTCATTAAGGATCTTAACTTGAGAAACTTCTTATTTGAGTCTCCTGGACAAAGCCATGTTACAATGCAAGGGGTGCAAATTAGTATTCTGTTTTGCACATAAGTTAAATACTGACTGTTTTTTCATGTAGCACACAAATACTTGATAGCTTATTTGTACACTGAAATTTAAAGTTGATATTTGTGTACTACATGAAAAAACAGTCAGTATTTAACTTATGTGCAAAACAGAATACTAATTTGCACCCCTTGCATTGTAACATGGTTTTGTCCAGGAGACTTAAATAAGAAGTTTCTCAAGTTAAGATCCTTAATGAATCAGGCCCTCTCACATGGCTCATATAGGAGCCATTTTGTCCACTCAATGTATCCAGTACTAAACTGCTTTTCACCATCCACAATCATTTCATATACAGCACTGTAACTTCTTTATCTCAACTATTTCAATTTATAAGTATCACTTTCTATACCACTTTCTAATCCAATCCCATCTAAGTATATTAAACTGTCTTTCCCATGTCACTTCCATTACAATTGTATCATTTATTATTCAACAATCATTTTCTATGTTTCAAACTATTTTTCCATCTAAGTCAAAAAAATCAGCTATATTCTTTAACAAACATTCTATGCACTTACACTGAACCTGTTTTTTACAATCTCCATGCAATCTGCAAAACTTTCCATTTATACTAAACTCCATTACACTTCACATACTATCAACTCACTTATTCCAATTAAACTCCACATATACTGACCACACTTCATAAACATATGTTGTCCTACCCAGTTACCACCCAAACCATTTCTCCATGTTGTCTTACACTGCAACTCCTATATAATCCATATATACATGTTGACCATGGAATCTTAGATGTGTTTCTCTGTGTGTCCAGCTAGTGAAGATAGAGAAAAGCGTGCATTTTTAACAATTCACCCTCAAAGGTGGGCAGAGTCTCAAAACAGGATGTGATTGTCAATAAAATATGTTAATAAAAAAAGGCCTCTGTTCTGGGAGAAAACCTGACCAAGCAGTTGTCTCTGTAGGTCATATTTCAAGATCAGAAAAAATGGTTTGGCTAAACAGAATTCTAATGAAGAGGGGATCTTCAATCCCCCTCTGTCAGTCTTCTGTGATTACAGATAAATTAACAAATATTGTCCTGATGTCAGTGTTTGTGTATGTGTGTGAGCATGTCTGTGTGAACAGGTGCTAAAGCATTCAGTTTGGAATTATTTTGGCAATATAATTTCTAGTACAAAGTATCAAGTACCAAAGAGGAGAGAGGCTAAGGGACCTCAAATTATTATGGCAGGCGGAATGAAAAATTCTGTGTCTTATTTACTGATGGCAGGAAAAATCCCACAACTGTTAAGGCAAACCCCTTTTTAAATTATTCCATAATAATTAAATCTAATATCCTAGAGTTGATTCTTCTTTGGTGTAGCTGCATGATGTTATCATCTTCACAAAGTATGATGGGGGTCTTGTATACTATCTTTTGGGCATCTGTGTCAGGTCTCCCATTTACTGTTTTTTTTCTCCGCTCATATTAGGCGCATCTGCTGCAGCTGGGCACCACCTTAATTCTCATTATCTAGAAAGGAAGAAAAAATATATATATTTTTTTTAAAATTAGATTTTCTACCCATCTGTCATCTTCTCCATTATGTCCACTTGTAGAGTTCTGATATTCTGCAGTTGTCTACTTTCTTTTTCTAATATGATAATAAAACTGCCTTTCTAAAATAGAGAAAACATGTACCAAAACTGTAATCTCTGAAGATCAAAGCAAAAAAAAAGGTTCTGCATATATCTTATACTGACTATTATTTCATGATGCTCCAGTATTTGGTTCTATTCTCATAACACATTAAAAGCATGTTTTTTTTAAGTTTTGAGCGCGGTTTACCACAAGAATTTCATGTTTCCTAAAATGGGAAGGAAAAAGCAAACTCTTTTGGGAACACTCCTGTAACTAATTGCCCTATCCCGCCCCCTCTGTTTATTATTTAATCCCGGATGTTTAAGGATACTTCAGGCTAAAAATGGACAGACTAGATGGGCCACGTAGTTCTTATCTGCCGTCAAGTTCAATGTTTCTATCTTTATCCACCCCAGCTAAGCACCATATTTGGAAGGACATCATGGCGCAGGTCAATGCCGTGGGCAAATCATGGGCAAGACCAAAACCTTTCATAGATATAGAAATGTAATATTTGCAAGCTTACATTGCAACCTGTTTTAAAAAAATGCTATGGCTGTGTAGCATTCTTTGATTAATGATTATTGCCCAGTACATTTATATCTATATGTATGTTTGCCCAACATTTGATTTTGCCAGTATACATTGCAACATTCTTCACTTTCAACATTTCACACAGATTGCAAGTCTTTAACCGTCACCTCAAGGACAAACTCAAGGAAAACCAAAGGCATGCTAGAAGAACAGGCGGCAATCCCATGGCTTCCTTGGTCCTCTGGAGAGCACGGCATTGGCCTGCATCAATGATCAATTGCTGCAGGGCGTGGGATGTATTGACACCAGCAAGAGCCCCTCCCCCAACCGCAAAACAATCCCCCCAGGTAAATTTCATATCAGAATACATGCATTAACCTCTCAAATTACTAAAGAAATCTAAACACCCCCAACAACAATCTTAATATGCCCACATTTTAGAAATCTTCACTTGCCTTTTTAATAATGATTTGTCATTAAAAAAACCTCTAAAGGCTAGTGTCCTAGATTGAAACCTAGTCAGCCCTTTGTCTTCAAGATTACTAGATATTTTCTATCATGATCCCTTGGAGAATAACTAAGTTAAATCGATGCATTAGTAAAATTGCCTTCATGCTAAAGATATACAGTATGCATTTTATTCTTTGTCTGTAATATTATATTGGTGTAATATTTTCTCTACGTTACCCCATATATTCACATATTCACATGGAGAAATAATTGCCTTTCACATGTGAACAGACTAATGTGTGAAATTAATTTTACTGATATGATGCAAAAACTTGGATGTTATGGACACAAACGTACATGCTTATGGTAATATTATCTTCCATCTTCCATTATGTTGGTTGGAGATGCTGAAGCTGAAAGAGAACTGTAAGAGGAGGCCACAGGGTATGGCATCCATGACAGTGGGATGAGCAGCAGCCCCATTTTTCCCCTGTGCCACCTTATAGACATTCTTCCCCTGTGCTACTTTATGTCCACCCTGCCCAGGTGCCCCCTAATGGCCCTACTTTCCCTATACCACATTTTGCCTGCCCTACTAGCATCTGCTGCTCCACCTGCCCCACTGCTATCTTCTGCTCCTCCTACCGAGCTGCTATCTACTACCTCTCCTATTGAAATGCCGTCTGCTAGCCCTAAGGCATCGTCTGCTCCTCCAGCCCCAGTGAAATCTACAGCACAGGTGACACGTAGCAAGCTGAGATCCAGCAGCACGGCCAATGATGGGCCAGCGGGCAAGCAAGGGCATAAGTCCTAAAATTTTGTTTTCTTTTACTGTGTGATTTTGTGTCTCACTAGTTTTGCCCGTTTGTTTCACTTAATACACAATTTTGGTTATTTGTCAAAAAATTTTGCTTAATACATGTCGAATCTAATTCCGATTGTTCACCTGTAAGTGTCAGTTTATTAGTTATGAGCTCATCAGCCGGAGAGAATAGAGACACTGCAAGTTTTGCGTGTACAATTAGCTCTGATTTATTAGTTACAAGTTCATATCTATATAGCACAAAATCACATATTACAGAAAACTATGCCCCAAAAGGTTTTAACCACTCATGCTTCCTTTACACAGATCTTGCTACATTCTGTCATTTTCACACAGGAATTCTCCCCAGGGGGAGTTGGTTTATCTCCTGTCTGCCACATCCAAGGTCATGGGCATAGTTTCTTGCAAACAATGAATAATTCCAACAAACTAGCTGTATCTAAGCTGTCTTTAAGCTATAAGAGAATAAAATGGCTATAAGGCAACAAGATGGCGTCAGCTTAGTAAAATCACATTTCTCAGACACAATTTTGGTTATTTGTCCATTTACTGTAAGCATCACATTTTAAGCCCAGCCAATAGGTACTTAGGCTAGGTACACACTACAAAAATTTTCAACAAATTTGTTATATATAACGATTTTACCAATGACTGAAGTTCAGATCAGCATGCCAATTCATGCATACACACTATACATATTTTAAATGATTTTTGCATGATTTTGCATCCGGGCTGTGATTTTTATCACTCGTAAAACATTGTCTCAAAAGATTGTGACACACTGTGCAGATATATGACCTCCCAGCAGCAATATGTTAAACAAATTTAAATAAATGGCTGAACCTCACCACACACAACAGTCACAAACAAAGATTCTGAAAAAGGAAATACATCATCACAATTTATTCTATTGGACATCTTTGTGCATAGTGTATGTTCGTTAACTCCATACGTAACTGCATAATTACTATGATTTATTTTAATATAATGGCCACAATAAATGAACAAAAAGCTTGTGGTTTGTTGCTTCTTGCTATGGCAAGAACACTGCAAACACAGACCCAGAGGGAAAGAAGAAGAAATAATCAGACTTGTTGGACCAAGGACTGGTTCCAGAGAAGAGACTCCTTTTCACATGTGCCCCTGCTACAGCTCTGGGTTTGATCATACCTGTGACGCTATCACACCAGTTCTTCGTTGACAATATATGAAGGTTGGTGAAAGAAATAGTCTGAATTTAAACTTTTTTTTTATTGCAATAGAAACTTACCATATTGACATATTATAAACAAGACAAACAAAAAATATACATTTTTCAAGCAGTAAGCACTTCCACTGTATGCCAGAAAACAGTAGATGTGTAGTAGTGACTGGTGATTTGAGCCTATAGGCTGTCGGGAAATGGATCCCAAATGGAAAAGCAAAACAAGTATTTTAAGTAAAATAGGGCACACATGAAAATTATGAAAATGTAAAAACAAAACTTTAGTCTCAAAAAACCATCACAGTTTTCACAGCTGTTCATAATGGTAAGGTTCACTATTTTTCAAGTAGTGTAGTGGTGTAGAAGTACTGTAGGAAGAGGGAGTACTTGTTTGGCTTTCTATGACGGAATGTTGCCTGTGGCGTGGTAGCAGATGGAATGGTTGAGAATGGACCGGCTGAAAATACCCATACTCCTGTGTGTATGGGGATTTAGTTGAAATAGTGTTTTGTGAGAGATACCCCCTTTGTGTCTTTTACATCATATCATTAATTAAACATTCCAATGTTATTTGCACTTCAACAGGCAATTTTCTTCACCCCAAGCAGGTCACATTCATCTTGTTCCTTTGACATTAAGAGAGTCACAGACTCTATAATTTTTCTAGTAATCGTGTCACTTTGTTCAAGGTCACATGACCTCTTTTTTGCCTACCTGCCAGTTTGATACACTTGTGACTGGCTGACTTTATCAGAATCCCGTATGGGTCCATTGGTGGTAAGCTCTGTTTTTCTCAGATGAATTTTTACTGTTTTCCTGCAAAATGACACAGGTCTTGTCACATACATAATTAAAAAAATATACAAAAGTCTCATGTTATAAAGATCTTACCTTGATATAGTAGCGATAAAATAAGCCAAAGAAATCACATGCTACAGAAACTTCACCAACAATTCTTCCGACACAGCTACAAACATAAGGATTATAGATGAATGAATGTTCACCCACAATGCTCCACTACTTGCCTACATCTGCCCTGACTGGTCCATACCAACTGTGAACACCTATGTCTGCATATCTAAAATTATAGAGGAGACAGTCTGTTGCTAGTGGTACGTGTGAAAATGTTGGATCAACAGGTGCATGAAAGGAGAGAGGAGAAGGAGAAGGAGAAGCAATACAATTAGAGGAGGTTAAAAGAGCCAAGCCAATGACTCTAAGGGAGATGGAGATGATGGTGAGAGTGCTGGACCAGCATGACTATGACTGTCAAATGCGAAAATAGCTAAAAGAAAACCACCGAAGGGAACTAATTATGCAGAAACTACTAAATCTGCTTAGAGATAAACTTGGAAGAAAGAACAAAGTTCCAGATTCAAAAAAGGTGGTCTGACCTAAAGCAAAGAAGGCTCAAAAGAATCAAAACAAACATTAAAAAAGTCATTAAAACTTTGTAAAGCTCGGTAGTAAATGGCGTTAGTAATTAATGGCAACAATAACGATTAGTGTGATTAGTAAAAGTTTCACATCTATTTACAGAAAGAATAATTCACAATGAAGTGTGCTGCGTAGCAGCAAAGTAGTTAAAAATTGAAGATGATGTGGCAGCTATACAAAAAGAATCCACTGACAGAAATTTCAGAAATAAAAGAGGAACTAAAAGAATGTAATTTAACATTGTTGAAAAGGTTAAAGAATGTAAGGTGTACCGTGTACCGTTATATTAAAAATGACTTCTATATCTCAGTTGGTATTGACCAGCATGATAGCATGCCTGGCCAGACCCAAGAGGGACATTAGCATAAAGTGAATTCAAGCAAAGTCCAAGGTGAGTAAATGGTAGTAGTCCCAATGTTGAAGATGATACTGTGTTCTGTTTCTTCGTTAATCATAATTAAAATAATTTCCCTTCATTTAGATACCATTATCATTTCTGATGAAAGCTCAGAAGGAGAGAAGTTGCGCTCAAGCACAAACAGTGCTATAACTATATAAATGTGAATACTGTTTACAAATATAAGATCTTGTAAACAACTTTCTGGCTTATTGGGTGCACATGTTAGATAGGTAGGCTAAAATAAAAGCAAAACCAGTGAACATTTTCTGTTTTCTGAGGTACAGACACAGGGTGGATGCAAGTGTACATAATAGGTTTTATTGTAAACGTAGTATATATATATTGTGGCAAGAGCTCGCTACTGCTGAAGCACACGCAAACAACTTCTTCCTTTTTATGTAGTTTTATTGTCAGGATGGTAAATGTTCTGACACCGTACAGATTTCACAGCAATACTTGGAGACCCTAAACGCTAGCTATACATAGCTCAGCTCTCTCAAGACCAGCCAGCATCCCCAGCGTTGATCTCAGTGCACAAATGATACAAACAAGCTTTTATACCTGATACTCCTCCCCCAGCCTTAGCTTGATGCACAGGTGACACACCCACCTTCTCTTTAAAAGGAAACGCCCCATCACTGGCTCTGTTTTGCACTAAAGAGACACACCCTGTCTGTTTGCTGAGAGGAAGGATTTCTCTGCATGTAAATTAACCAAACTTAAACTATTGTTTAATACACATAGGTCTTTACATTCAATCTAGGTGCATTGCTGCACAAATGTTTTACTTTATTTCCCTGCTTACTCTGCATATTGCCATCTAAATGCCTCCTTTTGTTACTATATATATATATATATATATATATATATATTTATTTTCATATTCTGGAATTTTGAAAGTGCACCATGTGACAGGCTTACAGACAACATTATAAATTTAAACAACTTTGGAACAAAATTGTTCCAATGAACGTAACTTTTAATCTGGTTTAAAAATGGGCTTTGGGGCGACAATCGCTCATTGTTGCAGTGTACACACAAATGTGAGATCAACCCAACTGGTTGTTTATCGTCTGATTGACATGATAATTGGCTAAAAACATTGTAATGTGTACCCGGCCTTACATGTAAAGTAAGATGAAATCCCATATACCTTGAAGGCTGAAAAAGCTTGTGAATATGAAGGACTAGGATTGACATTCGCTTCCGAATGGACAGCAATCTCAGTCTTTTCCAAAAATGGAACCCTTTCTGGGTGGCAAAATTGTGAATAAATTCCCTTATGCATTGTAGATAAAAATACAGGAGTGGGCTAATCGGGAGTCCAGACATGAATTGACTATTGATTAGAATCTAAGTAAAGATTGATTATGATAGAAACCCAATGGAGATCAAGTTTTGTAGAAAGACACAGAGGAGTCCCTCAGAATGCTGGTAATAATATAAAAATAATATGTTCCATCCACAGACCATTTGAAGCATTGGAGAATTAGGATTCTTCCAGGAAGCAGCTATTTGACAGGTCGCTGCACTTATAGTGTGTCTGAAAAGTTTATGAGCATGGGAATGGATGTTTGGGACAGGCAAGGGCAAAAGCACATGTTTAGTTTCGGATTGTAAAGGGATCTCGAGAATTGTTGAGGCTAGAAAAAGGACAGCTGCCCAGAACAGGCGTAGTTTGGGGCAGTCCCACCATATATGCATAAAGGTTCCAATGTGGCCACAGTTTCTCCAACAAATAGCACTCGGCTGCAGGTATATAGCGTGAAGCCTGGAGGGGGCATATTACCATCTATCGAGTAATTTATTGGCATTTTCTTTAATTCGTACATTAATGGAACATCATATATCCAACCAGGCTACGTGGTCTAAAGATTCTTCTAGATCTGTTTCCCACTGTGTCTGGAAACCATCCTTAACCTCCATAGTGAGAGGAAGCATAGCATTATATAGTACAGAGATGAGAATTTTTTGATGAAAGTCCAGAGAGATCGGGGTTCTCGAACACAGTGGGCGCTTGGGGGGGGGGGGGGAGAGTGGCCACCCTGTTATTTTTGTGGCTACGGGTTCTGTGACTAACACAAAGAGGAAAGAGAATAGAGGGCAACCCTGTCTGGTCCTGTTTCAGATTGGAAAGTCGGGAGAGGAGCAGCCGTTCAGCGGTGGGGTTGTAATATAGGGCTGAGACCCCAGTGAAAAAATGGCCCTGTAAGCCATAAGTTGCAAGTGTTTTCATCATGAAGGGCCAGCAATGTGGTCAAATGCCTTTTCAGCGTCCAAGGACAAAAGGAGGGAAGGGTGTTGCTTTCGTTTATATGGTGTATAAGATCTATATTCCGCCTTATGTTATCCGCGGCCGTACTTCCCAAAACAAATCCGACCTGGTCGGGATGTATTCGTTTTTTGGGTACGGTGTTGACTCGGTTTGTGAGGACAGCATATATCTTTAAATCGACATTCAACGGTAAGATGGGGAGGTAAGTACTACAAAAAGAGGGGTATTTGCCCTCTTTCAGTATGACTGAGATCCGGGCTCGGGTTGTGGCTGGGTCAAAGAGGCTCCATCAAAAATTTAGTTGAATCAGAGGGTAAGCTTAGGGCTAAGTATACCAGCAAACGTTTTGTAGTATTTAGCTGGGAAGCCGTCCGGGCCCGGAGCAGAGGCAACATTCAAGGAGCGAAGAACTGCACTGGTTTCCTCCTCCGTTATATCTGAGCTGAGGAATTTGACAGCAGAGTCAGAAAGTTGTGGAAGTAGCAGGAGCGCAAAGAAGTGCCAATCCTTCCCTCCAGGTCGGGGGTCAGAGGCACTCAAGTCATAAAGCGAAGAGTAATAGTTTTGGAATTATTTAAGGATCAAACTTGGGTTATATGTTATTTGACCCTGTGAGTTTTTAATAGAGGAGATCGCATTGCGGTTGCGCATCTGTCACAACTTCTGAGCCAGGAGCGAGTCTTCATTTTCGCTTTTTTTGGTAGAAAATTTGTTGAGTCAATTTAAGGGTGCAGGCTTTTTTTTTTAGATAAGACCGTGTTGAGTTGATTCCTCACTATCATCAGTTCTCACAGGTGTGATGGATCTAGTGAGCCATGATGTTGAGTGAGAAGTGAGAGGAGTTGAGTTTCTAATGAAGCTATCTGTTCTCGTTCTTCCTTGTGTCGAGTGGCTGCTATACTAATTAGCCATTCACGGATAGTGGCCTTGTGTGCTTCCAAAACCGTGAATGGAGTAACATCGGGTGTCTCATTTAGTGCAAAGAAGTCTGTGAGTGCCTCTGCTAGCTCTAGATGGGTAGTATGGCTAAGCAGAAAAGTGTCATCTAACCTCCATGTGGACATCGTTTAGAAGGATTAGCTATATCTAGTTGGAGGGATACTCCCATTTGATCGGTCCAGACGAACGACCGCACCTCGGTTCCATGAAATTTAGTGGTAAGTGTCGCATGTGGCGGAGTGAGGTGGGTTTCTTGAAGGAAGACTATGTCCGCATGTGATTTCTTTAATAAGGCCAGTAGTATGGAGCGTTTCTTGGGCGTATTCAGTCCTTTGATGTTAGTTAGTAATTGGATAGGCATGATTTAGAGGAGAACTTGAATTGTGCTACCGGAGGGCTCCTCCGAATCTGGGGCTCAAGGAGGCCTCTAGGAGACCAATAGGCATAGTAGTAAATCAAGAATCGTGTGAGGAGGGTTAAGGAGGGTAAGAGTTGTGTGGTAGAGGGAAAGGTAAGTGTACACTGTCGCAAACCAAATAGGGAGGGAGGAAGAAGGCTGGTCACAGTATGGTTGCTCAACTCAGAGACAATGGAGGTGCTATAGCAGGTTGTAGCACTGAAGGGGAGTAATGGGGGGTGGTATAGCGAGAGTCAAGTTAGGGTAGTAGGTTTGGATAGGGGTGGTGTCAACAAATATAAATTGAAACCGCTGATACAACTTAACATATGAGAGAACTCTATCGTCGGTACATGTGTAAAACAACTGTAAGACTCTGTGGGGCGTATTCAATTGTCGTCGGAAAAGCTGAAAATCCCGCGGTCCGGGCACGATTACCGTTATTACGGTAATCGTGCGCGGAAAAACAGTTAATACAGTAATTTACTCGCTGGATTTTACCGTATTAACTGTACTAGTTTTAACGCCGCAGAACTTTTGAAAAATTAAATATGCCCCTGTGTGTAGTATCTGTTTAAATTTAATGTGTGGGCTAAATAGAAAAAACATAGAAGATATTCATCAACAATGCAGAAATGTCCATAAAACATGTAACACTAGAAAAAGCAGAACCGTGATCATTAGAGAGGCAATGTAGCAGATGATGAATATAGTGTATGGGGTGAGATGTCTCTTCCTAGCAGCAGTACAAGTCCTGGCTGATCACTTTATGATAAAATCATGGAAGTGCAGTTGTCGCACCTGTACAAAAAGAGAGGAAGTAGAAAAAGACAATGTGGATGGGGGAGGAACAATGACAGGGGCCAACGGAGAGAGATATTCTGAATTTAAAGTCAATGTTCTGTGTCATCCAAAAACACTAATCTCCATATTAGCAATGAGAGAATTATCAATTCAATCACCTAGAGGTGTAACATTAGGGAAAAGTATAAGAAAACAGTCTCGTCAAATGGGACGGTCAGGGCAATGATTCGGGAGGGTGCTCCCATTGCTTCCTTAATCGGCTCAAACCGTTTCCCATTCGGCAAGTGGAAGGCCCGTTAGCTTCATTTTGCAGTTGATGGGGCAGAGAAGGTGCAGGGCTAGGTTGAAGACCCAGCTTTTCAAGTTTCAGGCCACCGTCTGCCGGTGTCTTGGCAGCGAGGGGTCTGGTTTTCTGGTGCAGAATCTTTGAAGTATCTTTTAACGGTTTTTGAATGGTGAAAGGGGCCAAGTCAACAAACAATTAAATCTTGTTGCCGAGGTCCGAGATGGAATCGTGGTTCCTTGTAACCTGCATGATTTTCTCCTTTATATGGTAATAACGCATACAAAGGATTACATCTCTAGGTTTCGGGCGTGGAGCCGATCGGGGCCAGAGAGATCTGTGGTCGAGTAGTAAATCTGCATCCATAGCATCCATTAGAATAGTTTTAAAGAAGCCAAGCGGGAAGCCAGGTAGGGTTGATGCACCCACGGTCTCAGGGATATTTTTGAGACAAATGTTGTTCCTTCGTGCCCTATTTTCCATATCTTCACATTTCTCTGTCAGAGATGCTACAACCGAGTGTAGCGCGGTGAGCTCTTGAGTAGAATCTGCTAGAGACCTGCAGATTTCATCTGTTTTGGTCTCCAATGTATCAGTGCGGTCACCAAGCTTGTTAATATCTTAAAGAAAGTCAGAAATCGCCTGCTGGTGTTCTTTGTGAAATGATTTGATATCTTAACCAGAGTGTTGAGTAAGTGTCTCATGGCGGAATGCATTTCATCCTCTCTCGGTGTAGCCGAACTTGGTGAACGGTCTATCTGTTTTTGGGCCATTGTGCCGGTTTGTGACTTATATTGTTTCTTATTTCTGTCAAAGAAGCTAAAAGCTTCTGCCAAGGAGCTCCATTTTATTCTGGCCGCCATATCCGATCAGTTGTATCTGTGCAGGTTAAGCTGCTAAAGAAATGAGTGACAACCCCTACATAGGGTGATTAGTACCTATTAACTGAGAGAAGGATCAGAAAAGAATGATTGTGAGTGGTCACTCTGTGAGAGCATCACAAGGCCACAAATAGTGGGTTGTGGTACTCACAGGTGGTGTTTAGGGACCAGATTATAGATTGTAGATGGATTTGTGGTCTTCAAGTCTGCTGTATGTATAAGCACTGGTTAGTTACACACATTTAGATGTCTAAAGCAGCTGCAGCTTTCAGGGTGGACACTAGGTGCATTGCTCAAAAGAGTCCAGCTGGCAAAAAGTTATTTGTGACACTGCCAGTGAGGGTCTCAGCACCAAGAAAGCAAGGGTAGCCACACCTCTAGATTGCTGAGTTCGCTGAGTGGCAAAGGCAACCAGAAGGATGTCACCAAGTGGCTGGAGAATCAAGCAGGAAGTGCAAAACTAACCTTTCTGTGTCTGCAAGGGTCATCTGAGGGAGCCGGCTGTGCAATTACTGCACATGAAGTGCGGGCAGTAGGCTGCATATCTCTGGTGCTCTGCATCATCGGTGGTTCCCTTTCAGGTAAACTGATTTGTGTGTCTGAGTCTTGTTCCGTGGCAGGGCTGACGGGCCTAGGCTAGTTTAGCACTGGTGGGGAGACGTGAGGAAGGACCCAGTCAAAAGATTGCCTAATTTCGGGTCCCTAGCAGCGGTGAACAGGTTGTTGTATTTCCTAGGGGATCCAAGAGTTATGTCCAGGTTGCAAGTTTAGTTTATGGAAAATATGTCCCTGTTTTTCCCAGTGTTTCCTGGTGATGTAGCAGGTGCTCATGGAAAGCATGTCTACTATAGATGGCCACACTCCATGAACGACATTTTAAAAAAGGGTCAGTAAGGTAATTTAAAGCATTCTCCTGTGCTAATGACTGTGATGCATTGAAAGAAAGTATTTTTTCGCTAGTGAGATGCACAAGTTTCACCTACCTCTTTCAGTAAGAGTCAGCAGTTTCTTTTATTTTGCTTTTATAGTGAATCGACATGACATAATAAGCGTTCACCTGCCATGATGCTGTAATTTTATTTGATGAGATTAATGGTGCCATGTGTGCAGGTGAATTAATAATCGTGCCAAAAATGGGTGTTTATGTATGCCATGCTTAGTCATCACTATTATCAGTCACCTGACAGCCTTACTGTACATGGCCTACTGTAGTCTGACTCTTCCCTCCCTCCTTCCACCCCTCAAGTCGTAGGCAGTTTAATGTTATTTGCGTAATGACATGAATTCATGCAGTTGTGTACAATGGTATATAGTCCTTTTCTGAGCATGTTCTGAGCAATTTCATGTAAGATATGCTACATAAATGGACGTGCATCCGAACATGAACCAGGCTCATGGAGAGGAACACAAGTATAAGCGTAACTTGCCTTTGAAAAAATTGCAGGCAAATGTGAATATGCAAATGCATATGAACATCGTATTCAGAATTTAGGATTGAGAAACATATTTAATACAACAGGAACAATTTCCTGACATGCATACTGTGAGGAAACGGGGTGCTACTGGACTGAGAACTATGTAATCATCACCCGTTTCTCACGGTTGATTGTACTTTTTAATCCTTGGCCCAGTCTAAGTATATACACCAGAGCATTGGTGTATTATGTGTAGGGATGAGCGCGCTCGGATTTCTGAAATCCGAGCCCACCCGAACGTTGCGGATCCGAGTCGGATCCGAGACAGATCCGGGTATTGGCGCCAAATTCAAAAGTGAAACTGAGGCTCTGACTCATAATCCCGTTGTCGGATCTCGCGATACTCGGATCCTATAAATTCCCCGCTAGTCGCCGCCATCTTCACTCGGGCATTGATCAGGGTAGAGGGAGGGTGTGTTAGGTGGTCCTCTGTGCTGTTTAGTTCTGTGCTGTTTAGTTCTGTGCTGTTTAGTTCTGTGCTGTTTAGTGCTGTGCTGTGCTGTGCTGTTTAGTGCTGTGCTGTTTAGTGCTGTGCTGTGCTGTGCTGTGCTGTGCTGTGCTGTGTTCTGCAGTATCAGTCCAGTGGTGCTGTGTGCTGTGCTCTGTCCTTCTGAGGTCAGTGGTGCTGCTGGGTCCTGTGCTGTGTCCTGTTCAGTCCAGTGGTGCTGTGTCCTGTGCTCTGTGCTTCTAAGGGCATAGTTATTTCCCCACTATTCCCAAGTTTCTAAAAAATAAAAAAAAAGTAAAAAATAATAAAAAATTTAAAAAAAAAAAAATATATAATAATTATAACCAAATTTGCAAAACCAATCCAGCATTATAAGTCCATTGGTACTGCAATATTACCAAGTTCACACATTCTGCAGTATCAGTCCAGTGGTGCTGTGTCCTGTGCTCTGTCCTGCTGAGTTCCGTAGTGCTGCTGGGTCCTGTGCCGTGTCCTGTTCAGTCCAGTGGTGCTGTGTCCTGTGCTCTGTGCTTCTAAGGGCATAGTTATTTCCCCACTATTCCCAAGTTTTTAAAAAATAAAAAAAAAGTAAAAAATAATAAAAAATTTTAAAAAAAATAAATATATAATAATTATAACCAAATTTGCAAAACCAATCCAGCATTATAAGTCCATTGGTACTGCAATATTACCAAGTTCACACATTCTGCAGTATCAGTCCAGTGGTGCTGTGTCCTGTGCTCTGTCCTGCTGAGTTCCGTAGTGCTGCTGGGTCCTGTGCCGTGTCCTGTTCAGTCCAGTGGTGCTGTGTCCTGTGCTCTGTGCTTCTAAGGGCATAGTTATTTCCCCACTATTCCCAAGTTTTTAAAAAATAAAAAAAAAGTAAAAAATAATAAAAAATTTAAAAAAAAATAAATATATAATAATTATAACCAAATTTGCAAAACCAATCCAGCATTATAAGTCCATTGGTACTGCAATATTACCAAGTTCACACATTCTGCAGTATCAGTCCAGTGGTGCTGTGTCCTGTGCTCTGTCCTGCTGAGTTCCGTAGTGCTGCTGGGTCCTGTGCCGTGTCCTGTTCAGTCCAGTGGTGCTGTGTCCTGTGCTCTGTGCTTCTAAGGGCATAGTTATTTCCCCACTATTCCCAAGTTTTTTAAAAATAAAAAAAAAGTAAAAAAAATAAAAAAAAAAAAAAATATATAATAATTATAACCAAATTTGCAAAACCAATCCAGCAGTATAAGTCCATTGGTACTGCAATATTACCAAGTTCACACATTCTGCAGTATCTTGTGCTACATATAATGGAGACCAAAAATTTGGAGGATAAAGTAGGGAAAGATCAAGACCCACTTCCTCCTAATGCTGAAGCTGCTGCCACTAGTCATGACATAGACGATGAAATGCCATCAACGTCGTCTTCCAAGCCCGATGCCCAATCTCGTAGTACCGGGCATGTAAAATCCAAAAAGCCCAAGTTAAGAAAAAGTAGCAAAAAGAGAAACTTAAAATCATCTGAGGAGAAACGTAAAGTTGCCAATATGCCATTTACGACACGGAGTGGCAAGGAACGGCTTAGGCCCTGGCCCGTGTTCATGACTAGTGGTTCAGCTTCACCCACGGATCTTAGCCCTCCTCCTCCCCCCCCCCTACAAAAAATTGAAGAGAGTTATGCTGTCAGCAACAAAACAGCAAACAACTCTGCCTTCTAAAGAGAAATTATCACAAATCCCCAAGGCGAGTCCAAGGGTGTTGGTGGTTGTCAAGCCTGACCTTCCCATCACTGTACGGGAAGAGGTGGCTCGGGAGGAGGCTATTGATGATGTAGCTGGCGCTGTGGAGGAACTTGATGATGAGGATGGTGATGTGGTTATTGTAAATGAGGCACCAGGGGGGGAAACAGCTGATGTCCATGGGATGAAAAAGCCCATCGTCATGCCTGGTCAGAAGACCAAAAAATGCACCTCTTCGGTCTGGAGTTATTTTTATCCAAATCCAGACAACCAATGTATGGCAATATGTAGCTTATGTAAAGCTCAAATAAGCAGGGGTAAGGATCTTGCCCACCTAGGAACATCCTCCCTTATACGTCACCTGAATAACCTTCATAGTTCAGTGGTTAGTTCAGGAACTGGGGCTAGGACCCTCATCGGTACAGGGACACCTAAATCCCGTGGTCCAGTTGGATACACACCAGCAACACCCTCCTCGTCAACTTCCTCCACAATCTCCATCAGATTCAGTCCTGCAGCCCAAGTCACCAGCCAGACTGAGTCCTCCTCAATACGGGATTCATCCGAGGAATCCTGCAGCGGTACGCCTACTACTGCCACTGCTGCTGTTGCTGCTGTTAGTCGGTCATCTTCCCAGAGGGGAAGTCGTAAGACCGCTAAGTCTTTCACCAAACAATTGACCGTCCAACAGTCGTTTGCCATGACCACCAAATACGATAGTAGTCACCCTATTGCAAAGCGTATAACTGCGGCTGTAACTGCAATGTTGGTGTTAGACGTGCGCCCGGTGTCCGCCATCAGTGGAGTGGGATTTAGAGGGTTGATGGAGGTATTGTGTCCCCGGTACCAAATCCCCTCGAGATTCCACTTCACTAGGCAGGCGATACCAAAAATGTACAGAGAAGTACGATCAAGTGTCCTCAGTGCTCTTAAAAATGCGGTTGTACCCACTGTCCACTTAACCACGGACATGTGGACAAGTGGTTCTGGGCAAACGAAGGACTATATGACTGTGACAGCCCACTGGGTAGATGCATCCCCTTCCGCAGCAACAGCAACAGCTGCATCAGTAGCAGCATCTACAAAATGGCTGCTCATGCAAAGGCAGGCAACATTGTGCATTACAGGCTTTAATAAGAGGCACAACGCTGACAACATATTAGAGAAAATGAGGGAAATTATCTCCCAGTGGCTTACCCCACTTAGACTCTCATGGGGATTTGTGGTGTCAGACAATGCCAGTAACATTGTGCGGGCATTAAATATGGGCAATTTCCAGCACGTCCCATGTTTTGCCCACACCATTAATTTGGTGGTGCAGCATTACCTCAAGAGTGACAGGGGTGTGCAGGAGATGCTTGCGGTGGCCCGCAAAATTGCTGGACACTTTCGGCATTCAGCCAGTGCCTACCGCAGACTAGAGGCACATCAAAAAAGCTTGAACCTGCCCTGCCATCACCTCAAACAAGAGGTTGTGACGCGCTGGAACTCCACCCTCTATATGCTGCAGAGGATGGAGGAGCAGCAAAAGGCCATTCAGGCCTACACAGCCACCTACGACATAGGCAAAGGAGTGGGGATGCGCCTGAGTCAAGCGCAGTGGAGACTGATTTCCGTGTTGTGCAAGGTTCTGCAGCCATTTGAACTTGCCACACGAGAAGTCAGTTCCGACACTGCCAGCTTGAGTCAGGTCATTCCCCTGATCAGGCTGTTGCAGAAGCAGCTGGAGAAAGTGAGGGAGGAGCTGGTAAGCCATTGCGATTACAGCAAGCATGTAGCTCTTGTGGATGTAGCCCTTCGTACGCTTTGCCAGGATCCGAGGGTGGTCACTCTTTTAAAGTCAGAGGAATACATTCTGGCCACCGTGCTCGATCCTCGGTTTAAAGCGTATGTTGTGTCTCTGTTTCCGGCGGACACAAATCTACAGCGGTGCAAAGACCTGCTGGTCAGGAGATTGTCCTCTGAAGAGGACCGTGACATGCCAACAGCTCCACCCTCATTTTCTTCCACATCTATGGCTGCGAGGAAAAAGCTCAGTTTTCCCAAAAGAGGCACTGGCGGGGATGCTGATAACATCTGGTCCGGACTGAAGGACCTGCCAACCATTGCAGACATGTCTACTCTCGCTGCATTGGATGCTGTGACAATAGAAAAAATTGTGGAGGATTACTTTGCTGACACCATCCAAGTAGACATGTCAGACAGTCCATATTGTTACTGGCAGGAAAAAAAGGCAGTTTGGAAGCCCCTGTACAAACTGGCTCTATTTTACCTGAGTTGTCCCCCCTCCAGTGTGTACTCGGAAAGAGTTTTTAGTGCAGCGGGGAACCTGGTCAGTGAGCGGCGAAGGAGGTTGCTTCCTCACAACGTTGAAAAAATGATGTTTATAAAAATGAATAATCAATTCCTCAATGAAGTACAGCACTGCCCTCCAGATACTACAGAGGGACCTGTGGTTGTGGAGTCCAGCGGGGACGAATTGATAATGTGTGATGAGGAGGAAGTACACACTGTAGGGGGAGAGGAATCAGAGGTTGAGGATGAGGACGACATCTTGCCTCAGTAGAGCCTGTTTAGTCTGTACAGGGAGAGATGAATAGCTTTTTTGGTGTGGGGGCCCAAACAAACCAATCATTTCAGTCAAAGTTGTTTGGTAGGCCCTGTCGCTGAAATGATTGGTTTGTTAAAGTGTGCATGTCCTATTTCAACAACAGACCTCTCAACTGCAGCTCATCCCTCCTCTGCGGGGATAATGTCTCCTGTGCTCTGACACGTCACTCTGTGTACTCTCAGCCTCAGGATCTGACACTACAGCTACCATGCCTCTTGTAGCAGCCCTCACTCCAGGGCCTCTTCCATGTGCAGTGTCCCCCTCTCTCTTGGGTTCACTATAGTGGCATGGAGTTCTCCCCCTCATCCAGGGCACACATTCCTTGCCCTGGCTCAGTCACCACGCTCAGACTTCCAGGCAATGCTGGGGGAGCCTGGGAGCTTCCACCCCAGGTCCCCAGCTACAACTCTCCTCTCCTGTGTCTTCTCTCTCTTTCTGACACTTTAAAGATCGTGCCTTTAAATGAAAAAGTCAGTCTTCATTGCACGACTATGTGCAAGTGCAACAGGGAAATTTTTTTGGGTTTACAAAGTCAAACAATAACACTACGACCCTGTCTGTCTGGGGTCTGTCAATGACGAATTGTCTGGAGCATGTTTGGAGGAGGTATTGTGGCCCCGGTATCAAATTGGGTACCGGGGCCACCCCACTATGCAGTCCAGATACTTGTTTGGTGGAATTCCGACACATGGAGGGTTTTTTAATTATATTGTGGCCTCGGTACCAAATTGTGTACCGGGGCCACCACACTACGCAGTCAAGATACTTGTTTGGTGGAATTCAGACCAGTTGAGGGTTTTATTATTATATTGTGTGGACCACTCTATCTATACCACACTACAACTCTATACCACTCTATTTCCTACTTTAATTCTATTTAATTCTATTTCCTACTTTAATTCTATTACTAATTAATTAACATAAAGAGGAACAAAAAAAACCAATTTTACCAAAAGTATAATATGACTTAGACTTACAAACACTACACTTGAAAGATCGTGCCTTTAAATGAAAAAGTCAGTCTTCATTGCACGACTATGTGCAAGTGCAACAGGGACATTTTTTTGGGTTTACAAAGTCAAACAATAACACTACGACCCTGTCTGTCTGGGGTCTGTCAATGACGAATTGTCTGGAGCATGTTTGGAGGAGGTATTGTGGCCCCGGTATCAAATTCGGTACCGGGGCCACCCCACTATGCAGTCCAGATACTTGTTTGGTGGAATTCCGACACATGGAGGGTTTTTTAATTATATTGTGGCCTCGGTACCAAATTGTGTACCGGGGCCACCACACTACGCAGTCAAGATACTTGTTTGGTGGAATTCAGACCAGTTGAGGGTTTTATTATTATATTGTGTGGACCACTCTATCTATACCACACTACAACTCTATACCACTCTATTTCCTACTTTAATTCTATTTAATTCTATTTCCTACTTTAATTCTATTACTAATTAATTAACATAAAGAGGAACAAAAAAAAACCAATTTTACCAAAAGTATAATATGACTTAGACTTACAAACACTACACTTGAAAGATCGTGCCTTTAAATGAAAAAGTAAGTCTTCATTGCACGACTATGTGCAACAGGGACAGTTTTTTTCTTTACAAAGTCAACTAATAACACTTGGACCCTGTCTGTCTTTAACATACTTGATGGGATCTCAATGACGAATTGTCTGTAGCATGTTTGGAGGAGGTATTGTGGCCCCGGTATCAAGTTGGGTACCGGGGCCACCCCACTACGCAGTCCAGATACTTGTTTGGTGGAATTCTGACACGTGGAGGGTGTATTTATTTTATTGTGGCCCCAGTATCAAATTGGGTACCGGGGCCACCCCACTACGCAGTCCAGATACTTGTTTGGTGGAATTCTGACACGTGGAGGGTGTATTTATTTTATTGTGGCCCCGGTATCAAATTGGGTACCGGGGCCACCCCACTACGCAGTCCAGATACTTGTTTGGTAGAATTCTGACACGTGGAGGGTTTTTTAATTATATTGTGGCCTCGGTACCAAATTGTGTACCGGGGCCACCACACTACGCAGTCAAGATAGATAGATGCGTATCATAGATAAAGTACATTCAGTGGTGTGGGGCAAATTGAAAAATATTCAAAATGCACTGACATTATCAAAAACAAGAGGTTGTCACACGCTAAAACTCCAACATGTATATGATGGAGAGGATGGAGGAGCAGCCGTATGTGTAGTGTAATGCAGACCTGTTGAAGGTTTTTTATATATTTTATTGTGGTGCCCAGTGCCCACTCCTCTAGGCAGTCCAGGTACATTTATTGGTGCGATTCATAAAAGTTCAGGGTTTTTAATATATTGTGGTGACCCACTCCTCTACGCAGTCCAGGTACATTTATTGGTGCGAATCAAACAAGTTGATGGTTTTCTTATTATATATATTGTGGTGACCCACTCCTCTACGCAGTCCAGGTACATTTATTGGTGCGAATCAAACAAGTTGATGGTTTTCTTATTATATATATTGTGGTGACCCACTCCTCTACGCAGTCCAGGTACATTTATTGGTGCGATTCATAAAAGTTCAGGGTTTTTAATATATTGTGGTGACCCACTCCTCTACGCAGTCCAGGTACATTTATTGGTGCGAATCAAACAAGTTGGTGGTTTTCTTATTATATATATTGTGGTGACCCACTCCTCTACGCAGTCCAGGTACATTTATTGGTGCGATTCATAAAAGTTCAGGGTTTTTAATATATTGTGGTGACCCACTCCTCTACGCAGTCCAGGTACAATTATTGGTGCGAATCATAAAAGTTCAGGGTTTTTAAGATATTGTGGTGACCCACTCCTCTACGCAGTCCAGGTACAATTATTGGTGCGAATCATAAAAGTTCAGGGTTTTTAAGATATTGTGGTGACCCACTCCTCTACGCAGTCCAGGTACAATTATTGGTGCGAATCATAAAAGTTCAGGGTTTTTAAGATATTGTGGTGACCCACTCCTCTACGCAGTCCAGGTACAATTATTGGTGCGAATCATAAAAGTTCAGGGTTTTTAATATATTGTGGTGACCCACTCCTCTACGCAGTCCAGGTACAATTATTGGTGCGAATCATAAAAGTTCAGGGTTTTTAATATATTGTGGTGACCCACTCCTCTACGCAGTCCAGGTACAATTATTGGTGCGAATCATAAAAGTTCAGGGTTTTTAAGATATTGTGGTGACCCACTCCTCTACGCAGTCCAGGTACAATTATTGGTGCGAATCATAAAAGTTCAGGGTTTTTAATATATATTGTGGTGACCCACTCCTCTACGCAGTCCAGAAAGATACCTTTTTGCAATGTTTTAGACTAATAACTATATTGTGAGGTGTTCAGAATACACTGTAAATTAGTGGAAATGCTTGTTATTGAATGTTATTGAGGTTAATAATAGCCTAGGAGTGAAAATAAGCCCAAAAACTTGATTTTTAAACTTTTAATGTTTTTTTCAAAAAAAATCCGAATCCAATACCTTAAATCCGAACCGAGACCTTTCGTCAAGTGTTTTGCGAGACAAATCCGAACCTCAAAAATAACGAAAATCCGGATCCAAAACACAAAACACGAGACCTCAAAAGTCGCCGGTGCACATCCCTAATTATGTGTATTATTATTTCATGTTATTAGATATATTTTGCCCATACTTTTACCTGTGATATTGTATGTAGTATAAATATAAACAATATTGCCATATTGTGTGAAAATATCAGAACAACAGCAGTCATTTTGCTTGTGCCAGCTAATGCAATTACCATTTGTCTCAAATGTCTATTGTATGGGGTGCAGCTGAGATGAGGTTTGTTATCAGAACAATGCCTGAGTTAACTAGCTGGCAGCCCATGTTAATTAGCTAGGTCAACAGATAACCTGAGAGGTAATGAGGTTAGAACTTCTACTCATATGCAATGTGCCTCCACAGTAATATATTGGTTGAAATAGCATGGGGAAATGTATCAATATGTATCAATATAAATGTAATTGTATCAAAAGGTATCACAGACTTATATTGTGTAACCCTGCTGATATAATGTGTCAAAAGTCTTATTGTTCCATGTAAGCGTGCAGTGTCATTCCTTGATGTACTATTGTAACCCCATGTGTAGTGTATCCAGCCAAAACAGCTAATTGAGTCAAGCCATTCTATTGTCTAATCAAGGTAACAGGGACAGTATGTCTAGCAGCTAAATTGTTGACTGGGAGGCCCCTTCTGTAAAGGGGAGGTTTGAGACATTTGACCCTACTTCCAGAGAAAATAATATAGGGCGAGAAGAATGCCAGGAGAGATATGCTAGTTTGGAGGATCCTGGTGTAGAAGACATCAGTGAAAAGGACTCTGGGCCAGGTACTGTGGTGCCGCTGGAGGGAACCCTACCAGGACAGGGTTGGTGTGAGCTAGTAACCCAGGCTAGGAGACACCATAACTGTTTTGCTAAACGGTAGTGGTAATATTGCGGGAGGATAAGACCCTGAAAGGGACAGAGATTATGACTTTGGAGTGCTGACTGCAGAAGGCTGCTGGAGGATACGTGCTACCATTTACCCTGTAACTTGTGAACGTCTTGTGGTGTTGTGCTGTCGTAATAAAGTCTTATTTTGGATATATCCTGGTCTACCCGAGTGAGTTGAATCCCACAGAGGGTAACTTCCATCCCAGCTAAGGGTGGTATCCTCACATTTGGTGGCTAGCAGTGGGATCACTCGGCCCGGTGTCACAAGAACCGGGAAGGCTGCAAAGGATGCAAGCCGTTGCGGTCCAAGAGCCTTGTAGGTACAGCACAGCACAGCACCAGCTACACAGCACCCAGAGGAAGCCTATCAGAGGAGTTGCAAGAAACGTGAATCATGAACAAGTATAACTCCCTAAAACTGGATGAACTCCGGGGATTATGCCGGACAAGGGAAATTGCTACTACCCAGGATGACTTCAGGCCACAACTAGTGGAAAAACTACACAAATGGGACCTGTGCCTACTCGATAATGCGGGCAGGAAGGAAATATCAGACGTGCCAGCAGTGGAAGCCACCCAAGTTGAGACTTATGTTGCAGAAATCCTGAAAGCCAAGGAGTTGTATAAGGACCAGGAGCAGCCAGTAAGGATTCAGGAGATTGCAGCTACAATACAAACATCCCCCACCCCAGGCCAGTCAGCAGTGCACAGTGGAAGCTATGACTATGGTCAGCTTCGTCAAGAGCTGCAGCATGTCCTTGGTCAGTGGATCCGGAGAAAAGGGCTTGAGCTGGTAAAAGCAGGGCTGACTGAGATATTTCCCAGCCTTCAGGATTGGGTGGCAAAGTGTAACCCACAGTCCTGGGAGAAAGTAGAAAAGGGGCAGAGTGAAGGCCCAAGGAGACCCAGCAGCCAAGGACAAGCAATACCACACTTGGGACAAGTCTGGAAGTGGTGCCATCGATGTGGATACTGGGGACATCTTCAACAGCAGTGTCCCAGGAAAGGAGGTCAATTAGACCAATTACCACCCACGGGGGTTGTTGGCGGAAGCCACCCCCGGAAAAACAAACACTATCACCCTGATGCGCCAGAGGCGAGGGGGGTAAAGGCCACTTGCACTGCTGTGGCTGACATGAGGCAAACAACAGGAGGACACCTTTACAGGCACTTGAAACCTGTATGGGTGGATGGCAGAAAAGCCCAAGGATTTAGGGACTGTGGGGCAGCCATCACCCTGGTACGCCCCGAGTTGGTGGATTCAAGAAGAATTATCCCCAACAAGTACTTTAAAATTAGTATGGAGGATGGACGATGGGCAGAGATTCCAACAGCCCAAGTCCAGTTGCATTGGGGCCATTGTAACAACCTGGTGGAAGTTGGAGTTATGGCAGGAATGTCCAATGAGGTGATTTTGGGCAATGATTTGGGGCAAGACCTCAGGAATTATTTTGTTGGAAAAGCCCATAGAAAGGTGAGCCCCAGGCAGAAGAAGAACAACCACTTCTACATGCCAGTAACTAACGGGTATCAGCAACCTCTCTTTACCATCTCCGGGCCTCTGAGGGTGAGTAGCCAAGACCATCCTGAGGGGGGGTTAGTCCTGGGGGAGGAGGATAAATCTAGACTGCAAGAAGCCCAGCTACTAGATCCAGATCTAGAAGGGATGCAGGCACTTGCAGATATGTCGTATAAGACTGGGGTGGTAGAGGATTGTGCTTGGTTGGATGGGTTACTGTATACGGTGTCCAGCCCAAATCATAAGTACAGGTTGGTAGTCCCACCCGAATATCGGGATCGGTTTATAGCTCAGGCCCATGGGGAAGGGGGTACCGATCACAGAGGAAAAAGGAGAACTCGAGCCAGGCTCAGACAGCAGTTCATGTGGTTAGGCTTAGCGAGGGATGAAGACCGCTACATAGCCAACTGTGCAGACTGCAAGAATATGTTAGGGCAGGGCTGCAACAGTGACATTCGGACGCGGGAGGGGAGAAGGCAGCATAGAAAGCAGGACATTGATGAATGCGTGATGTTACTCTGAGTAGTCCCTGTAATAGATAGTGTGCAGCAGGATTCCTGCAAGAAGCCAGTCCATAAGCGGACGCAGGCTGCGAAAATGAGTAATCCCAGTGCAGAAGGGAACTGGGGAAGGGGGAGGTGTAGCCAGACAGGACCCCAGACAACCAGGGAAAGGCAGTCAGTAAGGCTCTTAGACAGCAGGGCTCAGAGTAGCTACTGGAGCAGGAGACCGAGACTTCCCGCAGAGGTTCTGGCGGCTACAAGAATATAACAAGGTGCAGCAAGTGAACGCTGGAGGCTGCGCACAGCCCAGCAGGAAATTGGTTCATCTCGTGGGAGACCACATAAAACCTGCAGTAGTGTCTGCAGAAGAGACTGGGGCTCAAGTTTAAAAAGTAGGGGAGGAATGTGAGGAAACGGGGTGCTACTGGACTGAGAACTATGTAATCATCACCCGTTTCTCACGGTTTATTGTACATTTTAATCCTTGGCCCAGTCTAAGTATATACACCAGAGCATTGGTGTATTATGTGTATTATTATTTCATGTTATTAGATACATTTTGCCCATACTATTACCTGTGATATTGTATGTAGTATAAATATAAACAATATTGCCATACTGTGTGAAAATATCAGAACAACAGCAGTCATTTTGCTTGTGCTAGCTAATGCAATTACCATTTGTCTCAAATGTCTATTGTATGGGGTGCAGCTGAGATGAGGTTTGTTATCAGAACAATGTCTGAGTTAACTAGCTGGCAGCCCATGTTAATTAGCTAGGTCAACAGATAACCTGAGAGGTAATGAGGTTAGAACTTCTACTCATATGCAATGTGCCTCCACAGTAATATATTGGTTGAAATAGCATGGGGAAATGTATCAATATGTATCAATATAAATGTAATTGTATCAAAAGGTATCACAGACTTATATTGTGTAACCCTGCTGATATAATGTGTCAAAAGTCTTATTGTTCCATTTAAGCGTGCAGTGTCATTCCTTGATGTACTATTGTAACCCCATGTGTAGTGTATCCAGCCAAAACAGCTAATTGAGTCAAGCCATTCTATTGTCTAATCAAGGTAACAGGGACAGTATGTCTAGCAGCTAAATTGTTGACTGGGAGGCCCCTTCTGTAAAGGGGAGGTTTGAGACATTTGACCCTACTTCCTGGGTACAGAGAAAATAATATAGGGCGAGAAGAATGCCAGGAGAGATATGCTAGTTTGGAGGATCCTGGTGTAGAAGACATCAGTGAAAAGGACTCTGGGCCAGGCACTGTGGTGCAGCTGGAGGGAACCCTACCAGGACAGGGTTGGTGTGAGCTAGTAACCCAGGCTAGGAGACACCATAACTGTTTTGCTAAACGGTAGTGGTAATATTGCAGGAGGATAAGACCCTGAAAGGGACAGAGATTATGACTTTGGAGTGCTGACTGCAGGAGGCTGCTGGAGGATACGTGCTACCATTTACCCTGTAACTTGTGAACGTCTTGTGGTGTTGTGCTGTCGTAATAAAGTCTTATTTTGGATATATCCTGGTCTACCCGAGTGAGTTGAATCCCACAGAGGGTAACTTCCATCCCAGCTAAGGGTGGTATCCTCACACATATCTAAAAAACTAATTTTTGCTGCAACGTGCTCAGCAAATCCTAATCTAGTTTGGTTGTTTGCTGTCATCATCATCCACTACTTGCACCTTACCACCCAAAAACAAAACCATTTTTTTCAGTCACATCTACAACCATATCCCAGTCTGAATCTGTATGTAATTGAATTATGCCTACATTAGAACATGCCTTCCCTTCCCTGTCATGCTTTTTTAGACTTCAAGAGGTATATTTACTAAACCTCGGGTGTGAAAAAGTTCTGATGTTCCCTATAGCAACCAATCAGATTCTAGTTATCATTTATTTAGTGCATTCTGCAAAATGACAGCTAGAATGTGATTGGTTGCTATAGGCAACATCTCCACTTTTTCAAACCCACAGTTTAGTAAATATACCCCATAGAGTCATAAATGCCAATAAGTGTGAGGTCCTAAAAGCCACAGTTGCATACGTTCACTTTTTGAGCATGAGCAGTGCAAAAAAATGCAAAGATACACTACGAAAACAGGGATACACCTCACTCTTACTCAGGCCTTAGTTTGAATACTGATGGTTAATAGCCATCTGAATTGAGAAAAATATTATTATTATTATTATTATTGCTATTATTATTATACATTTTTTACATCTGTTAATAGAGCATGAACATGATCTGCAGGTGTTTACAATTGGGAACAAATAATAACATAATAATAAAACAAGAATGTGTATTAGCAAACAAACAAACACAGAGGTAAGAGGGCCCAGCTCGTAAGCTTACAATCTATAGGAAAAGAAACTGAAAACAAAAAATTGCTCTTTTCAGTAAGAAGATATCTATGTTTTGTTTCAAGTGTTTGTCTTTTATATGTTCAGTATTTTTTCCTAATTTTCAGTATTGTTTTCTACATTGATAGTTCACACTCACATTCTTTTGTTTTCTTCCTTTGTTCTTTACCTGTCATGCTATTTAGCTATATTGCTATTTTATTCTATCCTGTTCCTTGCAGTAAGTTTACTGTTGCAATCCTTCATTAAGAAAAAAATCGATCATGTATATGTGAGAAGATATGGCAGATGACCTTTACCATGCACTGAAACTTGTTTAATTAGCTGATTTTAGATGCCAGCACCAATCCAGCTATCTAATTACATAGTTGGGACATGTTGATTTGTCAGACTGTAAGGTCAAATATTTAACCAGAGTATTTCCAAATAGAGAGGAATAAGACCAAAAATGTAAACTTAGTTTGGGTTTAAACCAATGTAGACTTATGATGATCATGTTTTGCAGAAAGCACTGTGTTTGTTATATTCAAATGGAATAGTTATCATTCCCTGGTTGTTGCACACTGGAACAGATATTACATGTTACAGTTACAACCCATTAATTTTGATGTAAAGTTGCAATAATGATCTCTCTATTTGGGGCTAAATGATGAGCCAGGTGAGATAAATGCTTCAACTAATACTGACACTGCAAAAATAGAAAATATCCTGCAAACAAAATATAGGACGACTGCTTATAATGAGGGTGTTGAATCCCCAGACAAAATACATAAGTAAATAGTGAAGGTAAAACCCCACAAATTATGAATCAAATCCTGTAACTTAGAGACATTATTTAAGTTATTGCTTTACTAATGTAAGAAAACATTATGATGAAAGAAGATATAAAAACCTAATGTTTATTGCAATAAGAAAGGAAAATATAAAACTGAATTTAAAAAAACACTAGGGAGGCAATGTACTTACATTGCGGCTTATAGTGCAGAAAAGGTGAGATTTACTAAAGGACAAACTGCACATAAGATGCCATATTTTAAACTGTATGGTTTGATATCTCCATCACAATTTTTTAAATGCCAGTGGACCTCACCTCCCACCCACTGTGATGGACATTTGTCTTCTCCTGCTATTGCTCCATCTATAATTTCACTAACTTAGCATTCCCACTCTCTGACTACAACCTCCTTTCCTTCAGCATCACCTTACCTTTTGCCCTTCCCCCTGCACTCAAATCCACATGTACACAATGACACCAAGTACCCTCAACCCTATCCACTTCTCATGTTCACTAAAGCAACTATGTTATCCAATGTCTGCATTGTCCTTCCCTAATCAGGCTGCCTTTTTCTACAACAAAACACTCACTTCAGCCCAAGACAATGCAGCTCCAGCTACTACATACAGTCTTCAACGAGCCAAACCTCAACCATGGCACACCAAACAGACCCGCTATCTGCAAAAGTGCTCCCGCACTGCAGAGCGCCACTTGAGGAAATCTCAATTCTATCCTGATTACCTCCACTATAAATTCATCCTTTCATCTTACAGCACTGCCCTTTAAATTGCCAAACAAACATTCTTGAAATCTCTAATATCAACCCAGTCTTCTAACCCATGTCAGCTCTTCAACATCCTTTCCCTCCCTCTCTCACAGCCCATGATTTTGCCACCTACTTTAAAGAAAAAAATCAACACCATTCGACAAGGTATTTCCTCATGCCAAATTCCACACTCTACCCACCTTCACCTACACTCCCCAATCCACCATTAATTCACTCTCTCCAGTAAATGAAGATGAAGATCTCGGGTAAATGTATGAACCTCCGGATTCTTCAACTCCGGCGAGTTCAGTGTCTTAAGCGCTTAAATTTAAAGCGGCGCTGCCTTGTAAAGGGAAGTCTCCCTTTACAAGGCAGCGCCGTTTTTAAATTTAAGCACTGAAGATGCTGAACTCGCCGGAGTTGAAGAATCCGGAGGTTCATACATTTACCCCCTCATCTCATTATCTCACCCTACAATATGTCCCTTTGACCCTATTCCCTCCCAACTTCTCTGCTCTCTTTCCTCCGTCTTTCTCCACTGGTACATTTTCATCCTCCTTTAAACATGCGCTCATCTCACCAATTCTAAAGAAACCATCTCTCTCGATACAACCTTTCTCTCCAACTACCAACTTATTTCTCTTTTGCACTTTGCCTCCAAACTACCTGAGTGTCACTCACCGGACCGTGAGTGCCTCTTCCCGGACATTTAGGAACCGTGGCCGTCCTCCATCCTGAGGGTCTGCGCATGCGCAGCCCTTTCCTACCCTTCAGTGTATGTCCCTTTAACTTAATTGGCAGATCAGGCAACACTCCCTATATTAAGCACCTGTGGTCAACACCACGTTGCCTGATCTTGGAGTCTCATTCCCCATGAGTCTCTGAAGGTGTTTCCTCGTTTGTTCAGCGCTGCTGATTCCTGTGGTTTCCAAACCACTTCTACCTCTGTGGTTTCCAAACCACTTCTACTACTGTGGTTCCCATACCACTTCTACCATCAATTGTATCATCGTGACTGTTAGCTGATTCCTATCCGCTGCCTCCGTGCACTACAGTCTTCTAAGCCACTTCAACTCTATCTCATATCATTGTGACTGTTTGCTGATTCCTATCCGCTGCCTCTGTGCACTTCAGCCACTCTCCACATCTACTCACCTGTTCATCATCAAGTCTGTGAGCTGATTCCTATCCGCTGCCTCCGTGCACTTCAGCCACTCTCCACATCTACTCACCTGTTCATCATCAAGACTGTGAGCTGATTCCTATCCGCTGCCTCCGTGCACTACAGCCTCCAGCTTGCAACTCGTCTGTGTTCCAACATCGTGACTGTTAGCTGATTCCTATCCGCTGCCTCCGTGCACTACAGCCTCCAGCTTGCAACTCGTCTGTGTTCCAACATCGTGACTGTTAGCTGATTCCTATTCCGCTGCCTCCGTGCACTACAGACTCCAGCTTGCAACTCGGCTGTGTTTCATCATTGTGACTGTTAGCTGATTCCTATCCGCTGCCCCTGTGCACTGCAGTCTTCATCTCATCTCTCCCGTGCTTCCTCGAGACTGCTGCTATTATTGCCATCCGCTACTCTTCGTGATCAACAGCTCCTGGTCTACTCTGCTCACCCGTGTTCCATCGCTATTTGCACCTGCTGGTTGCTACTGGTTACCTCCGGGGATCCGCAGAGCCCTGCTGCTGCTGCCAGCGCTAATTGTCCATCTACTGCTGATCCGCTCTCCACGCCTTCCTGTGTTCCGCTGGTCTCTACCCGCCTATCAGCATTGGATTCCTGTCTCATCCGCTATCCTGCTGCTAGATCATCACCATTCTCCTGGGTCCTCCAAGAGTCCAGTCCGCGTTCTACCGATTCCTGTGGATTCGTGTCCCTGTTGGTTTACTTACCTGTGCGCTGCACCTACTAGACCTCTGCTTCATCTATCCAGGGACTTCTCATCCTGCCGGCCTCCTGCCGCTCAGGTATCGCTGCACTCCTGTCTGACTGCCTGCTTCTGAACCACGGTATGCATACTTCTCATTGACTGTGCTGGTGTATTGCATACCTTGCTGGACTTAGTTTGTTCTCCTCTGGAGTTTACTATCCGCTGAGACTATTACCATCATTGACTGTACTATCTTGTGCCGGATTACTTCAAGAGACTTTCCATATTTGCAGTGCTGTTCAGTCATTCATATATATATATCTATATTGTGCATATTACTGTGGATCGTGTTAAGGTGCCGTGTTTACCCTGTGTTGCAGTCTCTCCCCGTGCACCTCCTCACATATATATTCAGTGGTACAACTTGCTAGTCGCAGACCACTGATCCCTGTTTCCAGTATCACCTGTTCCAGTATCCTCTCACATAGCAGTGGTACAACTTGCTATCGCAGACCACTGACTCCCCGGATACCTCCACTTGGATTCCATTCCTTCACCCAGACAGCGGTACAACTTGCTATCCGCAGACCGCTGACTCTCATCACTTCCTCGTTTCTGTTGGACATTCCTCCTCACTATAGCAGTGGTACAACTTGCTATCGCAGACCACTGACTACCTTCACGTGTCCTTGTCCATACAGTTCCTCGTGTACTATTACCTCCATATTACCAGTGTTGCTAGTCATAGACTTTCCTGAGCATCTCATCATCTGCTATTTACTGTTCCGTGATCACCCTGCTACCAGAGTACTCTATTACCACCTACATTGCTCTGGTAAGCCTACCACCTGGTGATCCCTGGGTAAAGACTCCTAGTGCCCGTGACAGTAAGATCAGGCCATGACAGACCCAGATACGGAACCTACCGCCAAAGAGATGCTGCAGCATCTGGTCAGCCGTGTGGAGCAACAGGATGCCCGCCAACAGCTGTTACTTCAGTGTTATCAATCATTAACCTCCCAAGGAACATCTGGACAGACTGTGACAGCCACTACTGAGGCTCCTGTGCTTTCCTCCGTTTCCCCAGTGCCATCCCAGGTGTCTACAGCTTCCACGCTTCACCTCCCTACTCCGTCAAAGTACGATGGGGACCCCAAAACTTGTAGGGGTTTCCTTAACCAATGTTCAGTCCATTTTGAGCTCCAACCTCAAAATTTTTCTACCCATCGTTCCAGAGTGGCCTATCTTATCTCTTTGTTTTCTGGACAAGCCCTGGCTTGGGCCTCCCCTCTGTGGGAGAGAAACGACCCAATATTGCAAGATAGTGCCAAATTCATTTCTACATTCCGAAGTGTGTTCGATGAACCAGGTCGTGTGACCTCCGCTGCTTCCAGCATCCTCCGTTTGCGACAAGGATCTCATACAGTAGGCCAGTACGTCATTCAATTTAGGATCTTAGCCTCTGAACTTCAGTGGAACACTGAAGCCCTAGTTGCCGCCTTCTGGCAGGGGCTCTCCGATAAAATTAAAGATGCACTGACTACCCAGGAGCTTCCTTCGTCACTTGAAGATCTGATCTCTCTTTGTCATCGTGTTGATATGAGATTTCGTGAAAGAGAGGCTGAGAAAACAACTTCTGCTAAAGCACCTCTTCGTTCAAACCCTCAATTTCGTCCTGTTTCACCCTCTGTGATTCCCATGGAGATAGGACGGTCCAAATTATCTTCAGAGGAGAGGAAACGAAGAGTCAAGAATAGACTCTGTATCTATTGTGCTGATTCCACTCATATGCTCAGCTCTTGCCCTAAGAGATCGGGAAATGCCAGGCCCTAACTAGTTCTGGAGAGGTGAAGTTAGGGTCCCTGGAGTCCTCTCCATCTTCTATGAAATCTAAAGTCTGCGCTTTTGATGTTACGATTTCCTTTGCTACCAAAACCTTTGAGTCACAGGCATTGATTGATTCCGGAGCAGCAGGAAATTTTATTTCCAAATCATTAGTGCATCAATGGTCTCTACCAGTAATTACGTTAAGAACACCCATTACTGTGACGGCTATAGATGGATCACGTCTCATCAACGGTCTCATCACCCAGAGTACGTCTCCAGTAACACTTCAGATTGGTGCCCTGCACCATGAAGAAATATCGTTTTTAATCCTTCCAGTTACGACAAGTCCGGTTGTCTTAGGCCTTCCATGGCTTCAGTGTCACTCTCCCCAGATTGACTGGCGCACTCCTCAAGTTACGTCTTGGGGGTCTGAATGTTACCATCGGTGCCTTTCCCAAGTTATTCCTCTCAAAGTACAGCAATCTTCTATTTCATCTTCCTCACCGGGACTCCCTCCTCAGTATGCTTCATTTACTGATGTGTTTGATAAAACTCAGTCTGAACGTCTTCCTCCTCATCGTTCTTGGGATTGTCCGATCGACCTTCTACCTGGCAAGACTCCTCCCAGGGGTCGGGTCTATCCTCTCTCGTTACCTGAAACTCAAGCTACATCTGAGTACATACAGGAGAACCTCCAGCGTGGGTTTATTCGACCTTCCACCTCTCCCGCTGGAGCTGGTTTCTTCTTCGTCAAAAAGAAGGATGGATCATTACGCCCTTGCATAGATTTTCGTGGACTCAATGCCATTACTATCAAGAATCGGTATCCCATTCCGTTGATCACTGAGTTATTCGATCGCATCAAGGGAGCCCGTATCTTCACTAAGTTGGATCTTCGTGGTGCCTACAATTTAATTAGAATTCGTTCCGGTGACCAATGGAAGACAGCGTTCAACACCAGAGACGGGCATTACGAATATCTGGTAATGCCTTTCGGGCTGTGTAATGCCCCCGCTGTTTTTCAAGGCTTCATCAATGAGATCTTTCGGGACTTATTATATGTATGTGTCGTCGTCTACCTGGACGACATATTGATCTTCTCACAGGACCTGCCTTCTCATCACCAACATGTGGCAGAAGTCCTCTCCAGGCTACGGAAAAACTCATTGTTCTGTAAATTAGAAAAATGTTCATTCGAGTTGCCCCAGATTCCATTCTTGGGGTATATAGTTTCCGGAGTTGGCCTGAAGATGGATCCAGACAAGGTGAATGCTGTACTACATTGGCCCCAGCCAACTACTCTTCGTGCTATCCAGCATTTTTTAGGTTTTGCCAATTACTATAGACGCTTCATTCAAGACTTCTCTTCCATTGCATCCCCTATTGTGGCCCTGACTCGGAAAGGGGCTAATCCTAAGCAATGGTCATCTGAGGCTCTCCAAGCCTTTCAAATTCTCAAAGAGTCCTTCTCCTCGGCTCCAATTCTTCGACAGCCTGATGTGACACTTCCCTTCTTCCTAGAAGTAGATGCCTCTAATGTGGGCCTGGGAGCCATTCTCTCCCAACGCTCGGAACAGCAAAAATTCCATCCTTGTGCCTTCTATTCTCGGGGTCTTCTGCCCGCAGAGAAGAATTATACTATCGGGGTCAAGGAGTTACTGGCTATTAAAGCTGCATTAGAGGAATGGAGATACTTATTGGAAGGAGCTCGCCATCCGGTGACGATCTTCACGGATCATAAGAACTTGTCATATCTCCAGTCTGCCCAATGCTTGAACCCTCGTCAAGCAAGATGGTCTCTTTTCTTTTCCCGTTTTGAATTAATTATAACCTTCAAACCAGCTGCCAAGAACAAAAAAGCTGACACGCTGTCTAGAGCTTTTGTGACGTCCCCTGATGTAGAAGAGGTTTCCAACCATACTATTCTAGATCCCAAATGTATCTCACTGGCTGCTTCATCCACCAAAATGCTACCATTTGGGAAGACCCTTGTACCTCCTACTCTAAGGAGGAAAATCCTTTCGTGGTTCCATGCCTCCCGTTTTTCTGGACACGCCGGTGAACACAAGACCTTTGAGATTCTCTCTCGAACTTACTGGTGGCCTTCAATGAGGAGAGACGTCAAAGAGTTCATTGCTTCCTGTGAGTTATGTTCCCAGTTCAAATCCTCCCGCAGAACTCCAGCAGGGTTGCTGCGACCACTACCCATTCCGTCCAAACCATGGACCCATATTAGTATGGATTTCGTTACTGATTTACCACCTAGTAAGAATCATAATACTATTTGGGTGGTGGTGGACAGATTTTCGAAGATGGCTCATTTCGTCCCTCTGTCTGGTTTGCCTTCCTCGTCTATTCTGGCTGAACATTTCATTAAAGAGATCTTCCGTATCCATGGATGTCCGTCGGAGATTGTGTCTGATAGAGGAGTACAATTCGTTTCCAGATTCTGGCGAGCCCTTTGTAAAACCTTGGGCATACGATTAGCACTCTCATCTTCTTACCATCCGCAATCTAACGGACAAACTGAACGAGTCAATCAAGATCTTGAGACTTTTATAAGGATGTTCTCTTCAGCCAATCAAGACAACTGGGTAGAATTGCTTCCCTGGGCTGAATTCGCCCATAACAACATGTACCATGAGTCATCATCCAAAACTCCATTTTTTGTGGTCTACGGTCACCATCCGTCTTTTCCGGAATTTCCTGCCCTCCCGCCCACCCAAGTTCCTGCTGTGGTGACTGTTTGTCAGACCTTCAAAAATATCTGGTCTCAGGTCAAAACCTGTTTAAAGAAGACATCTAACAAATATAAGTCGTTTGCAGATAAAAAGAGGCGGGCTATTCCACCACTAAAAATTGGAGATCGTGTCTGGTTATCTACCAAAAATATTCGTTTGAAGGTCCCATCTATGAAATTCGCCCCTCGTTTTATTGGTCCATATAGGATCATCCAAATAATCAATCCAGTATGTGTTAAACTTCTTCTTCCTAAGAATCTTCGGATTTCCAATGCTTTCCATGTGTCCTTGCTCAAACCTCTTATCATCAACCGTTTCTCAACTCCTCCCTCAGCTCCGCAGCCAGTTCAAGTTCATCAGGAGGAGGATTTCGAGATTACTGAGGTATTGGATGCAAAAATTTCGCGAGGAGTCCTCCGTTTCCTCGTTCATTGGAAGGGCTTTGGTCCTGAGGAGCGCTCTTGGATCAAAGCTGAAGATCTTAATGCTCCTGCCCTTTTGAAGAAGTTTTATTCCAAAAATCCGGACAAACCCGGTTCCAGGCGTTCTGTGCCCACCTTTAAAAGGGGGGGTACTGTCACTCACCGGACCGTGAGTGCCTCTTCCCGGACATTTAGGAACCGTGGCCGTCCTCCATCCTGAGGGTCTGCGCATGCGCAGCCCTTTCCTACCCTTCAGTGTATGTCCCTTTAACTTAATTGGCAGATCAGGCAACACTCCCTATATTAAGCACCTGTGGTCAACACCACGTTGCCTGATCTTGGAGTCTCATTCCCCATGAGTCTCTGAAGGTGTTTCCTCGTTTGTTCAGCGCTGCTGATTCCTGTGGTTTCCAAACCACTTCTACCTCTGTGGTTTCCAAACCACTTCTACTACTGTGGTTCCCATACCACTTCTACCATCAATTGTATCATCGTGACTGTTTGCTGATTCCTATCCGCTGCCTCCGTGCACTACAGTCTTCTAAGCCACTTCAACTCTATCTCATATCATTGTGACTGTTTGCTGATTCCTATCCGCTGCCTCCGTGCACTTCAGCCACTCTCCACATCTACTCACCTGTTCATCATCAAGTCTGTGAGCTGATTCCTATCCGCTGCCTCCGTGCACTTCAGCCACTCTCCACATCTACTCACCTGTTCATCATCAAGACTGTGAGCTGATTCCTATCCGCTGCCTCCGTGCACTACAGCCTCCAGCTTGCAACTCGTCTGTGTTCCAACATCGTGACTGTTAGCTGATTCCTATCCGCTGCCTCCGTGCACTACAGCCTCCAGCTTGCAACTCGTCTGTGTTCCAACATCGTGACTGTTAGCTGATTCCTATTCCGCTGCCTCCGTGCACTACAGACTCCAGCTTGCAACTCGGCTGTGTTTCATCATTGTGACTGTTAGCTGATTCCTATCCGCTGCCCCTGTGCACTGCAGTCTTCATCTCATCTCTCCCGTGCTTCCTCGAGACTGCTGCTATTATTGCCATCCGCTACTCTTCGTGATCAACAGCTCCTGGTCTACTCTGCTCACCCGTGTTCCATCGCTATTTGCACCTGCTGGTTGCTACTGGTTACCTCCGGGGATCCGCAGAGCCCTGCTGCTGCTGCCAGCGCTAATCGTCCATCTACTGCTGATCCGCTCTCCACGCCTTCCTGTGTTCCGCTGGTCTCTACCCGCCTGTCAGCATTGGATTCCTGTCTCATCCGCTATCCTGCTGCTAGATCATCACCATTCTCCTGGGTCCTCCAAGAGTCCAGTCCGCGTTCTACCGATTCCTGTGGATTCGTGTCCCTGTTGGTTTACTTACCTGTGCGCTGCACCTACTAGACCTCTGCTTCATCTATCCAGGGACTTCTCATCCTGCCGGCCTCCTGCCGCTCAGGTATCGCTGCACTCCTGTCTGACTGCCTGCTTCTGAACCACGGTATGCATACTTCTCATTGACTGTGCTGGTGTATTGCATACCTTGCTGGACTGAGTTTGTTCTCCTCTGGAGTTTACTATCCGCTGAGACTATTACCATCATTGACTGTACTATCTTGTGCCGGATTACTTCAAGAGACTTTCCATATTTGCAGTGCTGTTCAGTCATTCATATATATATATCTATATTGTGCATATTACTGTGGATCGTGTTAAGGTGCCGTGTTTACCCTGTGTTGCAGTCTCTCCCCGTGCACCTCCTCACATATATATTCAGTGGTACAACTTGCTAGTCGCAGACCACTGATCCCTGTTTCCAGTATCACCTGTTCCAGTATCCTCTCACATAGCAGTGGTACAACTTGCTATCGCAGACCACTGACTCCCCGGATACCTCCACTTGGATTCCATTCCTTCACCCAGACAGCGGTACAACTTGCTATCCGCAGACCGCTGACTCTCATCACTTCCTCGTTTCTGTTGGACATTCCTCCTCACTATAGCAGTGGTACAACTTGCTATCGCAGACCACTGACTACCTTCACGTGTCCTTGTCCATACAGTTCCTCGTGTACTATTACCTCCATATTACCAGTGTTGCTAGTCATAGACTTTCCTGAGCATCTCATCATCTGCTATTTACTGTTCCGTGATCACCCTGCTACCAGAGTACCCTATTACCACCTACATTGCTCTGGTAAGCCTACCACCTGGTGATCCCTGGGTAAAGACTCCTAGTGCCCGTGACACTGAGAAATTAGTGTACAAATGCCGTTCCCAATTTCTTTCCTCTCACTCCATTCTCAACACTCTGCAGTCAGGCTTCTGTCCACAACATTCCATTGAAAATGCTCTCACAAAAGTGATCGATGATCTACTTACTGCAAAGCCTAAAAGACATTTTGCCATACTCATTTTCCTGGACCTCTCTGTTGCTTTTGACACTGGTGATCACCCTCCTCACCTACACACTCTTCACTCCATTGGCCTTCATAACACAGTTTTTTCCTGGTTCCTTTCCAAGCTCAAACTGCTCCTTTAGTGTTTCTACCTCTCACACATCCTCCCCTCCACTCCCACTATCTGTTGGGGACCCACAAGGCTCTGTTCTTGTCTTTTCACTTTTTTCGTTGCACACTTCTTTTCTTGGGGCAATAATTCGCTCATTCAGCCTTCAGTACCTCTTCGCTGATGACACCCACATCTATATCTCTTCCCTTAACCTCTCCGCTTCTGTGCTATCTTGTGGAACCAACTGTCTTTCATATATTTCCACATGGATATCCCAATGCTACTTAAAGCTCAATATATCCAAAACACTGCTTATTATCTTCCCTCCTGCCAGAATCACCACCTGCCCTCAATTCTCCCTCAATGTTAATAACACCACAATTTCCTCAGAATCCCAAGTCTGCTGCCTTGGTGTCAAATCAAGATTCCACTCTCTGCTTTATTCCTTACATCCAAACTCTTCCCCAGGCTTGTCGATTCCACCTTAAAAACATTCCCAGAATACGCCATTTTCTTACTCAACATGCTGCCAAAACTCTTATCCATTCTCTCATCATCTCCCTACTTGACTACTGCAACCTACTGCTATCTGGCATTCTCAACGCCCATATATCCACACCTGAATCCATCCTAAATGCTACTGCAAGACTGATCTTCCTTTCTTGCAAATCCCTATACTGGCTCCCTGTGTCCTCCAGAATCCTATTCAAATTACTCACTCTTACATACAAAGCCCTCAACAACACCACCACTTCATACATCTCAAATCTCATATCAAAATACTCACCCTCTTAGATCTACCTCTGACCTATGCCTTGTCTTGTCTCTGGTAACCACCTCTCACTCACACCTACAAGACTTCTCCTATGCTGCTCCAAACTTATGGAATTCCCTACTATGCCCAATCAGGCTTTCTCACAGCTTTAAAATCTGTAGACGTTCTCTAAAATCCCATGTCTGTTTTAAAATGTACCTGATCTGATGATACTATTGACACTAATACACGCTCACAGTTGTCCCAATCTCCACTGTAAGCCATATTCGCTCCTTGTGTATCAGCAGTGCCCTCTTTCACTTAGAATGTAAGCTCTCTAATGGGCATGGTCCCCTTTGTTTTCATGTCTGCATTTATTTATTCTGCCTTGTTAAGTCTTTAAAGACTTACCTGCAGGTTAAGTCTTTAAAGACTTAACCTGCCTGGTCCTGACATTGCTGCTTTAAATTAACATTGATGGAGGTCGCAGTGAAAGTGTACTGCCGGACACCTGTGTATACATATGAGTAGCTGTCAGCATGATGGTGCGATGGGAAATCTGCAGGGTTGGTTTGCTGATCGGACTGCGGCTAAGCAGCCCCATATGTAGCAAACTGTGTGTTCTGACACCTTTCTATCATAGCCGCATTAACTTTATCAGCAATTAGTGCTACAGTATCTCTTCTGTGGGATTTCACCAGACAGGCTAGCTTTCGTTTCCAATGCACATCCCAAAGTATTGGGGGGCCATGACCCTGACGCCGGTTCACTGGGTGTCTTTTCTTCAGTAGGTACTAACCACTGCATACAAGTAACAAACCCACGAGACTGGTCTTTTTGGAGATGCTCTGGTGCAGTCATCTAGCCATCACAATTTGGCACTTGTCAGAGTTGCTCAGTTCTTTACGCATGCCCATTTTTCCTGCTTCAACACATCAACTTCAAGAACTGGCTGTTCACTTGCTGCCTAATGTATCTCAGCCTTAGACAGATGTCATAGTAATGTATGGGCAAAATGGGGGGCTTAGTGGCTAGCACCTGGAGATGCCCAGTCCAATACTATGTAGCACTGGGTCCATCCTGGTACCCCAGACATGTGAGTACTAAGTAAAAATGTGAAATATAGGTCCCCATCATTAAATAAAATAATGAAATGGGCCCCAATAGCTCCATATACTGTATATAAAATATTGCCACTGTTACTTTTTTAATTAACCAATATGACCCCCATTAATTTAACAAATTATATATAGTGTCCTTGTTCTTTTAAAAAAAATACAGTGCCCTCATTAGTGTAAATGGTAGTTAATGCCCTTTGTAAAAATAAATATGTTTAATGTGGTCACCATAATTTATAAAGATGTTTCCCTATTAAATGCCTTTATGTAATTGTGAAAGGATGGACCGCCTATGCCACCCTGTCTGTTGTTGCTGGGAACCGGCTTGGCTTACTTTGCCAATGTCCCCTTTTGTTATTCTGAATACGCCCCTCCTGCCACAGTAGGAGGGGCCTGCTGCCACTACTGAGCTCCTTTATGGCACTCAGAACCACGTTCCTTCTGGGTAACTGACGCTGCTAGTGTACCTCGTTGCTGGTGTACCTGGGCTGGTACTCCTGACCTTTCACTATGGATCATGGTTGCTGTGGAAGGATCCCCTGGCCTATCACACTGACCAGGGCTGTATGGGTAGCAGGCAGAGCGGTGGTACTGGAGAGCTGGGTCCAACCTCAGAATCAGTTGGAGAATGGATTAGAGCTTTGGGTCTCAGGATTTTCAGCATGGAAAGCGTTAAAATTAACTTAATATCCTCATCACAGTACATGCCTCCCCCCACTCCCTCATCACAGTAAATGTTCCCCTTCCCCAAAGTAAATGTTCCCCCATCACAGTAAATGTCCCCCCTCTCCCCTCCATACCAGCAAATGTACCCCTCTCCTCTCCCAGCAATCACAGCAAATGTTCCCCTCTCTCCTCCTCCCGCACCCCAAAGTAAATGTATCCCTCCCCGCTAAAGTAAATGGTCCCCTCTCCCCCAATCACAGTAAATGTACCCCTCCCCCAAAGTGAATGTTCCCCTCTCCCCTCCACAATCACAGTAAATGTGCCCCTCTCCCGCCCAATCACAGTTAATGTGCCCCTCTCTCACCCCTAATCACAGTTAATGTGCCCCTCACCCCAGCAATCACAGTTAATGTGCCCCCCCAGTCACAGCTAATGTGCCCCTCTCCCCCCAATCACAGTTAATGTGCCCCCCCAATCACAGTTAATATGCCCCTCTCCCCTCCCTGTAATCACAAAAAAGTCCCCCTTTTCAATCCAAAGTACCTTCTCCTCGGCAATGCTGTAGCTCCTGGCCACTGACAGACTGGGAGTGCGGTATCACCGCGCCACGCTCCCAGCCCATCAGAGCACCTCGGAGAAGAAGGGGCAGCATGGTCGGTTAGACTGAGGGGCCCGGACAGTCCAGGGAGCCCAGACCAATGGAGAGGTCTGTCAGGGCCCCCTAGTCTGTCCAGGCCCCTCACAGCTGTACTAACCGTACCCCCCTGATGGCGGCCCTGTCCTTGATTGGCAGAACGGTGTGTTTACTGTCAGGACGTTGTCAATGTGAGATAGTGTATTGTGGACTGTGTCGTTTTGAAAATGTAGCCTCCATGAATCCACTATATCAGGATGATTTGAGTAACGAGATATCTTACAACTGTTGAGAAACTGAAGCATGTGTGGAGTCATCTAGGGTGGGATTGTAAGTAGTGTTAAAATCACTTCCAATGATCAAGTTTGGTTTGTTGCATTGTATTTGTCACGGTACTGGCAGGAAAGATGCACTTGGCTTGGGTATCTATCAGAGACACACCACTTCTGGCCAAGCCACTTAGTCCTGAGAGGACTGCTGGGAGGTACAAGCTGAAGTCATTGTAGAAGGTATAATTATGTTGTACATAGCCAAAGTCAAGGGATTGATGAAGACAGAATAGTAGGGCACAAAGACGATTTCAGAGGATTGGAGAAGGTAAAATCATGATGTACAGTCAAAACACAAGCAGAGAAATCCAAAATAAAAACTTTGCTCCTGCAAAGTTTTTGTGGGATCAAGGGACTTTATAAATGCTCCAAACAGGCTGCACACAGGTGAGATGAATTGTTCTGATTGACTTGACTATTTCACTGAAGTACTAATATCAGAAATTGAGAGAAGGTGTTTGTAGGTGTCACTGTTTTTTCACAGTTTTCATCTGGAGCTAGCTTTGTTAATGCTCACAGTACTTGTTTTCTGACAGCTGTCATCTGGAACTAGTGGTGTGAATCCTCACAGTATTGGTGTAATAAAATGCATTATTTGGGGGATTCATGGCAGAGATGCAAAGAAAAGTTAATTGTTGATATAAATGTTTAAGAAGATGTACTTCAGGTCCCCGACACTGTAACCACTGGTGCAGGGGCAGATTGGCCATAGGCTTTACCGGGAATTTTTCCTGTAGATCGGTGGTCTTCTGAGACAGCCTGCTATTCTTTTCATTCATTCAGGTTTTTTTTAAGGTTTTTTTTGTTATCTCATCACAAGGGGGTGCCCCGCCAGCTGACAGTGAAGCAGTCCTGAAAGTAAATCGCCAGGCTGCCTTTCACTGATGCTGGGCTACAGCATGCAGGTCACCACATGCAGGAAGGAGTTATCCTATATAGCGCAGTGTCCTGGAGCTCAGGAAGGCATGCTCACAGCTCTTCCATCAACCAATACGGAACAGACAACATCAGTGTGAGAGGGGAGTTGACTCACATATAGGACTACAGAGCAGTGTTTAGTGTTTTTAGTGTGTGTCACAATTTGAATTGGGACAAAAGTATGTGGCATATTATCACCTGGGGGAAATAGTGTGTGGCATATTATCTGGGGCACTACTGTGTGGCATAATATAATCTGGGGGCCCTTCAGTATGACATATTATCTGGGGCACTACTGTGTGACATATTGTCATCTGAGGGCACTACTGTGTAGCATATTATCATCTGGGGGTACTACTGTGTGACATATTATCATCTGGGGGCACTACTGTGTGATATATTATTATCTGGGGACACTACTGTGTGGCATATTATCATCAGGGAGCACTACTGTGTGGCATATTATCTGGGGCACTACTGTGTGACATATTATCATCTGGGGGTGCTACTGTGTTTCATATAATCATCTGGGTGCACTACTGTGTGGCATATTATCATCTGGGAGCACTATTGTTTAGCATAATATGATATGGGGGCTCAATTGTTTTGCATAATTGTCACTCACCGGACTGTGAGTGCTTCTTCCCGTATATTTAGGAACCGTGGGCGTCCTCCATCTTGAGGGTCTGCGCATGCGCAGCCCTTTTCAAACCCTTCAGTACCTGTTCCTTTAACTTAATTGGCAGATCAGGCAACACTCCCTATATTAAGCACCTGTGGTCAATACCACGTTGCCTGATCTTGGAGTCTCATTCCCGTGAGCCTCTGAAGGTGTTTCCTCGTGTATTCAGCGCTGCTGATTCCTGTGGTTTCCAAACCACTTCTACCCCTGTGGTTTCCAAACCACTTCTACCCCTGTGGTTTCCAAACCACTTCTACCCCTGTGGTTTCCAGACCACTTCTACTCCTGTGGTTTCCTAACCACTTCAACCCTCCTGTGTATCATCGTCACTGTTAGCTGATTCCTATCCGCTGCCTCCGTGCACTACAGTCTTCAAGCCACTTCAACTCTGCTATGTATCATCGTGACTGTTAGCTGATTCCTATCCGCTGCCTCCGTGCACTACAGTCTTCAATCTACTTCAACTCACCTGTGTGCCATCATGACTGTTAGCTGATTCCTATCCGCTGCCTCCGTGCACTACAGTCTTCAATCTACTTCAACTCGCCTGTGTTTCATCGTGACTGTTTGGCTGATTCCTATCCGCTGCCTCCGTGCGCTTCAGTCTTCAGCTCATCTCATCTCTCCCGTGTTTCCTCGAGACTGCTACAACTGATTCCTATCCGCTACTCTCCGTGCTCAACAGTTCCAGCTCAGCTCTGCTCTCCCGTGTTTCATCGATGCTGCACCTGCTGGTTGCCATCCGCTACCTCCGTGTATCTGCAGAGTCCTGCTGCTGCTACTTCTCAGTTCTACTCGTCCTACAACAGCTGACCCGCTCTCCGTGCTTCTCCGTGTTCCCGCTGGTCTCTACTCGCCAGTCTGCATCGGATCTGCGCCTCACTGTTTTCATCTCATCTAGATCATCGCTACTCTTCAGGGTCCTCCAGGAGTCCAGTCCTACATACTACTGCTTCCTGAGTATTTGTTCCCCTGCTGGTCTACCTACCTGTGCGCTGCACCTACTTGATTACCGCTTCACCCCTCCAGGGACTTCGCATCCTGCCGGCCTCCAGCCGTTCAGGTATCTCTGCACTCCTGTCTGACAGCCTGCTTCTGAACCACGGTATGCATACTTCTCATTGACTGTGCTGGTGTATTGCATATCTTGCTGGACTGAGTTTGTTCTCCTCTGGAGTTTACTATCCGCTGAGACTATTGCCATCATTGACTGTGTTATCTTGTGCCGGATTACCTCAAGTGACTTTCTATTATTGCAGTGCTGTTCAGTCATTAATATATTGTGCATGTTATTGTGGATCAAGTTTTAGGTGCCCGTGTATCTCCTGTATTGCAGTCTCTCCCCGTGCTCCTCCTCACATATATATTCAGTGGTACAACTTGCTAGAGGCAGACCACTGATCCCTGTTTCCTGTGTCACCTGTTCCAGTATCCTCTCACATAGCAGTGGTACAACTTGCTATCCGCAGACCGCTGACTCTCATCACCTCCTCGTTTCTGTTGGACATTCCTCCTCACTATAGCAGTGGTACAACTTGCTACCGCAGACCACTGACTACCTTCACGTGTCCTTTGTCCATACAGTTCCTCGTGTATTTCTACATCCATATTACCAGTGCTGCTAGTCATAGACTTTCCTGAGCATCTCCATCATCTGCTATTTCCTGTTCCGTGATCACCCTGCTACCAGAGTACCATATTACCATCTATACTGCTCTGGTAAGCCTATCACCTGGTGATCCCTGGGTAAAGACTCCTAGTGCCCGTGACAGTAAGATCAGGCCATGACAGACCCAGATACGGAACCTACAGCCAAAGAGATGCTGCAGCATCTGGTCACCCGTGTGGAGCAACAGGATGCTCGCCAACAGCTGTTACTTCAATGCTACCAGTCGTTAGCCTCCCAAGGACCATCTGGACAGCCTGTTACAGCTAATGTTGAAGCTCCTGTGCTTTCCTCCGTTTCCCCAGTGCCATCCCAGGTGTCTACAGCTCCCACGCTTCACCTGCCTACTCCGTCAAAGTACGATGGAGACCCCAAAACTTGTAGGGGTTTCCTTAACCAATGCTCAGTTCATTTTGAGCTCCAACCTCAAAATTTTTCTACCCACCGTTCCAGAGTGGCCTATCTTATCTCATTGTTTTCTGGACAAGCTCTGGCTTGGGCCTCCCCTCTGTGGGAGAGAAACGATCCTGTATTACAAGATAGTGCCAAATTCATTTCTATGTTCCGAAGTGTGTTCGATGAACCAGGTCGTGTGACCTCCGCTGCTTCCAGCATTCTTCGTTTACGTCAAGGTTCTCATACAGTAGGCCAGTACGTCATTCAATTTAGGATATTAGCCTCTGAACTTCAGTGGAACACTGAAACATTAATTGCCGCCTTCTGGCAGGGGCTCTCCGATAAAATTAAAGATGCACTGACTACCCAAGAGCTTCCTTCGTCACTAGAAGATTTGATCTCTCTTTGCCATCGTGTAGACATGAGGTTTCGTGAAAGAGAATCTGAGAAAACAACTTCAGTTAAAGCACCTCTTCGCTCAACCCCTCAGTTTCGTCCAGCTTCACCTTCCGTGATTCCCATGGAGATAGGACGTTCCAAATTATCTTTAGAAGAGAGGAAATGAAGAGTAAAGAATAGACTTTGTATCTATTGTGCTGATTCCACACATATGCTCAGTTCTTGCCCTAAGAAATCGGGAAATGCCAGGCCCTAACTAGTTCTGGAGAGGTGAAGTTAGGGTCCCTGGAGTCCTCTCCATCTTCTATGAAATTAAAAGTCTGCGCTTTTGATGTTACAATTTCCTTTGCTACCAAATCCTTTGAGTCTCAGGCACTGATTGATTCTGGAGCAGCAGGAAATTTCATTTCTAAATCCCTAGTGAATCAATGGTCCCTACCAGTGATTACTTTGAAAACACCGATTACTGTGACTGCTATAGATGGATCACGTCTCATCAATGGTCTCATCACTCAGAGTACGTCTCCAGTAACACTTCAGATTGGTGTGCTACACCATGAAGAGATCTCGTTTTTAATTCTTCCAGTTACGACAAGTCCGATTGTCTTAGGCCTTCCATGGCTTCAATGTCATTCTCCCCAGATTGACTGGCGCACTCCTCAAGTTACGTCTTGGGGAGCTGAATGTCAGCATCGTTGTCTTTCTCAAGTCATTCCTCTTAAAGTACAGCAATCTTCCATCTCATCTTCCTCACCGGGACTCCCTCCTCAGTATGCTTCATTTGCCGATGTGTTTGATAAAGCTCAGTCTGAACGTCTTCCTCCTCATCGTTCTTGGGATTGTCCGATCGATTTTCTACCTGGCAAGACTCCTCCTAGGGGTCGGGTCTATCCACTTTCGTTACCTGAAACTCAAGCCACATCTGAGTACATCCAGGAGAATCTCCAGCGAGGGTTTATTCGACCTTCCACCTCTCCCGCTGGAGCCGGATTCTTCTTCGTAAAAAAGAAGGATGGATCACTACGCCCCTGCATAGATTTTCGTGGACTCAATGCCATTACTATTAAGAATCGGTATCCCATTCCGTTGATCACTGAGTTATTTGATCGCATCAAGGGAGCTCGGATCTTTACCAAGTTGGATCTTCGTGGTGCCTATAATTTAATTAGAATCCGTCCCGGTGACGAATGGAAGACAGCGTTCAACACCAGAGATGGGCATTATGAATATCTAGTAATGCCTTTCGGGTTGTGCAATGCCCCCGCTGTTTTCCAAGGCTTCGTTAATGAGATCTTTCGGGACTTATTATATGTATGTGTCGTTGTCTACCTGGACAACATATTGATCTTCTCACAGGACCTGCCTTCTCATCACCAACATGTGGCAGAGGTCCTTTCCAGACTCCGGGAAAATTCATTATTCTTTAAACTAGAAAAATGTTCATTCGAGTTGCCCCAGATTCCATTTTTGGGGTATATTGTTTCCGGAGTTGGCCTGAAGATGGATCCAGACAAGGTGAATGCTGTATTACATTGGCCCCAGCCAACTACTCTTCGTGCTATTCAGCGTTTTTTAGGTTTCGCCAATTACTATAGACGCTTCATTCAAGACTTCTCGTCCATTGCATCTCCTATTGTGGCCCTGACTCGTAAAGGGGCCAATACTAAGCAATGGTCATCCGAGGCCCTCCAAGCCTTTCAAATTCTTAAAGAGTCCTTCTCCTCTGCTCCCATTCTTCGACAGCCTGATGTGACACTTCCCTTCTTCCTAGAAGTAGATGCCTCTAATGTGGGCTTAGGAGCCATTCTCTCCCAACGCTCGGAGCAACAAAAATTCCATCCTTGTGCCTTTTACTCTCGGGGTCTCCTGCCTGCAGAGAAAAATTACACGATCGGGGACAAGGAGTTGCTGGCTATCAAAGTTGCATTAGAGGAGTGGAGATACTTATTGGAAGGAGCTCGTCACCCGGTGACGATTTTTACAGATCATAAGAATCTGTCATATCTACAGTCTGCCCAATGCTTGAATCCTCGTCAAGCAAGATGGTCTCTTTTCTTTTCCCGTTTCGAATTAATCATAACCTTCAAACCAGCTGCTAAGAACAAGAAAGCTGACGCTCTATCTCGAGCTTTTGTGACGTCCTCTGACGTTGAAGAGGTTTCCAACCATTCTATATTAGACCCCAAATGTATCTCGCTGGCTGCTTCGTCCACCAAAGTGCTACCATTTGGGAAGACCTTCGTGCCTCCTACTCTGAGGAGGAAAATCCTTTCGTGGTTCCATTCTTCTCGTTTTTCTGGACATGCTGGTGAACGCAAGACCTTTGAGATTCTCTCTCGAAGTTACTGGTGGTCCTCGATGAGGAGAGACGTCAAAGAGTTTGTTGCTTCCTGTGAATTGTGTTCTCAGTTCAAATCCTCCCGCAGAACTCCAGCGGGGTTGCTGCAACCACTACCCATTCCGGCCAAGCCCTGGACCCATATTAGTATGGACTTTGTTACTGATCTGCCATCTAGTAAAAATTGTAATACTATTTGGGTAGTGGTAGACAGATTTTCGAAGATGGCTCATTTTGTCCCTTTGTCTGGTTTGCCTTCCTCGTCTACTCTGGCTGAACATTTCGTTAAAGAAATCTTTCGTATCCATGGATGTCCGTCTGAGATTGTGTCAGATAGAGGAGTACAGTTCGTTTCCAGATTCTGGCGGGCCCTTTGTAAAACCTTGGGCATACGATTAGCACTCTCATCTTCTTACCATCCGCAATCAAACGGACAAACTGAACGGGTCAATCAAGATCTCGAGACCTTTATAAGGATGTTCTCATCAGCCAATCAAGACAACTGGGTAGAATTGCTTCCTTGGGCTGAATTCGCCCATAACAACATGTACCATGAGTCATCGTCCAAAACTCCATTCTTTGTGGTTTACGGTCACCATCCGTCTTTTCCGGAATTTCCTGCCCTCCCTCCCACCCAAGTTCCTGCTGTAGAGACTGTTTGTCAGACCTTCAAAAACATCTGGTCTCAGGTCAAAACCTGTTTAAAGAAGACATCTGACAAATATAAGTCTTTCGCAGATAAGAAGAGGCGGGCTATTCCACCACTAAAAATTGGAGATCGTGTCTGGTTATCTACCAAAAATATTCGTTTGAAGGTCCCATCTATGAAATTCGCTCCTCGTTTTATTGGTCCATATAGGATCATTCAAGTAATAAATCCAGTTTGTGTCAAACTTCTACTTCCTAAGAATCTTCGTATTTCCAATGCCTTCCATGTGTCTTTGCTCAAACCTCTCATCATCAACCGTTTCTCGACTCCTCCTTCAGCACCTCAGCCAGTTCAAGTTCATCAGGAGGAAGATTTCGAGATTACTCAGGTATTGGACGCAAAAATTTCGCGAGGAGTTCTCCGTTTCCTCGTTCATTGGAAGGGCTTTGGTCCTGAGGAGCGTTCATGGATCAAAGCTGAAGATCTCAACGCCCCAGCTCTTCTTAAGAAGTTTTATTCCAAAAATCCGGACAAGCCCGGTTCCAGGCGTTCTGTGCCCACCTTTAAAAGGGGGGGTACTGTCACTCACCGGACTGTGAGTGCTTCTTCCCGTATATTTAGGAACCGTGGCCGTCCTCCATCCTGAGGGTCTGCGCATGCGCAGCCCTTTTCAAACCCTTCAGTACCTGTTCCTTTAACTTAATTGGCAGATCAGGCAACACTCCCTATATTAAGCACCTGTGGTCAATACCACATTGCCTGATCTTGGAGTCTCATTCCCGTGAGCCTCTGAAGGTGTTTCCTCGTGTATTCAGCGCTGCTGATTCCTGTGGTTTCCAAACCACTTCTACCCCTGTGGTTTCCAAACCACTTCTACCCCTGTGGTTTCCAAACCACTTCTACCCCTGTGGTTTCCAGACCACTTCTACTCCTGTGGTTTCCTAACCACTTCAACCCTCCTGTGTATCATCGTCACTGTTAGCTGATTCCTATCCGCTGCCTCCGTGCACTACAGTCTTCAAGCCACTTCAACTCTGCTATGTATCATCGTGACTGTTAGCTGATTCCTATCCGCTGCCTCCGTGCACTACAGTCTTCAATCTACTTCAACTCACCTGTGTGCCATCATGACTGTTAGCTGATTCCTATCCGCTGCCTCCGTGCACTACAGTCTTCAATCTACTTCAACTCGCCTGTGTTTCATCGTGACTGTTTGGCTGATTCCTATCCGCTGCCTCCGTGCGCTTCAGTCTTCAGCTCATCTCATCTCTCCCGTGTTTCCTCGAGACTGCTACAACTGATTCCTATCCGCTACTCTCCGTGCTCAACAGTTCCAGCTCAGCTCTGCTCTCCCGTGTTTCATCGTTGCTGCACCTGCTGGTTGCCATCCGCTACCTCCGTGTATCTGCAGAGTCCTGCTGCTGCTACTTCTCAGTTCTACTCGTCCTACAACAGCTGACCCGCTCTCCGTGCTTCTCCGTGTTCCCGCTGGTCTCTACTCGCCAGTCTGCATCGGATCTGCGCCTCACTGTTTTCATCTCATCTAGATCATCGCTACTCTTCAGGGTCCTCCAGGAGTCCAGTCCTACATACTACTGCTTCCTGAGTATTTGTTCCCCTGCTGGTCTACCTACCTGTGCGCTGCACCTACTTGATTACCGCTTCACCCCTCCAGGGACTTCGCATCCTGCCGGCCTCCAGCCGTTCAGGTATCTCTGCACTCCTGTCTGACAGCCTGCTTCTGAACCACGGTATGCATACTTCTCATTGACTGTGCTGGTGTATTGCATATCTTGCTGGACTGAGTTTGTTCTCCTCTGGAGTTTACTATCCGCTGAGACTATTACCTTCATTGACTGTGTTATCTTGTGCCGGATTACCTCAAGTGACTTTCTATTATTGCAGTGCTATTCAGTCATTAATATATTGTGCATGTTATTGTGGATCAAGTTTTAGGTGCCCGTGTATCTCCTGTATTGTAGTCTCTCCCCGTGCTCCTCCTCACATATATATTCAGTGGTACAACTTGCTAGAGGCAGACCACTGATCCCTGTTTCCTGTGTCACCTGTTCCAGTATCCTCTCACATAGCAGTGGTACAACTTGCTAACGCAGACCACTGACTCCCCGGATACCTCCACGTGGATTCCATTCCTTCACTCAGACAGCGGTACAACTTGCTATCCGCAGACCGCTGACTTTCATCACCTCCTCGTTTCTGTTGGACATTCCTCCTCACTATAGCAGTGGTACAACTTGCTACCGCAGACCACTGACTACCTTCACGTGTCCTTTGTCCATACAGTTCCTCGTGTATTTCTACATCCATATTACCAGTGCTGCTAGTCATAGACTTTCCTGAGCATCTCCATCATCTGCTATTTCCTGTTCCGTGATCACCCTGCTACCAGAGTACCATATTACCATCTATACTGCTCTGGTAAGCCTATCACCTGGTGATCCCTGGGTAAAGACTCCTAGTGCCCGTGACAATAATATGATCTAGGGGAACTTGTTTGGTGCAATGTGATTGATTTGGGGGCACTGTTGTTTGGTGTTTAGCGTTATATGAACTGGGGGCCCTATTGGGCACCCTCCCACTAGACGTTGCTATACACGCCCTTCCAACAGCGAGCAGTGGGACAGAGTATCCCTCGGTTTCCCAGGGTGCACATCCTAATGAAGGGTTCTGCGCACTCCTATGGGTAAGTGACCTGAACTGAACACTCTGAGAGAGTATTGATTTAATATCAGATAAAACCACCCTAGTGGTTTTGGTTTTGGTTTTGGATAAGTATTTTGACAAATACTGTAGCGATCTGACTGTATGGTAAGCGACAGAGCAATGACTCAAACACAAGGCGGTTCCTACCACATATAGGACACATTGGCACACAGCGGTGGCAGAAAAGAAAAGTGGTGCAAGATGGAATTGTCCTTGGATCATTAAACCAGTTTTGGTTCATTTGATTGCTCCACCTGCTTCTTGGATAAGTGAGGTAATTCTACAGCTAATACATGGCAATGAGCGCTGACCTCCCTGGGATGCGTGTTTTTATCAGACACACACCAATCCAGGGTGCCAGACAATGCACAAAAACGAGCCATTGTAGTTCCCAGCAAAAAGCCAGTTTATCAGTGAGATTCGAATCAGCCCCAATTCCCACAAAATTATAATCTAGTTAGGTACCTTTGATGTAAAGTGCAGATTACAATCACTTGATGAAACAGCAGCAAAGTGGAAGGTAATACCTACACACGTCTATTTAGATATCCATGCTTACATTACTTCTGCAAGTAACGTTGTTCTTTGCTAATAAAACAGTTGTCTTTATACCATTCAAAAAAAATTAAAATAATCCTCCACCATTCTTTGGATGTTGATAGTAGAATCAGGAGGAGTTACAGCACAGGTGTCACTAATTCTGGTCAATACTTTTACAGTAGTCAAGACCAGATGTCAAAATGTTGTGCTGAGTCATCTGCATCATCAATGGGTGTCTAAGATTTTTGCTAAGCACACACCAATATATAGCACATGTAGTTAATATTGGCACACAGCGGTAGCTGAAAAGAAAAATGGTGCAAGATGGAATTATCCTTGGGCCCTCCCACACACCATTATGTTGTATCTTAAAAAGGACATGCACACTTTAACAAGCCAAGCATTTCAGCCACAAAAGTGCCACTCCTTGTGGCTGAAGTGCTGTGTTTTTTTGGGCCCCCACAAAACAAGGTAACAATGGCTTTAAGCCACCTAAGGTTACAGTGGTGTTAATGAACTCTACTGTGGCAAGATGTTATCATCCTCAGCCTCACCCTCATCCTCACCATCATCAGTGTGTACATCATCATCACACATTATTCATTCATCACCGCTGGAATCCACCGTTACAGTAGTCTCAATGGGAAAGGCCTTCCTCGTGGAACTTGAAGTTCATTTTTATGAACATCATCTTTTTCACATTTTGACGAAGTAGCCTCCTATGCCGATCGCTGACAAGGTTCCCGTCTGTGTTAAAAACTCTTTCCAAGGACACACTAGAGGGTGGGCAACTTAGGCCGTGTAAATGACACATCCTGAGGAGAGTCCAAGCGGGATAAGCCATGATGCAATGACATCCCTTCGTTTTTGTAACAGATTGTCAGCTGTATGCCTCTTAGAGAAGCCAGTGATACACAGGGTAGTCTGCCTCTGACAAATGTGACGTACTTGGCTACATGCTGCTGCTGTTCCTGATGGTGAAGGCGAATCACCAACCCAGTGGGCTGTCACAGTCATATAATCTTTAGTTTGCCCAGTTATGCCTGTCCACATATCTGTGGTTAAGTGTACAGTGGGTAGAATGGCATTTTGCAGCCCAATAATAAAATTTTTATGAATCTTCTGGTAGAGGTGAGGAATAGCTTTTCTACTGAAATGGTGTTGTGATGGAATTTGGTAACGGGGACACAAGACCTCAAGTAACTGCCTAAAACCAGCGGCATTAATAGTGGATATTTCACGCAGATTTAATGCAAGCATAGTCGCCATGGCGTCTGTGATCCGCTTTCTGACTGGGTGACAGCATTCATACTTGCTTCCTCTTGCAAAGGATTGTTTAACAGTCAATTGTTGTAAACTACTAGTAGTCTTCTTCTTGGTCTGCTTCTGGGATGAAGACTCACCCCCTGCAGCAGCAACAGCAGCAGCAGTGCGACTAAGAATTCTTCTGAGGAATCCAGGATAGTGGAGGAATCATCTAGCTTTACCAACTTGGATGCAGGACTAACTCCAATTGCTACTGAGGATATTGATGAGGACGGTGTTGTGGGTGTAGATTGCAGGCGTTGGGATGTAGGTGAGAGAAGGGTTCTAGCTGATGATGGACTGCTTGTTGTTATTTTTTTACCATAACTTTCTGATTTTCCCAACACCTTGCCATGAACTCGCGTCAAATGGCGTAACATAGATGAGGTTCCTAGATGGTTAAGGTCCCTCCGTCGACTGACTGTGGCTTTACATACACTACAAATGGCTAGACAACTGTTGGGAGGATTTGGGTTGAAATAATTCCACACATAAGAAGTGGCTTTTTTGGTCTTATGTCCAAGCATGACAAAGGCCTTCTTCTTATCACATTCCAGAACTGCTTCCACTGGTGCAGAACTTACACAAACAACATCATCAACATCCTCATTAGCTCCCTCGTCGGCTATACAAATATTCCCCTCATCCTGTTCCAATTCCAAAGTAGCATCCTCAACTGGTGTATCACCGGCTACACTCAGGCTATTCAGACACACATCAGCAGAAATGCTGAAAGGGGCCGTCTTTATGGGTACACTATCAGAATGCTCACCATTACACATAGCACTCGTGGATGGACTCTCCTCAGGGATTGGTGTCATTTCTGGATCTGAGCATACATTTTCCTCTAAAGTCTTATTGTTTTCTTCCAGCTCGGCTTTTACACGTAAAAGTTTTTGTGCACCACTTTTTGAGTCCAAATTGCTTGGTCTTGCTTGGTCACGAGTGACCTTACAAGAAGATGTCTCAGTAACAATTTTAGATCTCGCACTCATAGAGAAAGGCAAAGGCATCATTCTTTCTTTGCCACTACGTGTGTAGAATGACATGTTGGCAATTTTTTTTTTTCCGGCAGATATCTTTTCCTGGATTACAGATCTTTTTTTCTTCACCAGGGTAAAAGGTGTTTTTTTTTTAATGTTTTTTTTCCCCTGACTTAAAAAGACTATGTACTTTTACATAGGCTTTACCAGATGACGTACAGGGATTACTATCATCAGGACTGGTGGAAGCAGCTGCTTGATGCTCCTGCTCTTCTGTGTTCTGCTGTGAATCCATTGGATAACACTATACACTTTTTGGTGCAAATTTAGAAGAAAAGCCTGCAAGGAATAGTATTTGTATTTCAGCAATGACAATTAGCAATGGAGAAATAGAGCTCTTGTCTTTGGGTGTATATAACACCATACACTTTTTGGTACAAATTCAGAAGAAAAGCCTGCAAGGACTAGTATTTGTATTTCAGGGGGGCTAGAAAGTGAGGGACATGAGTGGCGGGGGGCGGGAGGATGGCAACCATGGCCAGCTAAGGGAGTTCCCCCCAAGGAATGGTCTGGGGCTGAAGGGGAGTGTGCGCCTTGCAACTTCCAATGCAAGACTCTTTGAGACTTTTTGTGGCCTAGGTGGGGTGGAGGGAACAAATTTTGCCTGTCCACTGTAAGGAGGATGCTGGTAGTGGGAGGGGAGGAGTACTGCTACCAGTAACACACCATAAGTAGCCTGATTGTAATGACCCGTCTCCCCCTGTCCCATGAAGCTGCCAGCGTTTAACTGCAGAGAGGCAGAAGTAGAGGGGGATCCCTCCTCCTCCACCAACCGCAGTGCCGCTTACCTGCGATGGAACTCGATGGAACGCGCCGCCCACTCCGGAGCCCGAGCCTTGGCTCTACCTGTCCCTCCGGCTGGGAAAGAATTTGTAGATGCAACCGCCCGACTGCAGCGCCGGGATCTCCTAAGGGAGATGGGGATGACCTGCAAAGCACCTGTTGCCAGGACCTGATTAAGGGGTGGGGCTTGAGCAGCAGAGGTGCCGGGATCCTAATTCAATGGCGCGGAAGAGTGGGACACCTCTCGGAAGCAGGTAGGGAGATGAACGGCTCTCCTGGGTCTGGGCATGATTAAGAAACATGGGGAACAGGGGAAGGAAGCAGCCGGGGGGGGACTAAGATGGAAGGAAGATGGCGGAAGGATGGGGGGATAAGGATGAATGGGAACCAGTAAAAAGCAGACTAAAAGACAGAGGACAGCTAAAGAAGCAAAGGGAGAAGGACAAAAAAAGAATGTAAATAGAGAATAAAGAGAAATAATATTTAAATGATATTGTGCATGAGACTCCTGTGTGTTCTCCCAAACGATGCAGGAACCAAGAGACCGGCCCGCCCACAGAGAGAGGATATGTACTGAAAATTCTGACCTTCCCTGTGTCCCCATTGGCTGTCATCATTAACCCCTTTCCAACGTTAAGTCTTTGCCAGACCATATACTATTAGTTTAGGCTCAGAGTTAGGACCACCCTATTAGCAAAATCACCGTGGAGAGGTGGGTGACTTAAACATACATTTGCAAATGTGTATAACTGAGACTTTTGCATTTTTATCTACAGTAGAAATAGCAGATCTGTTGCTGGCTATAGCAGTGTGCTGGGGGAACTCTTTTCGTGTGTTTGTTCCTTTTAGGATAACCCCACCCTTTCACTCACCTGCTATAGCCTATAAATTGATTGAACAACTTTCATTTCTTTATTTGTCTGAGAGGCATGTTGGTGTCAGTAGCTGAAGGGGAGTACTGACATTGGATTGCTATTTGGAGGTTTCTGGGGTACCTCTTTGGTAAGTTGGCTCTCAATTTAAAAACACATATGTATGGCCCAAATATATGGGACTCTCATTGTTTAGAGTTAGAACCACCCTATTAGCAAAAGCACCGTGGAGAGGTGGGTGGCTTAAACATACATTTGCAAATGTGTGTAACTGAGACTTTTGCATTTTTATCTACAGTAGAAATAGCAGATCTGTTGCTGGCTATAGCAGTGTGCTGGGGGAACTCTTTTCGTGTGTTTGTTCCTTTTAGGATAACCCCACCCTTTCACTCACCTGCTATAGCCTATAAATTGATTGAACAACTTTCATTTCTTTATTTGTCTGAGAGGCATGTTGGTGTCAGTAGCTGAAGGGGAGTACTGACATTGGATTGCTATTTGGAGGTTTCTGGGGTACCTCTTTGGTAAGTTGGCTCTCAATTTAAAAACACATATGTATGGCCCAAATATATGGGACTCTCATTGTTTAGAGTTAGAACCACCCTATTAGCAAAAGCACCGTGGAGAGGTGGGTGGCTTAAACATACATTTGCAAATGTGTGTAACTGAGACTTTTGCATTTTTATCTACAGTAGAAATAGCAGATCTGTTGCTGGCTATAGCAGTGTGCTGGGGGAACTCTTTTCTTGTGTTTGTTCCTTTTAGGATAACCCCACCCTTTCACGCACCTGCTATAGCCTATAAATTGATCGAGCAACTTTCATTTCTTTATAAATTTCATGTCATGCTTACTTTTTTTTCAGAAATATCATAATTAGCCTTGACATTTTTTTTGTGTAAATATGTTTAGAATGTTTAATGTACAAGGAGACTACAAAGACTGCAAGGCAGGAGGTAATATATATTTTTTTCCTTCATCCATCTTTCTGAAATATAGCAAGGCATGGGCATGATGCATTGCCTGGATTCAGGAGGGTAACAAGCTTCGTCCCCTCCGAAACCCGCAATTGCTATTGTTTTAGGGTATGTTCCAATTTCAGTAAAGCAAACATTTGTAATTTTTTTATCCATGTATTATTAGGAGTGGGCTCACTCTGATATCAATTCTGCCCACCCCCTGCACCAACTGCTCATCAATGCAGGCCAATTCTGTGGTCTCCAGGGAGCTGAGATCTAATTGGGCAGGGGGACCATCAACTGTTATCCTAGCATGCCTTTGGTGGGCCGAATTTTATGGTTCAGCCAATGATTAAAGTCTTTCCACTTAAATGTTAAATGTGTATATATATATATATATATATATATATATATATATATATATATATATATATATATATATATATGTATATATATATATATATACACAAGTTAACCCGTGCATGATGCTCATGCATTCTAGTCAAATCAAGCTACTTAAGGTGTTAAAAGGTTCTTGTCATGCATTTGGGCCATAGCCCAGGCCTCCTCAGGGGAAGAGAGTTACTTCCCGACGTAAGCGCCCTTTTTTAACGTGGTTTTGTCCACATGTCACCACCTCTTCATTCTTCTCCATCACCTCATCCTTCATTTTCATCGCCACATCTATTCAGATGTCTATCCAGACACAGGGATCTCTCTCAGCGGTCCTGAGTATCACACTCCTCTCGCTCTGTCACCCCCGGCAACCACCAACCACTCCCCACTGTCACCCCCGGCAACCACCAACCACTCCCAACTGTCACCCCCGGCAACCACCAACCACTCCCCACTGTCACCCCCGGCAACCACCAACCACTCCCAACTGTCACTTCTCCTTCAAGAAATATATATATATATATTTTAAATCTTTATAAACACTTTTAACAATTAACAAATTAAATTAACAAGTGAAAAACATCTTAGTATACCAAATTTCAGCCCTTTCTGAAATTTTTTTTCTACACACACTAAGAATTTAGTAGGTCAGTGTATAACTCCGCCCAGCAGGTGGCGCTGCAGCTTGGTTTAATTTTTTACACACACACACACACACAGACAGACTAACACATGCCACTAGACATTTATATTATAGATATATTAGCAGAAGTACACTACATTGCCTGGGTTTCAATCTTCAGGTTATTAAGTTATCAATGAGTTGGATGTAGCTGTCAACCTTTTAAAGATAATTAGCAGATTAGCAGCTCTTACAACATACACATGAGGTGGCTGCCCAGTGTCGATTTTTTTTTTATGTTAAATATAATCTAAATCCATCCACTGAAAGGCCAAGAACAGGCTCCCCGGGTTAAAGTTCTGCCCAGTGTACACCAACAGAAGGTCCGAGCAGAACTGCAACCTCTTAGTATGTCTTCTGGGATCCAATGTTACCAGTCTGTGAAGCTTTTGTCCAAATCAATTCAGTGGGAGGCTCAGAACAGGCTCCCCGGGTTAAAGTTCTGCCCAGTGTACACCAATGGGAAGTCCGACCGGGACCCTATCCCCCCGAAGACCTGGCCTGGATCCAACTGGCCCACCTCGCATTGTTACATCCCAATCGGTTCAGGGATGTCCAAATGCAGGCTCAAAACAGACTCTCCAGGTCTAAGTTCTGCCCAGCATACACCAACAGGAGGTCCGATTGGGACCCTAACCTCCTTAAAACCTAGTCAGGCAACAAATGAACCATCTCACATTGGTTTCATCCCAATTGGTGCAGGGGTGTCTGAATGCATAACCGGACAGACAAATTGACAAACAGACCATTGCTTTTAATATATAAGATTTATATCTTGGCCCCAGTAATCAAAGCCTAATAACAGAAAGCTAGGCAGCATTAATAATTAATTTGAAGACTTGGCAAAGTAGGAAAGATAATGTCAAAGATTTTACAGTTAGTAAAGACATTGGTCATTCATACCTTGGACAATGACTTTAAGGTAGTTAAAATTTACAGACCTGTACTAGGTGTGCAGAGCACAATGTGTTAATTTGGGTTTCACACATAAAAATGATCTTCTTTTGAGCTTAGTCACTGTTCGCCGAATTGGAGCCACGGCATTGATCTGCATGGGGATGTCTTCCCAGATCCGGCCTTTGGCTGGAGCAGCCTCTCAACCACCAACTGGACCAACACTTCCACCTCTCTTTGATTGAAATTTGTATGCCTCAGCTTCTATGCTGAAGCAGAGGAGCCAGAGGCCTAACTTGCTGTTTGGTCTTGGTCAGCCATGTTAGCTAAAGAGTAGTAAAAAGATGTTCATTAATAACAATACTTAAATGGGCTGTAAAGTGTCTCTCATAAGTCCTTGTACTCACCAAGAACAATGATTTATTTGCACAAAGGTGGAGGGTGTGTTTGTAGATTTGTAATTTTGTCTGAAGATAAGATTAAGACAGTGATTCGTAACATTAATTAAATGAGCTGTAAAGTGTCTCACATAAGGCTTGTACTTACCAACGGTTTCCCCAAAAAAATCTCAGTCAATTCAGTCAAGAAAATGTAGCACCTCACAACACGTGATGATCTCACAAAATGGCAGGGCTGAATAATTGTCCCTCCAGCTGTTTTATAGGGTATGTAGATGTGTTCTCCTATAATTGTTAGTGTATGAATAGCTAGGTGTTGTCACGCTCCTAATTGCCTTGATATGAATGATTATTGACATGAATTGACAGCTTAAAGTCAGCCAGTCTAGATATGGTATTGAAGGGACCTGCGACTGATGTGCCTATGTGCATACATGCACTGAGAACCAGTTAGTGATGAGAATGTTGTCTCATTCTCTTGCAACTATGCGTTCAGCAATGCTATCCTGTGCTGAGCTACAGATACTACTGGCTTCAATGGATCCTCTAGGAGCCAGAGGTATATCACAAATGAGGACAAAAAACGAGCGTCCATCATAATCCGCAGGCACCTGTGGTTACAGTTTAACCACAGGCGCACAATTGTGCCACTCCAGTGGCGATGGAGCCACCTCAGAAGTAGATGGCCGAGCTAATCACAAATTTGAGGGCTGAGATTGCTACATGTAAGTTCTCTGTTAATCTCAATTGTTTAATTTTAATAAAAATATTCCTGTTATATCTGGCCCATTACAAAAAATATGACTTATAATAACCTTCATTGAGCAAAGTAGAAGCCTGCTATGTCATAGTGATGCTTCAGTGATGAGTCAGTATGTGATTTATATATATACCAGGTCAAATCCATATGAAAGTGGTGTAGAGGTGTATTTTTGGCCAATGATGGTCAATTTGTGTTATTTTATATTTGACAGTGCAACCTAACATTATCTAGATGTCTCTATGTAAGTGTGAGGCAGAGATAAAATTTATAAACAAACTAATGTGTCATATTTATTCCAACAGAATGCCTTAGCATCCGCCGCCTGCACCTATGGAAGAGCAGACAGAGGAGGTATTGGAGGGTTCTGAACAGGAACATCAGGCTCAGGAGGAATAGGTCGAATCAGAGCTAGAACATCAAGCCTATGGTGAGGAGGAAGAGTCAGATCTAGATCACTAGGCCCATGAGGCAGAGAATGGCTAGGAGAAGCTGCAAATCCAATCCTTCCCCTTAGCATATTCCACATCCACTGAAGGTTCAGAGGAGTAGGTGACTATTACTATTGAGCAATGTAGGTATCTTGATGTTAGAATGTAGTTTCATTTTTAATCTTTCTTTTGGCAGCATTAAAGTGTAGTCCTCAGAAAGCCTTTATTTTCCAAATGTGATTTACCCTAGACTAGGCAAAGTTTGCCATTCAACAGGTGTCTGACATCCTGGGTCTAAGAAGAGTTTTTTGGCCAAGCAACCTTCCTCTAATATGTCTGCATGTGCCTCCAAAATGAAGTTGTCCTCTGGCTGCTACTGTGTTCAGCATAACATGAACCGTTGCAGAGAGATTAAGCTAATGTACCACTTCTGAACTCTGCTGAGATGGGAAAATGTGTGAACAAAGTACAACCATAGAGCTAAGATATATTTCATCATTGTACTAAGAGTGCAAATGTAATATTTTTTTTTTTTTTTCAGCTGACAAAGAGATTCCAAACCTGGTCTGCACTGCAGCCCCAGCTAGCATCAGACCAGACCCAGTTTCCAGCCCCACTTCCGCATTATCCCTCATTCAATCTCCTGCAGATATTGATGCAAAAACTATTAAAATACAAAAATATAATTAACAAAAAATATAACAAGTACTACAATATCAGAAAAAATACAATTGATCCAAAATTGCTAATGAAAAAATAAGTTTTACTTTAGTTTAATTTATTTTGTACAGTTTAATAAAAAATAGTTGTAAAAACAAGTGTGTGTGTTTAATTTATGTAAGGAAATTTTGTACTATGGTACACTGGTTCCATAATAAAGGGGCATTTTTAACATAACAGAATATCTAAATTACATTTGTCCCTTTTGACTGGGTATTAACTACAAAACAAAACATTTACAAAACATTTTCAGAAACATTAAGAGGCATATTTACTAAACTGCGGGTTTGAAAAAGTGGAAATGTTGCCTATAGCAACCAATCAGATTCTAGTTAGCATCATTTGTACAAAATGACAGCTAGAATCTGATTGGTTACTATAGGCAACATCTCCACTTTTTCAAACCCGCAGTTTAGTAAATATACCCCCAAGTGTGTGATGAGGGGAGCAGGGATTAAAAGTATATATATCAACTCGTTCACTATTAGTGTGATAAATGATGTATAGTTTGTGTGGTAGATAATAGGTTACTTTACTCACACAGTATATGGCAGCTCAGCTATTATTCCATTATCATCATATGGGGTGCACTTACAACAGGCAATTCAGTAAAAAATAAAAAAAAAATCCAAGAAAATGTTAAAAAAATTATATTCCCCCACCACCAAACTGCTTAACCAACCCTAGTACTAGCAGCCTAGGCTGGTACTAACAAATCAGGGGGGAGGGGGGGGGCAAACAGCATTGGGTCCCCCTGATTTTACTATTACCAGCACTAGGCTTTGCCAGCCTAGGCTGGTGGAACCATAGTAGGGAAACACAGGACAAACCAATCCCAGGCATGTGAGCATAGGAAGGGATATCCTAGGGAGATCGAGTCCACCCAAAAAATGCAGATCTCCATCCTAGGTGCACCCAGCCCCGCGCTGAAAGCACTAGGGCTCTTCCCACACCCTGGGTAGTAACAATAATGTTTTCAAAGAAAAAATGACTACAGGTCCCAAAATGTCCAGACTGCCATTAAGTGTCTGGGCATGCTGACGCTTCTAGTACTACAAATTCCTGTATATCCATGGCTGCCAGGGTGTCCAGGCACTTGGGGAACCACAAGCGCCAGAATGCTCAGGCATCCAGGGCCTTCTGGTTCCTCTAGTGCACCATAGAAAAATGTAAATAAAATACATACACCAGTGTAAACATTATTTTATTTAGAAAAACAAAAGCACCTCTACACAATCCTTATTTAACCTCCCTGTTGCTCACCTATATCCATGGATTCTTTGCAAAATAAAAAACCCTGGCAAGCAATGCTAAACTATCTCCTAAGAGCTCTGCCACTAAATGAACTCGTAGTAGCACTACTCATATTTATAACAGCAAGGATTTCTCATGGCGTGAACTCATTGCTTGTTCCACTGTCAATTGGCAATATAAATATATATCATACTTAAAGGTACCTGTGCCAGTGAAATAGCTATAAGGGCAAAGAAAAAAGCATTTCTACCCACACCAGTTTTTACGCCACATAAGTGACTTTACTTCTGTATTCATCAAGCAACATATCTTCAGATCCACTACTTCTTGTTGATTTCGGACATACGTAGATACAATTTATGTGTGCTCAGTATGCACCTCTTAATGAATCAGGCTCTCTGTCTTCCAATTTTAACTGTGCAAGTGCAATTCTTATTTGCATATAAGTCTAAGTGGCTGGAATGCTCTCTGGGTGACTGAGTAGAATTCGGGGACTGTTATGAGAAACGCATTTTAAATATGCCATTGTATTAGACAGATACGGTTATTAGCTAACCCTTGAAATTTTGAAATCTTGTGGTTATGTATCAAAAGCACAAAATATAGAACACATTTCTATAGTGTCCTTCTTCAGGCATCCTAAGATCCCAGTGCCAGGGGACCTAGGTGAGGGGTCTCTGGTTGCTGGAAATGAAGAACAGGATAACTGACACTGTCTGCAAAGAGATATCTCCGCTTGTCTTCTTACTGGTGCTGTTGTCTCCCATGCCTCTCCTCTGGTTAATGGTGTTTGGTGGGAACCACGACTCTACACACACCAGGCTAATGATAGCTAAAAGGCCAATCAGGAGATGTTAACAGGGTTATGATAATCCGCACCCTTCTGCATTCCATGATCAGAAATGTCTGATGGGATTAGCCAGTCAAGGATGTTGCTGTGGCTGAATCTTGGAATCTTATAGCTGTAACTCATGGACACACAGTTTAAGACAAATTGTTCTAACTCAGTTGTTTTCACATATTCCCCTAGATGAGGACCCCCCAGATGATGGAGGAGTAGGGCACTGATTTTATGCTTACTATCCACTCCTCTCTTCTGTTGTATGCTGTCTGGTAACCTCTGTACCTCCTCACCACTTACATTGTAACTGGGACTGGTCTGCAACTACTGGAACCCTATGGACTGGCAGGAGTTTTTGAGGTAGATACACCACCAAGCATTGCTAGTTTTTTACCTTTTTGGGGGGTAAGGGTGGTCCTATAGGCCGTGGAAAATAAACCATATCATTAGTTAATACTTGGTTGTCAGAGGAAGAAGTTCAAAGGCGACTGAAGAATATTAAGATAAATAAAGCTCCAGGTCCAGATGGCACACACCCAAGGGTCCTTATGGAGCTAAACTCAGAAATAGCTAAACCACTATTCTTAATTTTCAGAGATTCAATCTCATCAGGCTCAGTACCAAGGGATTGGCGAAATGCAGATGTGGTGCTGTTGTTTAAAAAGGGGACGAGATTACAACCAGGGAATTATAGATCTGTAAGTCTGACATCAATATCAATAGTGGGGAAACTACTGGAAGGTATATTAAGGGATAGTATTCAGGATTACTTGGCACGCAATAAGATTATTAGTGGGAATCAACATGGATTTGTGAGGAATAGGTGATGTCAAACTAATCTAGTTTCTGCGAGGAAGTTAGTGGGAACTTAGACCAGGGTAGCACAGTAGATGTGGTTACCTAGATTTTGCAAAGGCCTTTGATACAGTGCCACACAAAAGGTTGATTTACAAAATAGGGGAACTGGTTCTAGGAAACAACATTTGTACTTGGATCGAAAACTGGTTATAGAATAGGGAACAAAGAGTTGTGATAAATGGAACATTTTCTAATTGGTCAAAAGATTTAAGTGGAGTACCTCAAGGTTCTGTGCTGGGGCCACTCCTTTTTAATATATTTATTAATGACCTTGGTGATGGTTTAGAGAGTAAAGTTTCTATTTTTGCAGATGACACTAAACTCTGTAAGGTAATAAAATCAGAGCAAGATGTAGCTTCTCTACAGAGGAACTTAAATAAACTGGAGAATTTGGCGGCCAAATGGAATATGAGGTTTAGCATAAATAAATGTAAGGTTATGCATTTAGGGTTCAAAAACAAGAACGCAATCTATAAATTAAATGGAATTAATTTAGGAGAATCTATATTGGAAAATGATTTGGGAGTGCTTGTAGACAGTAGACTTAGCAATAGTGCTCAATGTCAAGCAGCAACTGCAAGGGCAAATAAAGTATTGGTATGCATAGAAAGGGACATAGATGCAAGGGAAGACAGTGTAATTTTACCACTGTATAAATCGTTGATAAGACCTCATCTTGAATATGCAGTACAGTTCTGGGCACCACCTTATAAAAAAGATCATTTGGAACTAAAAAGGGTTCAGAGAAGGGCGACAAAATTGATAAAGGGTATGGAGTCATTAAGTTCTGAGGTAAGGTTAGCCAGTTTTGGCATGTTTACTTTAGAAAAGAGGTGTCTAAAAGGAGATATGATTACTATGTACAAATACATTAAGGGTCAATACAGAGAGTTTTCAAGGGAACTTTTTACCCCAAAGACTATACACAGGACACGCTGTCACGCCCTAAGGTTAGAGGAGAGGAAATTTCACAACCAGAAAAGGGGTGCTTTACAGTAAGGGCAGTCAAGATATGAACTTCATTGCTAGAAAAGGTTGTGATGGCAGATTCAATAGATATGTTTAAGAAAGGGTTAGACAAATTTTTAGCGGAAAGGTGTATCCAGGGATACGACCGTTAATTACAATGAAGGATAGTAGTGGATATAGGGTAAAAATAGGACTGCAGTATTGAGTCTGGGGGGATTTTTACAATTGAAACAGATTGGTGGCTGCTTACTCTGGATCAATTTAAAATATAAGTGCAGGATCACTGGAGATCCAAAATAGGTTGAACTTGATGGACTGGTGTCTTTTTTCAACCTCATCAACTATGTTACTATGTTACTATGTAACTATATAGCGCAGGCTTCCAGGCAAAAGAAGGCTCTCATCAGCAAATATGGGTATTAATCAGTGCGGTGCAGCTTAGCTTATTGTGCTGATTAATGTAATTTCTGGAACTAGAGAATACCTGATGGCATTGGATTGATTATTACATTTTCTGAATACTAACATTGGTTTTCCCTTTGCTTTATTTGCCCCAATTGAGTCTTGTTATTTGTGGCAATTATTCTTGCCATTAGAGAATATTATTAAATTAGGAAAACCCTGTGTATTTGTTCAACTTTGTTATTGTGTATTTGGTAATTCATTCACCTAATTTATAAATGTGATGTTCCTTTTATAAAAATCCACTCTACAGTGTGGATGTGGTTAGTCAAATCTCTATGTAGATGTGCTAAAAAACTAAAAATGAAACAGTGCTCCCTGAGTATTTTGTTGTAACTAAATAATAACTAGTTTTAAGTTGTAAACTCACCCAACTAAGGTGAGAAAGTGTATTTTCAAACAATGCCCAGGTGCTCTTCCACATTGGCTGGGTTCATCCACAGCGTTGTGAAGTTGTGCTCAAAAGATGAATCATTTCATAGTGCATACTATATAATTACCATTTGTAATTATACAAAAATATATATAGTCACCTATGCACTCATTCATCTACTGTAGTGAGAACAGTAGATAAAAATCTCCAAACACCAAATTAATATCATGTTTTTATTTTACTGTTTTAAAATTTTAATTTCACATAAAGAGTCACTGCACTCACATGGAATTCACATAAAAAGGAATAGGCATATCACATAATCCTGTCTCTACAATCCAGTACACAGAGTGACAGGTTATTCTTATTTTGAAACCTCCATTTCTATCCTCCAACATAAAAGAAGAAGCTGATATTATATAAATGCATGTTAGTAAGTAAATAATAGCTTGATGTGTTTATTTTTTATAGGTACTCAAAGAGATTCTCCTGTCTTTCTGCTATTATCATTATAATATATATTTTTTATTATGTAGTCTATATATCCATAAAATGGCAACTGAAATATAAGAACTAGTCTATAAAGGGGATGACCTCAGCAATAAACCTGCAAATGCAGCATCAAGGTAAGGAGGATGTAGGGGATGCCCTTTCTAGCCACATTGTCCTGTGCCTCACAAGAGATAAGGACCATCTAATGTGCATAAAAAGATTTTGTTATTGCTGCGGAGAACAATGGCATTTTACATCCTGTTCATTGTTCTTGTTTGCCTTCAATTATAATAGCAGGCACTACACCTGGACAAGAGTTCCTCAAGAGTATTGTGAGAGTTCAGGTATTTATAGTCAAGGAACCATTTAAAAGAAAATGGAGCACAGTAAAATATACTATTAATAAATATACTTCCTGTAACAAAATAGATCTGACAGGCATAATTTTTCCCATCTGTCATTTAAAACAGTTAGGACCTATCAAGATGGACTTATGCTTATCCACATCGGGCCTGATTCATTAAGGAAAGTTAAGCAAAAAATTGAGTATGTTTTCTTACTCAAGTTTTCTGGACAATACCATGTTACAATTCATGGGTTCAAATTAGTTTATTACTTTGCACATAAGGAAAATACTGTCTCTTTTTTCATGTAGCACACAAATACTTGATAGCTTATTTGTACACTGAAATTTAAAGTTGATCTAGGACATGACTTACCCCAAATATAAATCTGCCATCACATTTTAAATTTGCCCGCTCCTCCGATGCAACATGGCTTTGCCTTACTTACTTACTTAATTACTTTTGATTAACTTTCCTTAATGAATCAGGCTCATTATCATTAAATGAAGTCATATGGGTTACACATATTCATCTGAAAATCATATCAAATTACAAAATGGTGGATGTACTGGTTCCCTACCAAGGCACCACTCTCCTCTTACAAACAGGAAGTATGAACCATCTAAATCCCATTCCATGTCACAAAAGCATGGAAATGGTTAAAACAGGGAGGTTCTCTGAGCAGCTATTTTTCTCCCTGTAACTGTGTTAGACACTTAAGCACCAGACCAGCAGGAAAGAAATGATTTCTTCCCAATCCCATATCCAACCTCTAAGGATATATGAGCCAATAACATCTTATATGAATTTAGATTAAACTTGTAGGGTGGATTTTTAACCCAGTAGTTGCTGGTGATTTTTCTGAGTCTGGGATTGGAGTCCTGTTTCCAACCAGATCTAAAGGGTGACCAAATCGCAAACCTGTTAACTGGAAGAAACGTCACTTCATCACAAGCTGCTCATGGGTATGTTCACCTTGAAGTAGGGTGACTGGGGGTGAAGTTCCCTTCCATCTCCGTAAAAAGCTTTGGCCAAGCAGATGGAAACAAAAAGTTAGCAGGAATTGGCAGTGCGCTTTGATTAGATATACATTGGAGTGTATGGGCTTAAAAGACTGGCTGGAGAGACTAAAATTTGGGAGAGAACTGTTGGACCAGAGTGCTCCATTGTCAAGGTAATTGCCTCAGGAACACATGAACACTGCAACTTGGACAAAGAACTATTCTCTACCATTTGACTTGGATAGAACTTCAATTTGAAAATATATTGGTTGCCTTTAAACTGTCTCAGAAATGCAGTGGGGTTGTATTTGAAATTTGGTGATATTCTGAGTGTTCATTTGTTTAAATAGAAAATGTAGATATACATACATTAAGCGCTCATGGATGTACAAGAAGTGTTGGGGATAATTTTCATATATGTTCTCATAATACATATGGTAACACATGAAATACAAAAATATGACAACATGTAGTGTAGTAAATTTGAATATAAATGTCCTCCATTACAAAGAGAACCACAAAGTCCCCAATAGAAATGGATAGATCTTCCTCCAATCCTTAAGGTGTAAGAAAATATTACACTCATTAGCCACGTGTCATAAACAGTTAAAAATATAAATGAATAAACCTACTCTAGGTGTATTGGTTTAAAAATATATATTTACCAACCCCACATGCTGAAGTTTTGCCTTTAATTAAATTTCTGTTTTTATACCCGCCAGCAAAATCACTTATTTTCTGTGATTTCTGTGATGGTCCCTCCTCCGGGACCAGTCACCTTTAACCACTGGCCGCGGCCGCGGACCCTCCTCCACTCCTCCCTGGCTTGTCATAAGGGATGCGCACCACTTAACAGGTGCCGTCCCATGTGTGAACAGTGAAGTGCAGCAGATGCACGGGAGAAATAAGGTAAGTGTGTGTATGTGTGTGTGTGTGTGTGTGGGCAGTACATATTGTGTGTGTGTGGGAAGAATATATTGTGTGTGTGTGGGAAGCATATATTGTGTGTGGGCAGTATATATTGTGTGTGTGGGCGGTATATATTGTGTGTGTGTGTGTGTGTGTGTGGGCAGTATATATTGTGTGTGTGTGTGGGCAGCATATAAACTATAGTATGTGAGTGTGTGGGGGGGGCAGTATATACATTTAGTGTGTGAGTGTGGGGGCAGTATGTTAATATATGTGAACAAAGGGGGGGACTTAATATTGTGTGGGAGGTAGGCTATTTAATGGTGGAGTGCAGGTGGGGGCTAATTATTTTATGAGTGATATTTTATTTGTGGGGTGATGGTGGGGTAATTTAATTTATTGGTGGGGCTATTTAATTTAATATTGGGTCCTGTTAATTTAAGGTGAGGTGGTTTGGGGCTAGTAATTGAATATGGGTCCTATTTTGGGGCTGAGGACTATTTATTCATTGTAATTGTAAATAATTAATTTATTGCTGGGGCTGTTTGGAAGGAGGGAAAAATGATTATGTATTAAACGGGAAAACTATTAATTTAATGTTGGGGCTGGTTGTAGGGAAATAGATCTATTTAGCAAATGTGAATATTAGTATTTTAATGTTGGGGGTGGAGGGAGGCCTAATTCTAAAACTTGTGTGCTACTGATTTAACACTGTGGCTAGTTGGAGTTTTCTAAATCTCATGTACCTATTTTTTTTCCAAATAGGGCCTCCAACATTCCAGGATGCAGACAACCAGCAAATGAGCTAAAGTAACCAGCAGCCACAAGTGGAGACAGTGCCAAGACAGGTAGGAGAGAGCAGGACAGTCTGCCAACTGTCCTGAATCTGGAGGGACAGTCCCGAATTTGGGTGACTGTTTCGCTTATTACAGTTGGGAGGTATGGCCCCCTTCACTGTGTACTGCTCGTGAAGGCAGAACTGTGTGCACCTAACAGTAATGCACACAGTATTGCTTGTGTATTTGTCTATAATGATAACCAGGGGGGTTACCCCGTCTAAAGTGCCCAGGCCCCCCAGAGCCTTAATCCAGCTCTGGGCCTCGGCATAAAAATATATATATACGGATTAAGCCACACTAAAATAACCTCTTTTTATATAGATAAATTTATATTGTACCAAAAACCACCCTTTAAGGATAGGCCGCTACTTATGGGCCAGTGCTGTGTGCTTGCCTGGCTAAAGTCTGGCCCCTGGTAAAGAGACAAGAAAATGTCGAACTGGTTTGAAATTCAATAACATTTCACCAGTTTGATGACCACAAACATCATTAAATTATTTCAAGTTTGATTAACAAAATTAGGAGTTTGCCTGTAAATCAGAGAGAGACTGTGGGTTCTGAGTAGAATGCCATGACTGGTGAGGGGTTATAGCTCCTGCTGTGACTGACTGGAGAAGGGCTGCAAGGATCAGTAAGTCTTCTTCCTTCATCTGGAATCCCTGCAGAACTTTTCCTTCATGTGGAATCCCTGCAGAACTTTTCCTTCATCTGGAATCCCTGCAGAACTTATGAATCTGTGTTTCCATCGAAAGCGGGATGACAGTGAAAAAGCCTAGGATCAAGCTGAAGTAGAGACTCCAGGTTTGGCTGCTCAGAGACCGGTATAGTGATGTGAGTTTTGTGCTATTTGTTGTAGTATGACCCCGTTAGCTATAGCTTAAAGTGTATATCGCAGTTGGTGCTTTTTATTTAATTAACTATTTATCTGGATATTTTCCTGGGTGTTAACCTATGTACCCACATCTACAGTACTGAGGGTTTAAACATTTTTATCTTTAATAATAATAAAAAGTATTTAGCATTTTTTAATTAAAACTACTGTGTTCAAAGTTTGCCATTCACACTTATTGTTACCATTAAATCACAATATAAATTTATTTTAACATATCAATTAAGGCTCGTACATGAACAAACTGGTTTGATCATGTTAGATCCAGCTCAATGCATGTGAACCATCTCGCATATGCAAACTGCCTCAAACATGGTCGATTCTGTTTGAATTTTTCATATTCAGTTTGATTTTCTAATCGATAAAAAGTTTGAGAAATTTAGGTAAATATTTAAAAATTTTATATCTTTTATTTGTTGAACCTGTTCGACAAATGATACTTGGCCGCACTGAGTATCTCTATTGATTAAGTGATATAGGATTAATATAGAGATCTTCGAGAGAATGCTTCAATATTGTTCATGAATAACTCAATTTTGTTATGGGAATAACGCTATCTAGTAATAAAAGTTTCATTAATACCTTTCTTGTCATTCTTGAAGCACAAGAGAGATGCTCTGTTCAGACTTGGCACTGTATCTATTGCATCATTAATCAACTGTTTAGAATAGACTCTTTTTTGTAAATCTTGTCAATAAAGTTGTGAGAATGTTTCTTTTGTGCTACAGTTTCACCTTGGACAGACAAATTGTGAATATGAAATATTGTGTTTCTTTTTTGACATAACAAACGTGATAAAGAAAACTGTTGGCATCTACTGTTTAGAAGAAACTGTTAGTGACAATTTCAAAGTTATCTCCTACTTCCAATGAGAGATCCAAAAAAAATCTATTTTTGTTTTATTCATTTTAAAGGAAAAAGTAAGGTTGCATTATTTTTAGCCAGGTTTCTTACATCTTACATTTCAAATTCAGTGCTGGCCCATATAAAGAGTAGATCATTAATGTAATGTGAAAAATATATATATATATATATTTTTAAAGAATAGTTTGTTTGAGGTTGTTAACATACAAACAAGCGTAAAACACCAACAACAGGTAAATATCAGCAGGTAAAACAAAGTCAACATAAGTGTAACATGCTGCAGTGAATAGAGATGTGGATAAACCAATTTAAGGGACCAGGTTTTTTAGAGATTTTGAAGCAGGCAAAAAGAAAAGAGAAGAGTGAGAACAAAAGGAGAGAAACAGAGAGTAGGAGGGAGGAAGATGAGAACAAGAGAGGGGGGAAAGGAAGGAAAGTAGTTGGAGAAGAGAAGTAGGCGGTGTGGCTAAGGCCTCAGGGGGATATTCAGAGGGCAATGATTCTAGTTGTGCTATGGGAAGTGGGAGCGGAATTGAAAAAAGCACAGCCAAGGGTCCTATACTTTATTAAATGACTTAGAGGAGTTATTGATTATGCTTGTCATGAATTCCATACGGTGAACATACCATGCTCGATTGATGACAGCCTGGAGGGAGAAAGGCGCAGCTTGTTTCCAGTCCACAGCAATTTGGCATGTGGTGGCTGAAATTATATGATGTGCTAGTTCATTTTGATGACGAGGCGCAGCAGGGAATCCAAGGGACAAAAGAAAGAATTTAGGATCAAGTGGGATGTCGACTTGAATCAGGGATTGGATTAGATTCTTAATGTCACGCCAAAATTGGGTTAAGTTTGGACATTCCCACCAGATATGAATAATCGTGCCTACTCCAGAGCACCCACGTCAACATCGATCTGAGGAATCAGGCAACGCCTTGTGAAGTCAAGTCAGGACATAATACCATCTATATAGGAGCTTATATACGTTGTCTTTGATTTTAACGCATATTGAGCTGGAGGCGGCATTTTCCCGTACATCAGCCCATTCTTCATAATCCAAGGAGTTACCCAAATCTTGCTCCTATGCCAACTCGTGGGGGTCTCGAGTGAGTTTGGATGGGCGAGAAAGCTCCAAATATATAGTGGAAATTAAAAAGCCAGGCGTGGAAGCCCTGCGCAGGCACATCACTACATCCGCGCTGCGTGTGCATGTAGTGAGCATCCAGAGAAGGGAAGAAGGGGTGAGTAGACCCAGACCTTCAGCCTCAACAGATACCCAGACCCTGGAGGCCGTGTGACCACACCATAGGACACATTGAGTGATATGGGCAGATATATAGTAGAGCTTGAAGTTTGGGATTCCAAGACCACCACCCCGAGAAGATCTCTGAAGGACTCGTAGTCCTATTCACAGTCGTTTGCCCACCCAGATAAATGTAGAGGTAGTGTGTTGGAGATATTAGAACACATAGGGGAATATCGAATAGGGAGGGTCTGAAACAGATATAACAGTCAAGGGAGGAAGGTAATTTTTACTGCATTAATGCGTCCTATCCAGGAGATATATTGACGGGACCAGGACTGAAGATCAGATTATACTTTAGAGAGGTTCCGGGGGGAAGTTGGTTTGGAAGAGTTGGTTATGGCGCTTAGTTAAGAAAATACCTAAATATTTCAGTTTTTGTAGCCGCCAGTTGAAGGAGAATTGTTGTTCTAAGAGGGATTTATCTAATTGGGGTATATAGAAGTCCAGCATCTCAGAATTGTCTGGATTAATTTTATACCCTGAAAAATGGCTGTAGGTGTCAAGTTCAGAGAGGAGAGGAGGGAGGGAAATGATAGGTTTAGAGATACTCAACAGAACGTCATCCACAGAGGGACACTTTGTGATCTGTCTTACCAACCCAGACACCAGAGATCGCCCTTTTAGCTCAAATCCTGACAGCTAGGGGTTCGATAACTAGTGCAAAGATAAGTGAAGAGAGGGGGTATCATTGACGTGTACCATTCAAGATATTGAAGGTATGTGAGGTGAGCCCATTAGCTGAGACCTTGGCGGAGGGGGAGCGTTACAAGGTGGAGACACCCTTCAAAAATTTACCAGAGAAGCCCATCGATCAAAGGACTTCGGAGGGAACCAGCTACTAGATGGTTTGATTAGTCTTTCGCCACACATACATGAACGACCAAGAGATGCAATCAAAGACTTTTTCGACATAAGTAGGGAGATGCCATAAGTAGGGAGGGAATTATGCCGACATGTATGGAATGAGTTAGATCAACAGCTCTCCTTGTGTTACCTGATGCCTGTCGCCCTGTAATAAATCCGACTTGATCTGCATGGATCAGGATCGGATGGAGGGGGTTCAATCTAGTGGCCAGAATCTTAGCATAGAGCTTTAAGTAAATGTTAAGGAAAGAAATAGGTCGGTTGTGTGAGGTCCTTTCCCGGGTTTTGGGATAACTGTAATATTGGCCTGGGTGGAAGCTAGGTCAAAGGATGCCCCCTCTAGGATTTGGTTAAAGAGGGAAATCAGGTGAGGTGAAAGTGTCCCAGCAAATTTTTTGTAATATTGGGCAGTAAAACCGTCAGGGCCAGGGGATGATGAGGGTTTGAGGGTCTTTATGGCTGCTAAGACTTCTTCAGAGGTGATATCGTCATTGAGAGTAGAGAGTTGGACGAGGGTGAGATTAGGTAGGGGGGTATCCGCCAAAAATGATTTAAGGGAGTCCGACATGAGATCTCCTCGGGGTTGCGGAGCCGGAAGATTGTATAGGGAGGTATAGAAGTTTCTAAATTTGTTGACTATGTCCAAGGGGTCATAAGTAATGGAGTTGGTGGCTTTCTTACCAATCAGAGCACGAGTGCGCTTCTGTCAAAGCTTTCTGGCTAACTTTGAATCCGCTTTGGCCGCTTTATCAAAAAACGCTGTTGGAGCTTTTGTAGGAGAGAAGCAGCTCTGTGCGACAGTAGTGTATTCAATTGGCCTTTCAATGACTCGATCTGTGATAAGAGGGTGGGATTTGAGTTTATTTTGTGTTGCGTTAAAAGGTCTGTGATGCGTTGTTCAAGGGAAGATATTTCTAAGGCGGCACTTTTCTTAGCTTGCGAGGCAGTGCTAATAAGTTGGCCGCGGATAGTTGCTTTGTGGGCTTATGACTCCTGGCGCCACCTCAGGGGATGAGTTTTCTTGAAAGTAGTTTGAAATAGCTGTTTTGATGTCAGAGAAAGCGTTTGAATTTAATAGAAGGGAGTCATCCACGTACCAGCGTGGCGAGCGCGGATATTGTTGTAACATATCGAGAAGAGAATATAGTCCCGCATGATCTGTCCAAGAGGATGGAGAGATTCCAGCTTGAGTGCCCATAGTCATAAGTGAGTGAGATACATGGAGCATATCAATGCAGGAGTATGGCTGTGAGGGGCCGAAAAATGTGTGTAATCTCTTGCAGTAGAGTTTTTAAGGCGCCAGGTGTCACAGAGGGTGTTCTGTTTCAGTAAACGTGGACAAGGTCTAACTGTTGATCTAATATGATATTAATGTCACCCCCCACTATAAAATTACCTTGAGCTAATTGCTCAATGTGTCTAAATAGTTTGCTAAAGAAGGGACCCTGTCCCAGGTTGAGGGCGTAAATTGAGACTAAAGTGATTAATGTTGAGCGACATTTACCTAATACCAATAGGATACCCAGTGGCGCACGCAGGGGGGGTTTCTGAGTCTCTAGAAACCCCCCCTGCGCTAACTAAGTTGCCAGTGTCCTATACAGCAGCCGCGGCGCTGTCAAAGAAGTGGCCGGGGCGGTGCTGTATTGTATACAGCACCGCCGCAGACGCTTCTTAGACAGCGCCGCAGCTGCTGTATAGGACAGCGCTGGCTAAACGGAGCTGCTCTCTCTCTCGTGGGTTTTTTTTTGTTTTTCGGTCGGCGGGGAGAAACCCCCCCCCCCCCGACAATCCTCCGTGCGCCCCTGATACCCCCCTTTGGGTCAGCATAAGAGGAGGATGGTCGGAAGAGTACTTTGCTATGGATAAGAATGGCAATGCCCAACTGAGGCAAAGAAGGTCTGGGAGAACTGTTTACCATGGGACAAATATTTGTTTTATTTACCAAACAAGGGATTATTGTATATTTGCCGGGATTCGCAACTACCCATAAAAGATTGGCACAGTTAGAGCCACACTTAAAGGATTATTTAGAGTTGGGTGCAAGCCCCAATTTTAACAGTAAAATACATTTTTTTCATACTGTGCATGTGCATGTAAAATGTGCATTCCTGTATCCATATTAAACTATTTGTGTATCCCTGACTTGTACTTCCTGTGTCTGAAGAGGCGGGAAGGGGGAGGGAAGAGGCATTTCAACATAGAGCAGTACAATAAAGATGTGTTTATGTACTTGCCCTCTAATTAGAGGTTAAAGCAGCAGCAAATACACCTATTAGAAGGGGGTATCTGTTGCATGTGCTAAGCTTGGGTAGTCAATGAAACCCTTGTCATAATGCTATACAGCCCTAGCCTTCCCAACCCTGGGGATGAATGTGGGCTCCCACTCTAGAAAAAAAAGCAGCTCCATAAGCATGCTGACACTTGCAGAATTTTAGGACACTAGCGTACCTAAGAAAAAACAGATACCATGACAAAATATTCAATAAAGAAAGACTCCCCTCCCCGCACACCCTCTTTTGCCATTGATTATTCACCTACAACCTGGGAGGGCTACTCTAATTTCTTCCAGCTTTAAATCCATTTTGAAAAAAAACAAAACAGTATCAACATCGAGAACTTGCTCTTTGTGGAGTTGCGATTGAGTGCCTAATCAGTCTCATTCTATAATGTAAGATTCTAGCTTGAGTTGGGACTCTATAGAGGCAGTCTCTTAATTATGAGGTATAGATCTGTATATCTATGGTCATCTATAAGTACACATCATTGCACTTAAATTCTTCCATAGATTTTACAAGCGATGTGGAAACTTTGCTGTATGTTTGTAGATATGTTCCAATGGGTTGTAAATGAATGTCAATATACTATAATAAAAAGGCTCTAAACGAAGGTGAGAATATTGATTTGCGCATCTTCATTAAGTGGTAATATATTGGAGTGATGGGGTGACTGTCATAAAGGTAATTAAGCTCATCTTTTGAGATAACGTTATCTTTGGGTTCTTTATTAAGCAATACTTACAATTCATGACTATTCTGAATAAATTCTCTGGCTCCCTAGCCTGTTGATTTTACAATAATGGAATTGTCTTCATCAAGGTGACAGGGGACTAGTTGTTCTGTTCCTAGGAGGCTGTGTGTATACTTGGTGCCAGTGTTATTTTGTTTCTTAAAGGTATATTTAACCAAATCAAAGAAAATATATTTATTTTATCAATGAACAATTAGGCTAATTAAACCTCCTTTCAGTAATTGTTTTTACTTGATTGTGAAAGGTTTGATGGATAGATTCAAGAGGTATTCTTGTATAGGTCCAGGAGAGCCCTTATTTGTGTGAGGTTTCTATCTTCCCTTTTCTCCCTTTTACACATAAATGTTTTTTGTGCATATTGATGAATCTTGGTGTGTAGAATTTATCCGTTCAATCTGAGTCATTTTGTGTTCAAAATGGTCCTATTTTTTCACTAATGTGGAGATGTGGTATGCCTTTTGGTTAAGCATATAATTTCTATATAAATACTATCAGACTATGTTTTCTGGTGACCCTCATTGTACTTGAGGAATAGGTATAATTTTCTTTATTGGGATTTTTATTTTGGCCTCAATTATGTACTTTATTTTAAATATAGTACATTTGATCTCTACGTATATTTCTTCATTTAGTTGGTATAATCCCTTGTCCAATCTTATTAACCCTCTGTTTCATTTTATTATTATTTTTTCCATTTGGTGATTTTTCCATATCTAAATATTTTATTTTCAGCAAATTCATCTTGTTACTTTCAATAATTCTTCCCTAGTTCTATTCCACATTATTAAAATATTATCTACATATTTTTTATATAAAATAATATTTTCCTGATAAAATTTACTATTGTAGATACAATCTATTTCTCAAATTTCCATATAATTATTCTGAAAACTATACTAAGATAGCTCCCATCTCTGTCACACAATTAAGCCTTTTTTCAAATAAGACTTTAAAAGACCTTTTATAATTACAACAAAGCTTCAGTCAAATCTTTTTTTTGGATTTTATAATATACTGTATCACTCAAGAGTTTATTGGTTTCTCTAATATTGCTATTAAATATTACAATGCCTCTTTATAAACTTATTTTTATAGTCAAATCTTCATTATTTGTAAGATTTTTAGAGCTTGTCTTTCTAAGGATGTGAGATCCTTTCTCACTTTAATCTCACTATCATTGTCACATAGATCTGTTTTAACCATATCATTAAACACACTAATGTGACAACCCTTTGATTATGTATACATTTTGACACTGATTTTAGCCCTGATATGGAGATATATTGTATGTTCTTTGATTGGTGCCTTATAATAGAAAGAGTGTTTTTTGCAAAATGTCTTTTAAGAGTTAGTCAAAATTGTTTTAATACATAAAAGTTTGAAATGTATTAGGTTTTTGTGTGGGTTTGAGGGTAAAACCTTTCCCTAAAAAAGGAATTTCTGAATTTGATAACTTATTTCTTGAAAAAATAAGAATACTATATTTTAGGATCTAATGGATTACAGTCCCTCTTTTTATATTTCTTGTACCCCCCCCCCCCTTATTTTCCTTTTCATCTGGGAACTTTCCCTTTAGAGCTATAGCCTTATACCTTTTTTTTATCCGTTTTTGGTAAGGAGTCTTTGGGGGTATGAAAAGCACAGAAGATAACAAATCCCCCTCATTATTATAATTCAACCTTTGTAGTGGAGCAAATCTATTTGTGGAAGTATTCTTAAACAAAGAAGAGATTGTTTAGGTCCAGGGATTTTCATAATTTTTAAGAGAATTGTAGTCCAACCAAATAGGTTGGTCTCATAGGTTTTTCTTACTGGTTTAACATTTCTTTGATCTTTACATGGTTGTTTATGGGTTAAACCTAATCTAGTTTTTATGCTATTATTTTCATAATTCTTTTTACATCTGCTGAATTTTCTAGTCTGAACTGCTTCAGTTTCTTTTCTTTTTTTTATAATTCTTATGTTGGATATTTTAAAAAGATTTAGGGGGTATTCAATTGTTAGCGTTAACACTGAAAAATGAGCGCTCAAAAAATATTACCGTTTATACGGTAATATTGCGCGCGAAAAGCGTTAATACGGTAGTTTACTCGCGAAATTTCAGCTCGCAGCTCAGGGAGCAGCGAGCTGAAATTCCGCGAGTAATTACCATATTAACGCTAAGATTTCTTGAGTGCTCGTTTGTTAGCGTTAACGCTAACAATTGAATACGCCCCTTAAAATCCTCCCTATGTGGTTCAATGAGTTGTTCTATATCTATCAACTCAGTTCCTAAGAATATGCATAGGAATTTACCAGGACTGTTGCTGATGGGCCTGTTTTGTGCATTTCTGTGCTATATTCTGTAATTGGAGGAAGTGATCCAAGAATTTTTATTTTATACATTGTGTTAACTATTAGCCTACAATGTTTTTATATTGATGTATGCACAATTTTGATTATATATTAAAGTGTGCCCTATTTACTATAAGTCAATATCACTGCTACATTTTTCTTTGATCACATGCTGCATTGTTTGAGCGACCACTTATTGAAAGAGATCTACCTGGAAATTCTATATAATGCATATCCAGAGCCTAAACAGACACGCATATATTTACTTTACACTGGGTATGCCTCCATCTATATTTACAGCAATAAATAAGTTCATTTAAATTCACACTCACCTACTACGCTACTACTAGACTATTAGGAATAATAATAAAGGAACACATGTTATTTTTTAGATCAAAATTAGATCTATAACCTACTCTTAGATATTATATTATAGATATAAGGTATTGGGGATGCAACATGCATAAAAGATTACTTTTATTATTTGTGTCTGGCATTAAAAGTACATGTTGATGACATTCTACCTTAACAATGTCTCACCTATCATCTATTACTTTGTTAATAGCACATTTACAGACTACATAAGAAAATTTAAGATAATTTATTTTCAAGATATATTCATGTGTAACTGCTGGCTGAACATATACATTATGTTTTTCAGATGCTCCGGATCTCAAGAGAATTCTCTTTATCTTGAATTAGAGAAATGTCTATTTGAGATCAAATAAATTTGATATGTTTTTATTTTTAAAAAATAGATTTAATATGGGTCTTTTGAAGGTTCAACCAGTTTTAAATTGGTCACAGTGACAAAAGTTTTAGTTTATTAATAGTTTTGTGTTCTCTTTTAAGATTCTCAAATAATCACATACTATTCCTTAGGGATCTCTCTTCCATTGCTCACCTATAACAGTCTTAACTAAAAAGGAAGCTAACCTGAAGGTCAGCCTGTTTAAAGTGATTGAAGACTTTAAAATAGTCCTTTAGAGCTGTTGCAATACTCTTGCATCCAGAGTCACTTGGATATCGTTGAAGTGAAAACTTTTGATAGAGGCGCTGTACCAAAAAGTTGCAGCCTGGAATTGAAGTTTTCTACCACTGCAGCACATTATGCTATTGGTAAAAGATAATGAATTCAGTTAAATGGGTATTAAAACAGTTTAGACACTGGAAAGAGGGAGCTGTATATTTTATTACTGTGTATACTGATGACAAAAACTTAGGGCATATTGTGAAAGCCAAAATATTACATTATTTAAAGGCGAGATAAACACTGCTCTTCGCCTATTGTAATTCAATTATCATTTTCAGGCCGGATTTAAAATGATAAGGTACTGTTGGAAGTTTTATTTGTGAACACATTGATGTCTTGCAATCCTTATTATTTACATGTAAATCACAAATTCTAGCAGTGTTATTTTGATATATGTCCACAGTTCTACAGAAGGTTTAAGGTCAGGCTCCATCAAACTTTTGTTGTTTGTACTTTTCAATTAGAGACATCCTGTGTTGCTTAAAGCAATTTATTCCGATCAATATTCCCAGAATCAAAGCACATTCTCCACCCCTTGAATCACTTTTACAAAATCTTGGCCCGCAAAACAAGATCTCATTTTTGCATTAGGGCGCATAATAAATTAATAAGACTAGTTCTCATTCAGCAAGGAATGCAAACTCATGTGCTTCCTTGTAAAACAGGTGTTCTCACACAAAAGAGGCGCGTGACATCACAAAATAGAATTTGCATATTTTTAGCCTTGAGTGCCATGGTGTGAAAAGAAAGGCAAGCTTCAGAGGGTTAGTGAAAATAGCAGGGTCCACAGAAAAACATAGTAATACTAGTATCAAGCCTATACAAGAAGACTGTGGTTTTAAATGCACTTCTATATAGAATAACTTTCATACATATAACTTGTATGTGTTTTACTGTATGCATCAAGTATGCCCATTACCCTATGACCTTTCTATGAACCACACAAACTGAGAGTATTTTACTTGGCACAAATATGCACTGTGCATACATTGGAGCAAGCAACTATTTTGATATTTGACTTTTTTTTGTCAGCACAGGCACTTTGCAGCTCTTTTTATGAATATTTGCTCCGAAAACTAAATAATAGTTGAAAAAATTAAATACTTCATTCCAAAGTACTGTCACATTGTAAGGTCCCTAAATGGAGATGTGCCTCACAGGGCGACTAACTCCTAATACCTCCGAATTTACCAAGATCCGCGTGGATGACTGGATCCTACCTCGGTCCAAGATTGGGGAGTTCTCCGGACGCCTGCGGATAACACCTAAGAGGGAAAACACAGTTAAACCGAGCCTACCAGGTAAGGGCTGTCCGAGAATACGGCAACGAACAAGGACACTCTCAGTCCAAGCCCACTTGCCGCCTCCTTGCTTTTGCTCTTGCCAAGACGCGGGGGACTACAGGCACTTAAGACCAAGACTAGTCCGAGGACTAATCCCGCCTCAAGTACCTCACACACCTGCCGGTGAGGGCCTAACCGAAAGGGGGAATCGAGCGTGATACTCACCGGGACACTCCCACTTCCGATCCGGTTCCCCTGCACCTTCCCGACTCCTGCGGATGACAAGAACACACAGCCTCCCTCTACGCTCTCAGTGAGACTAAGATGGCACCCACAAAACTGGACTGACTACAACAGCGACCCAACCCCAACAACGTTCTAATGGTCGGCAACGCAACTAAGTCAAACCACTATGACTACTAGGTGTGGTGCACTAACGGAACTGCTCACTTACACACTACGGGGAACACCAGCCGGTGTTCACGGACTAAACCGGAGGGCGGTTCCTAACCCCCTCACCCAGGTCTAACCAAGGAGACTGTCTCCTTACGATGGGGTCCCCCACGGGCCCTAAGGACCGGCTGCTTCAAGCCCGGCTGAGGCTCAGTGGAACAGCACACTAACCCACGGGCCGACTGCCGCACGGAACAGCCGATCGAACTGAACCGCCCGATTGCCTGTACTCGGGTATCTCACACGTGTCCCTACGTCCGGAACCACAGGTCCACCTGCATGGACCCGGCCTTGGGGACCCTCAATCAGAACCACGGCCGCCCCTGGAACTGCCTCAAGGTGTGCTGCACTGCCACAACGTGACGCCACGTGATGACATGGCGGGTCCGGCTTGGCCCGCCGCCATTCTTCTTTTTCAAATGGCCGGGAGGTGAGCCCTGATTGGCTCACTGTCCCGGCTAAACCGAGGGAACCACCGTCGCCCGAGGAACGACGACGGCCCCGGACAGGTAAGCCCTCCACAACATGTTTTCTAGTTTGTAAATGATTTCACATTTTTGTGGATATATTTTGGCCTGGACAATTTTAGCCTTATAGATCTGGACCTTTTACTTAAGTAACACTAGATTGGGAAGAGCTCCATTTTGGACATAATGAGCCTTAATTAGCATTGGGAGATCTAAATGGAGATTGCAGAAAAGCAGTTGAACACATAGGATAAGAGAGAAAGTCAGGGAGGAGTGGTAGATTTGCATATAGGTTGTAGTGGAGGCCGGAAGAGCGCAACATTTCATATAGATAGGTATAAAGAGAAAAAGCAAAGGGCCAAGAACAGATGCTTGAGCAAACCCTAACAGAAAGGAACGAAGGAAAGAATGTGACAGTAATAGAGATACTAAAGGAGGTAAACAGGTAGGTGATGAACCAGGAGAGAACACAGTTATGATGGCAAAGGGAGTGAAGGCTGTTGAGTAGAAGAGGGTGGTCAGCTCTATCAAAAATGACAGAGCAGTCAAGAAGGATGAGTAAGAAGAAGTGACACCTTGAGTAGATCATTGGCCACTTTAGTGAGGTGCAGTCTCAGTGGAGTGTAGAGGGTGGAAGCCCAACTGCAGAGCATCAAAAATAGAGCGTGTGGAGATAAAGTGGGTCAGGTAGTTGTATACAAGCTGTTCAAGTAGTTTAGAAGCAAATTGAAAGTGAGAAACGGTAGCTGGATAGAGGGATGGTTGAGAGATGGTTTCTTGAGTATAAGAGAGACAAGCACATGTTTGAAAATGGAAGGGAAGGTTAGCTAGGTGCTTGCAAACATTGTGGGATGGTATGGAGAAGTTACGATAGAACAGGATTGCGGTGACAGGTTGAAGGGGAATAAGGTAGAGAGCAGTGTGAAATCCTCATCTTCAGTAAGAGGAAAGAAAGAAGTAAGAGAAGGCGATATGGAAGTGGTTGAAGTGAGGCTGAGAAGAGGATTGGGTCAAGGCCATTTAGGTGTAACTGTGTGCACACAGGTTCAGATGCAGGAGGCAAGGTGACTTACCCTAAAAGGAGGTTGTGACCAAAGAGTTGGAAGGCAGAGTTTGAGAAGCTGGAGATGTTTCAGAAATAGGAGAACATTAGGTCCAGAGAGTGTCCATCATGATGAGTGGCAGATGAAAATCACTGGAAGAGACAACAGAAATAAGTAAGCATGAGGAGTTTAAAGGCAGTAGATCCAGTACGGTGGTTAATAGGGATATTGAAATCCCTTAGAATAAGTATTTTATACAATATAAAGGAAGAACGGAAGTCAGGTGGAAAAGTTGTCAAGGAATTGGGAAACTGGGACTGTTTGTGATATATAACAACAGCACGGAAGTGCAATGGAGAGATATATTATATGAAGTTCAAAGGAGGAAAAGTAGAGGGAATTTTCAGGTTGGATGACACAGAAGGTGCAAGCCTGGGACAGTAGTAAACCTACTTCTCTACCTTTTCACTCACTGGGTAGAGGAATATTGGGAAAGGAGTAAGTCACTTAGGAGAGAAATGCAGGGGAAGCAGTGTCAAAGCAAATTTTCATATCTATAGGAGACTAAAAGAGTAAGGGAGGAAAAGGTTGTTAATATATGCAAGTTTTTTGCAATCATATCTAGTGTGCACAGTAAAAGGGAAGGTGGGAAGTCGAGAAAATAAAATGAGAATGGAAGGGATGGAGGTATGTGGTGGGTGTAAATTTTCTGGAAGAAGGAAGTACATGAACAGATATTGGGAATTGTGTGAGGTCCAGAGTTGGGGGAAATGTCAATAGCAGGCCAGCTGGAGGAGGTAAGTGAGACAGAGGACCGGGGAGGGTGAAAAGGGAATAAGTGAATGGGTGTTTGCAGTTAGTGTAGGTTAAGCAGCGAGGAAGGTGTTCTGCACAAAGCATTTGAGTAGAAAAAATAATAAAGGCAAGGGTGCTGAGAGGTGAGGTAGAGGGTTGAAATATGTTTGCATGTAATGGTAGTAAGAGAGAAGGAGAAATGTGATATAGGGGTGATGATTAGCTTATCACCAATACAAGGCAGTGGTGGGGCTGTAGTTAGTATGAAGAATGTTAAGTGACAAAGGGCCTGATTCATCAGGGAATGGATCTGCCGATTTTTGCCGATGACACGCAATTCGCCAGTGCGCATGCCCAGAAACGGGAGATAAGAAGGGAAATCCATTATAATCTGTTGCGCAAGCTGAGTTTCACTCTTAAATTTAAGTGAAATTCCATCGCAACTACATTTACGAAGTTTTCTGACCACCTCAGAAAAAAGGGTGGGGAATGGGAGGGGAATGGGTGGAGATCTTAAATAAGTTGAGAAGAGTAGGCATTATTTGTCCTGACTTGAGAAGAGTAGGCGTTACCTCCGTCCGTGTCAAATAGTTAAGTTGAATTTTATCTCAAATCATTGCTGAAACTTAAGTAGCTCAGGGTCATATTTAAATCCAAAGCAGCTAGCTAAATAGCAACAATAAACTGTTCGAAAAGCATCGTTCGCTGAAAACGCTCACAACTAAATATGTACAACATACATCTTAAAACACTTCACATAAATAATGTTTTGTTTTTTTTTGTTGGAAATTTTTTTTTTAGATTTATATCAAACATTGAACATTGTGTACATTTTTTTAAAAGCAACCTCATTTTAATTACAACCGCCATTGTTAAAAATTGCAATGTAAAGTGGTTGATGTGTCAACAGTTAAGTGCTGATGATATTTGGGGATTAGGTTAAATCCGGAACTGCCGGAATGCCAGAACACCAGAATGAGTCAGCTTACTATAGCGCCCTCTGCTGCTTGGTGTTATGAATAAAGCTTGTGCTGTGTTTTCTATGCCTGTACAGTACATTTTGCTCTGCTACACAGATATGTTCTCTGGAATATGTGGAACAACTATATCTATTCTACCTGCCTTAATGTATGTCGGAATGGATCGCTGAGTGCATTCCCCATCCATTCTACCTGCCGGAATGGGGCTAAGAGTACCCTAACCATTCTACCTGCCGGAATGGGGCTAAGAGTACCCTAACCATTCATTACGGCTGCCAGAATGGATCGCTGAGTGCATTCCCCATCCATTCTGGCTGCCTGAATGGATCGCTAAGTGCGTTCCCCATCCATTCCGGCTTCCGGAATGGTGCGCTGAGTGCATTCCCTATCCATTCTGGCAGCCGTAATGGATGGTTAGGGTACTCTTAGCCCTATTCCAGCAGCCGGAATGGATGGGGAATGCACTCAGTGATCCATTCCGGAAGCCGGAATGGATCACTGAGTGCATTCCCCATCCATTCCGATGGCTAAGGTACTGCCAGACCCATTCCAGCAGACAGAATAAAATCTAAAAATACTTTATATGTAGCTGTATGTAGCCGGAATGGATGGGGAATGCACTCAGTGATCCATTCCGGCTTCGGAATGGACGGCTAAGGTACTGCCAGACCCATTCTAGCAGCCGGAATAAAATCTAAAAATACTTTATATATAGCTGTAATAGTAAACATTGTGTATTTTTATAAACAAACAACCTCTTTTTAATTACAACCACAATTGTAATAAATCGAAATGTAAAGTGGCTGATATGTCAACAGTTTTTTGTTAGTGTTTGTAACAAAACATCTTACAATATGTTAGTAATAATATGTGTCGTGAACATAGAGAGCTTGCAGTTATTTATAAGGGATAATTCATAACTGCAGTGTAAATAGGTTATATCAAATGAATCCATTGATAAGTTTAAAGTGTAACATTTAAAGACAAAGAGTCTGATGTAAATGTGTTTGATGGCTTTGCACATCCTAGTGTGAGAAGATAGAAGTGTCATCTGGGGGCAGCTTGAAAGAGCTCCCGGGGTGACATATTGTAGCCATGCTTGCTTATTTTGACATTAGCCACATATTTGTGGTTTTGAACTTTATAAGATTAGGTATATTTGTGTTTTTATGTCATGGCTCTGAACGATTTTTGTAGATCCCCTGCCTCTACTATAGAGAACTTGCCCAGGAGTGCGGAGTCTAACAGATAGGAGGTTTTCACCAGGGGTCCCCGCAAGGGAATATGGTCTCCGCTGCTCCTATTCCGCAGGTCACGGTCTCCCAGACTAGTATTAGTAGAGGATAGTGGAGCCAGAACACAATGATATTCAGAATGGTGATATTCACAGGATTAAAAGTTCATGGCTCATAAGTATCACTGATAATCATAACACAGGAGATAATAGTAGTGCTGCAAAGTAGTGTATTGACTGATGGTACAACAGGAATGAGAGAAAATAAATATATATATATATATATATATATATATATATATATCGGCAGATATGAACACGCGGCAGTTGATCAGATTGCAGAGACAAATCACATATGCTACTTATAGTTGGTAACCCTTGGCAACAGCATGAGATGAATAATACAACAGTTCAACGCAGAGGTGATGAATAAGAACACTTGGATCCAATAGAGAAACACACAGCAGATGAATGTGAATCACTGGTACAGCTAAAGTCCAAACAGAATAGTATATAGAACTTGGCTGATCCGATAATAGGGATGATTCAACATAGCAGGTGGTTACTGGTATCGCGATGATTCTTATCTAGCAGAGCAGTAAGCGTTAAACAACATCCAAGGACTTGGATGAACACAGACACATGCAGCAGTATGTTGCCTAGAAGTAGCAGCGAAGTGAGGAGTATCTGAACCGTGCGTGGAACTACAGGTAACAGGTATTCCAGTCTTAGATGCAAAGGTAAGTGCACTGTAGTATGAGGCAGCTGAACAGAGCCACGCAACTTGAGCTGAAGTAATAGCCACAGACACAGCAAGCAGTTCACAATACCAGTCCAGCAAACAGGTTAACAGCAGAGTGAGGATAAACCGGGCCAGACGTGGAACTACAGGTGACAGGTAACTTGATAGTAGCTCTATCAGCAAGATGTAGCGATATAGCCAGCCAGATAGAGGTGAACTTGAGCCAACAGATTAGGCACAGGTGTAGCAAACAACTCACGATAGTAGTTCAGCGTGCAGATGAACAGCGGAAAGGATTTTCAGCTTGCAGATGAACAGCGGAGAGAAGTTTCAGCTGAGCCGACCAGGAATCAAAGATGACAGGTAACTTTGGCAGCAAGTATAACCCAGCGAGCAGGTAACGGACAAACGGAAGGTCAAGGTATACAGCCAGATCCTAATGCAACGTGAGTAACACGAAGAACAGGCAATGAGTCCATAATCATGTGAGGTTAAAATAGTGCTCCAGGACCAATGAGAAACGGGAGGAGGTCCAGATCAAGGTAGCAAGGAACATCTATGTGAAAGTAATGTCTCTGAAGCAGAAGCAAGCACAATTATGGTTCTTAAAGGGAAAGTCACAGCGCCGACACCTAGCTATGGGACCGGCGTGTGACAGTTTAGTATGTATGCTCTCTTTTCTTGGTCCACTTGTTACGCTTTTGTATGGGGCAAGTTTAACATGTTATGTAAACTTAATCCTATATATTTTTTAGTAACCTCTGTAAATGTTGTCAAAGTAGGGTCCTTAAATGTTAGAATCGTTGCCCCCAGCACTTGCTAGGTTAGGACATGTTCAAACCACAATGCAAAAAATAGACTCCAGACACAATCACCACTTTGCTTGGAATTGTGGCCACTAACAAATGGAAAACGTCCACACAATTAAGTCCATTGCCTTTATGTCATACGCAAGTTAAGCGTCTGTTGGAGTCCCTATCAACATTACCTTGAAAACCGGTTTTGTTCAGCAATTAAACAATGACACTTTCTACCCTTTTCACTCTTGACTGGCTTCCTAAACTATTTTTGACATGCTACACATCAACTATATTGTTTTTGTTCCAGGCATACAATGTTCTATTCTGGCCACACACATATACACACTTCTAAACATACTAAATTGTGGGTGAAGACACAGATTGTGATCCTGCACACACCTGTCATATAAGTAATTTTTATTTTCAAGATTAAATCTGCGGGACAAGCAGAATTGATCTAAACTTGAATGTTCATGTCGGATCTGGCTGACCGAAATTAACATTGATTTGCAATAGCATTCACATTGCGAATGGTCCCGGAAAGAAACAAAAAGACTTAATCCAGATTCAGGATGGGAATATCTGCAAGTAGGATCTTAAGTGTGTATGTAATTAATATGTTGGGACACTTTTTGTAATAGTAAGACCAATGCCTGCTTCAACATGTGTCTAAATGTAAGGTATCACAATTACTTTAAAAGTGTTAGACATAATAGTACCATGAGGCAACAATTTTCTTCTCCTCACACAGCAGAGTGGACATCCTCCAGAATGACAAGTAAGCAGTAAGTAATGACCATTTGCACACAATCAGTAGTCAGATGTCAAACCCCACCACCAACATAGGGGTTTCCACCAAGGTGCATTTATAACTATCTCCATTCACTAAGCAGAGTTTTGTGTGCCTAAGTAGCTATTAGGCGAGGAATATGCCATGGCTGCATGGCCATCCTGTGACATAGAGGGACTGTGCTATAAAGGAAAACACTACCAATCTGTCTAATTTTAACTGTGCATAAACATGTCACAAAGTGATGGAGACCAAAAAAAGGAAATGTGAAAAAAATAAAACAAATATGGCCAAAAAAATCACATTGTCCACCCAAAGCACTCAACCCAAATTTGTACCGTTAGACTCGCACAAGCCCTAACCCTACTCCAAATCTACCACCCATTCCATAATGATTTTGCTAATCTATTTTAATACAAGTTAATTCAAGGCCCAAACTGACCCTATTCCGTTTAAGATGTACTTTTTATCCCCATGTCTTCCTAGAGTGTCTGCCCTAGCACACATTAACACTGGGAATCCATTATGTCTGTTTTCATTCCCATAGCATGTCTGTGCTCAGCACCATACTGTGGTTGGATATGAGCCTTAAGATTGGTCATATATGAGATGGTGTAACATTATCTAATACTCTATAGGTAATGTATTCATGTTAGTATGAGGCTTCCTATTGTTCACTTATTGCAAATGGGTAAGTGTATTTGTATTCTCGATCTGGAGAAACATGCATCAATCATTTTGTTTTGGGGTTTGGACTATTTTGGCTTATCAATGCCTATCTTTGTTTACATAAACAACAGGAGACCAGGCTAAGGCTAATGACCTGTCCTCTGTTTAAATCTAGTCAGACAAGTGTTCTGTTTCAAACACAATGGAATGAATAGGAAACAATACATAATGCTTGATCCATTTATATAGATTATGTATATTTAGCCTGCTATGAACATTGCTAATTATCAACACATTGCATGCTAGCCAAGTTATTTTAGAATATTGTGCTTGGACATACATCACTAGACTAACTAGATAATGTTCAGTAGTGTATTGTAGTGTATTTACAAGCACAACAGGGTGTTGTTCCGTGCCTGATGAAATCATCTTAAGTAAGATATGTGTCTTGGATTCCTAGGCCTTAATATCCAGAGACACAGCAGACAGTCCACACACCTCTACAGCTTGAGGCTCTTCTCAGAAATATCTGGCTGCTGTAGAAGGTAATGGCTTTGGCCAGCTGATGGAGGATGGAGATTGGAAGAAGGACTGCGATGACTCTTGTTCCTATTCCTTTGGCTAAAGTTATCCCATGTCTGGTGATTCAGTGTGCTTGCCAAAAGCATGGTGACAGTGAAGGCGGAACAGTGGGCTGTTGGCCTGCACTGGGGCTTTGCACAACCAGGAAAGCGTAAGCCTTTTGTTGGATTTTCAAAGATGCCCATAATAGGACCAGCATTGTATTGTAGGTACAACTCTTGTGCAAACCTGGAATTGATATTCCTGAACCATATGTTGTTTTTGTGCATGTTGTTGGTATTACATTAATTAAAGATACCATTGGTAAAGTAGGATATCTGCCTTGGTGGAAGTATTTCCACATGCACTGAGGAACACTGTAGGCTGTTCAGCTTTTGGTAGACACCGTTCCCTCGCACAAACCATGAGACACTGCAGCTGCTGCAAATGATGTCTCTATTTAGAAGCTAAGTTACAGTAGGACAGTTTAACCACAATCCACTAAATATCTCAGGCCTTCCCAACACACAATTTACAATTAAAGCACCCTACAAGGCCAACATTTTAGGCCTAAGTGCCTAATGGATTTTTTTTCTAATTACTAAATTATGGACCGAATCTAATCATATACATGTAACACAGGTCACAGCGAAACCTTAGCTTGCACTACATTTAAGTAGTACACACATCTCTGGACCATGCAATAAGGAACAGACAGCTCTAAATGTTTTGTGATTGGTCAGAAATGCGTTAATTAAGCATCCATGATACTCAATTTTAAATGTTGTGGTGTACTCTGACGTTACACACTTGTCCCTGTGGAACAATCTATTTGAGTGTCCTGAAGTATGCCTCGTAGTTTACTATGTACTTTAGAGTTTGGGGATATTGTCTTGTTGTGGGTGAATGCTTGGGTATGTGGAATATTTCACTCCACCCAAACTTTGCCCAAATAATACATAGGATTAGAGCTTGCAAACACTTTGCAGACCCATTTTTAACTGAAATGTATAGCAAGTCACTTGGAAATGAGTGCTTTAAGTGATGTAGACACTGTGTACTGATGTAACAATGTACTGACAAGCACCAATATGTATGAATTTGTCCAGAAAGCCTAATATGTCTACAATACCCAACAACCAAACAGTTATAAATTCCAGTGTAATTTATTTTCATTACACAGTGGATTTAACAATGTAACAAATTGACAATTGATAAAAATAAATTGAAAAAACTACAATTTTTATTTATTTATTTTCCCACTTTGTGGCCTGACAACACGTGCCTGGCTTAGAGTAAGCCGTGATGTGGGGGACTCAGAGCAAGCATCCAAACTCTTTTGGTCAGCGGGTAGTGACTGATGGCGTGACAAAGGGAAAGGGGGATAGTCAGAAGTATAGCCAGAGGGATAGGCAGGGGGATAGGCAGACACAGAAGGGGCAGCAGACACAGAAGGGACAGGAGCCGGAGAGGTTGCAATTGGAGAAATATGATGAGAGAGCTGTTGGTCTGTGAGGGGGGAGAAGGTAGCGTGAGTGGTATGTGTTGAAATGGGTGAAGTGACAGTTGGTCTAGGGTGTTGGGAGTAGTCGTGATATATTTTTTCCAATAGGGTGCCAATATTTTATAGGATATTATTTAAGTGGACAGTTGGGAGCCAAAATTGGTGAGTGTATTATTTAATGTGGTGAGTTGGTTGTCGAATTTGTGCTCCATATGGGTGGGGGTGGATGAAATTCTGCAACATGCATATCTAGGGCCTCAGTGGCAGACTCAAACTGGTGACTGATGTGCTACAGTGTTTGCTGCCTCAAGAGTCATGCATGCTCATTCTGAGGGGCCTCAACATCACGGCCAGGCACCCCCACTTCAAGAGTGGGAACAGCCCCCTCCTCTGTCTCCTGATCTGCCTCCGCCTCACGTTCTGTATATAGAGAAAAAGAAAATAACATCAAAAATTACCCTCTAAACTAAGCAACCTAAAACAAAAACATTGACAAAATATTAATTCTGCCCAAGTGTGCTGCATCCATTTGGACAAGGATGACTACAGGAAATTTAGCCGCAAACATGCCTTGGTATTCCCAAATAGCAACCATTTTAAGTAAGTGTGTTTTTGACATTACGAAAGAGCCATATTTATGCTTTGAATTAGATTGGAACAACACATTAACACATTTGCAAATCATTGTGAACATTTCATTACCTTTATGTGTGCCACAAACAGAATATGACTGGAAAGGTTGCATTAAGGCACATACTGATAGATGTTATTAAAGTAATTCTATCGTTTTCAAATAAGCATTGCCCAAGGAATTGTATTGTGTTTCCAATGCACAAAGTAATTAATTTTAGCAGATGCAAAGTTTAACAGTTCAATACATGATTATAATATAATACAGTACAGTACAGCCAATACCAAAAGATACATACATACCGCTGCGTTCGCATGCGCTCCCACGGGTACCAGTGAACAGTAGTTCACTCTAGAATACTGTGGTCAGAGAATGACTGAAGCTAGTGGGAGCACAGCTATAATTTTATATACATTCAGTGTTACAAAGAGAACAATGCAGATGACGTGGCTTGCTTCTATAGGTCCAGGCTTGAGGTGGGTCCAATGTAAACAGGTCATAGGCTAGTTCAAACAACTCCCTCTAAGGCTGAGGGTCAACATTTCAGATGATTCTCCCGCCCAGAAACCAGTTACAACCAGTACATTAGCATTTTACAGTTTGGTATCAATCTGACTATTTATACCCTAGCATCAATAACTAGAGTATGCAATATGCGATCTCTTCGGCGAATGAACCGGACAGCTGCTGATGAATAGGGGATTAAAATGATATCAGACATAACCTGACCCTAAATAACACTGAAGTTTACATATAATCATAATATATAAACTAATAATAAACCAAATACTATCTGCTCATAAATCACTTTATAACGGAACCAATATGAATATGAATTATATAAATAACTAAATGTTGTAATGCGAGTGTGTGCGTGCTTATTTTACCATGCGATCGCAGTATGGCACGTATAGGCATACTGAGTGCAATCACACACTAAAACAATATTAACCAATATACTTTCGTTCATCTAATTATACGACTTCGACAGTTCCACCCTTTGATAGTATAATAAACTATCACCTTAAAGATGTTATATGCAGGATCTCAGTACCACGTTTCATTGCTCTGTAATGTAAGCCCCCCTTTTAAGTGTATAACCACGCTGTTTGTAGATCTAAACAAGTTATCATAAGAGAGAGTCTTCATACTCAAGACAATTTTTCCTTTTACTATAGACTGTATACTTCTGGAGCTTGGAGATAACCTTTTGTATGCCCTTCAAGGGTGCAATAAAACATGTAATACATTATTTGGAAGGGTACAGAGTACAATAGAACATGTATCAGTTATACAGAATACTCTACTACAGTTCTTCAAGTTTAACAGGTTCATCCGTCCAACGCATGTCTTTAAGCTCAGAATACATTTGAACACTTCATGTTCATCAATAACATCATCCTATGTCTATCAATATTGTCATATACAATCTCCTTCAGCTTGCTTTAATATACACACTCCTAATAATGTCATCAGTTCTTTTCATCAACACTTGTGGGCGGGCTATTGTCTGCTCGTTCTTCCCAATACTCAGGTTTCTTTGTATGTAAAACATTGATCGGCTTGCAAAATATTGGGAGACTCCAGACTAAGGGACCTAAGTGTCGTACTTTTCCCCTAGTGACCTCCCACCCATAATTCGGGTACCTCAAGAATATTTAGTGGAAAGAGAACTAGTCCTACTTGATGTAATCACTGAGGCACGTGAGAGCACGCCCAGCACTTTATTTGGTCTAAAACCTTACCCACCCAAGAATGATAATCATTCTCAAGGATGCCTGCTCAAGTCCGGATATTACTGGACTGGCATCGCTGGGTGTACCTCTCTTCTACTATGGGGTCAACGTACTTACGGACGTAATGCTATTCAGACCATAGCCCCTCACACTTTCTCCAAGCTCCAAAGTTTCCCAATATTCCTTTACCCCTGAATTGAATAGAATAATTGGCTGGACCGATTGTGCTACTAACTTCTCCTTCATCCCCAATATCATTACCTGAACCAGCCTCTGTCACCTGTCAATAATCAAAACAATTGACCATCCTGAAAAGAGAATGTGATGAGAGAAACACAGAACAGAACTGAGTGCAATCACACACTAAAACAATATTATCCAATATACTTTCGTTCATCCAATTATACGACTTCAACAATGTGCCACATGTTCCTAAACACAACATAAACATTAACAGACAGAAATATTAAATATTCCTCATGTACGTAGGGGAGATAGCGCCCGTGTTAGGAGTGGGTCATAGCCTGTATCTATTCGGCCCACCCCAAAAATAGACTCCTCAGAAAGGGCCACACTTGCACGCTCCTCTATTGGTGTTAGGCGCAGGTCTTCAGATGGACCCCATCGGTTTGCTGGGTGTGCCTCCTTCCAGCAACGATTTTGTTTTTCAAACATTGTTTATTGTCTGTCCAGCTGTTGCAATGTTAAATAAAAAATTGCCTTTAAATGGTTAGATACTCAAAAATATGGCACATAATAGTGTTTTATTTACACACAAATTCACACTACAACTACACTGTTAAATGTGTGTGGCTTTTCAAGGGTGGATAATGGACCAAGCGTGATCTTTACATTTGTATAAGTACTCTTTGAGGGATCCTTGTGCATTTTTTAGTTTCAAAAGGGGCTTGACAGACAAATGACTTACACAGACACAATATGTGGTAAGCTCACAGTCGTCAGACTTGTACTACGTTTTAAGGCATCAAAATTAAATTGTGGTTTAGAACAAGCAATTTCATTGTACCGTTTCTGGACTTCATGGGTCAGCCGCCATGAAGTACCAATGCTTCAGAAACTCTGGGCAGACATATGGAGTAAAGACGGAGCAGAAGAACAGGTATGGAGACAGGAGGTGTGGATGATGCAGAAGATCAGGGTCACAGGCAAATATTCAGAATCCGGGTACAGGTAGAAGATCAGGGTCACAGGCAAATATTCAGAATCCAGGGACAGGCAGAGGTCATACACAAGAGAACAATCTGGGGTTAAACACCAACACAACAGAGAAGCAGGCAGCAATATTGGAACAGAACGCTATAACCGGCAGTGAGGCCCAGTCCTCACTGCCTTTAATACTTTGATGGACAAATCAGAAAGGAGGAGGACAGGGCTTACATCAGCCTCAGGAGGCTGCTAATTAATTACTAACTTAAAACTAGCATAGGTCATATCATAAACCAGGAACATGTATAAATATATAAATGAACAAATTAGAATCATGCGAGAGCTCCCCCTGGAGTTGGATGATGTCCCTACACCCTCCTACTCTATTACAGTGCATTGTAACTAATGCACGTGCTGGGCGGCTGCATCAGGCCAGGATTCAGCGTACCGCCACGGCTGGTGACAGTACCCCCCCTTGAGGAGGGGTCAAGGAACCCCTACATCCAGGCTTAGTAGGAAACCTCTTAAAAAATTCCTTAATGAGTCTCTCAGCATGGAGATGCTTCTGTGGTATCCAACATCGCTCTCTGGGCCGTAACCCTTCCAATGGACTAAGAACTGGACCTGACCTAGAACTTTCCTTGAGTCCAGAATTTTTTCAATGATGAACTCACGATCTTCATTCACAAGAAGAGGCCGAGGCCTATTTGAAGTAGGCCTATTGAACTTGCTAGGAGAGACTGCTTTTTTCAGAAGAGAGCAATGGAATGTGCAGGGTATTTTTAAAGAAGGTGGTAGTTTAAGCCTGAACACCACTGAGTTTATCCTTTTCTCAATTGTAAATGGTCCGATGTATCAGAGCCCTAGTTTCTTGCAGGGTTGCCTCAATTTGATGTTCATTGCAGACAACCAGACTTGATCCCCCACTTTCAATGAACACGAACCACAATGATGATCAGCGAAGGTTTTGGATCTGAGGGAGGCTTGACATAGTGCAGTGCAAAATGCACCTTCTGCCAGACGGACTTCAACCGGGATATAAAAGTAGGTGTCCCGGAATCACAAACGGTAACAGCAGAAGAAAAGGAGTTAGCTTTTGGGTGAAACCCAAGATTGCAGAAGAACGGGGAGGTACGTGCTGCAGAATGGCAAGAATTGTTATAAGAAAACTCTGCCCAAGGTAAGAGAGAGGACCAGTTATCATGGAACTTGGAAACATAAATGCGCAGGAACTGTTCCAGGGATTGATTGGTTCTTTCTGTCTGACCATTTGACTGAGGGTGGTAAGCCGAGGACAATCTGATTTTGGTTCCGAGGGAATTGCAGAAAGACCTCCAAAACTGTGCAATAAACTGGGACCCTCGGTTCGAGACGATGTCCACTGGGAGGCCGTGGAGACGGAAGATATGAGTAATGAACAAAGTGGCCAAACTTCTGGCATCCGGCAACTTGGGTAAGGGAACAAAGTGTGCCATCTTGCTGAATGACTACCCAAATGGTGTTATGACCTGAGGACAATGGGAGGTCAACTATAAAGTCCATAGAAAGATGGGTCCAAGGCCTGCTTGGAGTTGGCAAGGGTAGCAGTTTACCAGGAGGACGGATTCTGAAGGATTTGTTCCTGGCACATTCTGGGCAAGCCAGAAGTATCTTTCCACATCGGAAGACAATGTGGGCCACCAAAGCCAGCGGGAAAGTCATTCTATGATCTTTTGGATTCAAGGATGACCTGCTGAGCGATTATCGTGGCATTCAATAAGGACAGACTTCAACAGATGAACTGGAACAAACAATTTATTAGCAGGAGTCGGAGTTGGAGCAATCTTCTGGAAGTGGCAGAGTGTGGTCCCGAGATCATGGGTTAGACCGATATGAATAGAGGTCGAAGGAATAATAGGTTGTGGGTCAGGCGGCTGATGATGTGGCACGCCATAAAGCTCCAGGACAGAGTCAGCCTTGGTATTCTTTGATCCTGAGCGGTAAGTTATGAGAACGTTGAACCGGGTGATAAACAAAGCCCAGCGGCCCTGCCGAGGATTTAAAGCTTTGGCGGTCTGAATATACTGTAGAATCTTGTGTTCAGTGAAGATTGTTATAACATGGGCTGATCCTTCTAACCAATGCCGCCACTCTTCGTGGACCCAGTTGATTGCCAACAATTCACGATTCCCGACATCATAATTAATTTCAGCAGGTGATAATTTTCTGGACAGATATGCACACGGATGCAATTTTTTTGCTTTGTGGATCTCTTTGAGAAAGAATGGCGCCCCTTCCTACATCTGAGGCGCCCACTTCCACAATAAACGGGATCCCAGGGTCTGGGTACCTGAGAACGGGTGCAGATATGAAGGTGGCTTTAAGGGCAGTAAAGTTCGCCAAGGCTTCTGAAGACCAATTAGCCGTGTCTGCGCCCTTCCGGGTGATGGCAGTAATAGGAGCCACCAGGGAAGAAAATGAGTGCATGAACCTCCGATAATAATTGGCGAAGCCAAGGAATCTTTGAATTGCCTTTAGGTTTGTAGGGAGGACCCAGTCCTGGATTGCTTGAACTTTACTGGGGTCCATGGAGAAACCGGATGAAGCAATAATATAACCTAAGAAGGCCACCCTGGAGACCTCAAACTCGCACTTATCCAATTTCGCTTAGAGGTGGTGTTGGCGTAACTTCTCCAGAACTTCTCGAACTTGTTGGCGGTGCTGAGACAAGGACTGAGAGTAAATTAAAATATCATCCAAGTCAGCCACCATGGTCTTACCCAGGAATTCACGTAAGACGTGATTGATTAGATCTTGGAAGACGTCCAGTGCCTTGCACAATCCGAATGGCATCACCGGATATTCATAATGGCCAGAGAGGATATTAAAGGCCATCTTCCACTCGTCTCCCTGTCTGATGCTGATGAGATTATAAGCATCGATCTTAGAGAAGATGGTGGCTGACTTGAGCTGGTCAAACAAAACAGAAATCAAGGGCAGCGGGTAAGTGTTTTTGACTGTGATTTTATTCAGGCCATGGTAGTCAATGCAGGGTCTCAGACTGCCATCTTTTTGACCACGAAGAAACATCCGGCACCTACTGGGGATTTGGAGGGAAGGATAAATCCTTCCTTCAGATTCTCCTCTATGTACTGCTCCATAGCTTGAGTCTCTGGGGCAGACAAGGAATACAGACGCCCTTTGGGCAATTTTGAAGCTGGTACAAGATCGATAGCACAGTCATAGTCCCGATGAGGTAGGACCTTCAGTTTACAAAACACATCACTGAAGTCCTGGTAAGGTGCAGGCAACAATTCTGGACTAGACTGTAGAGTTCTGAGTGGCAGGGTCAAACATGAGGAAGAGCACTCTGGACTCCAACGGATAATCTCCCCCCTTTTCCAATCTATAAGGGGATTATGACTTTGCAGCCACGGATATCCCAGGATCAAAGGAGCAGAGGGACAGGTGATCAGGAAGTGAGCTCTTCAGTATGAAGAGCGCCTACAGATAAGCGAACCAATGGAGTTGAGTTTTCGGCCCCCTACCAGGGGATTACTATCCACGCTGCAGGCGGTAATGCTCGAATCCAGTTTGACTTCAGGAATCCCAAGTGTTTAAGCCAAGAGAATGTCCAGAAAGTTACCTACTGCACCACTATCGAGGAAGGCCGACAACTCAGTAGAAAGATGTCTGAAGACTAGGCGTGCAGGGACTAAAAAAGAGTTTTCTGAAGAGATTACTTCTAGGCATTTCCCGACTTGCTAGGACAGGAACGAACTAGATGGCCCAATTGGCCACAATACAAACAGAGACCTAGAGAGCGTTGTCTGGAACGTTCCTCCTGAGGCAGGCGGTAAGCGCCCAACTGCATAGTTTCAAGGGAGTCCAGAAAAGTAGAACCAGACTTGGGTGGTGAGCAAGGAGGAACAGATGACTCTCTTTCAGCTTTCCTCTCTCTGATTCGGTGATCAATCTTAATTCCAAGTTGCATCGAATCTTCACGTGAGGTAGGTGAAGGATACTGAAGTAAGGAGTCCTTGATTTGCTCAGTAAGGCCTAAGCAGAAGTGACTCTGCAGCGCCGAATATTCCACTCACTATCAGGTGACCAGCGCCGGAATTCCGCACAGTACTCCTCAGCAGTATGGCGTCCTTGCCTTAATGCCCGAAGATGAGACTCTGCTGAGGCCACTTTGTCCAGGTCGTCATATAGCAGGCCCAAGGCCTGGAAGAATCCGAAGTAATAGCATACACATAATGTGCCCTGGGGGCCAGAATCATTAAGGAAGGTATATGCCAAATGCCATACAAAATGAAAAACTTCCAAAAATCATGTGGCATTGGAGTGTTAGTCCCAAATCTTAACTTATAATGTCAGAGTAAACCCATGCAAACATTGAAGAGAACATAAAATATCCATACAGATAAGTCAATGGTTGGGAACTTATAACCTCAGTGCTGTAAGGCAGAAGTGCAATCGACTAAAACCACCATGCTGCTCGATTGTGGTCTGAGTTCTTTTTGGGTAAAGCTGAGTATATAACATAACCTATAAGCCGTAGATGATGGAAAAATAAGGTTTCCAGACAATGTGGCATTTAACTCCAAGGAATCTGTCTCCTCCAAATCAACACCCATAATCAATATAATGTATTGATTATGGAAGAGTACGCTATGCATTATTTTACGTTCAGGACATAATTTCAAAGCAACATAAATTTTAAAGATTAATTATACATATCTCTTTATGATAACGAATTACATGCATTTGCATCAACATACACTCTGTTCACATTATTAATGTTTGTTCCCAATTGTAAAGCACTATGGAAATTGCTGGCAGCACGGTGGCTAAGTGGTTAGCATTTCTGCCTCACAGCGCTGGGGTCATGAGTTCAATTCCTGACCATGGCCTTATCTGTGTGGAGATTGTATGTTCTCCCCGTGTTTGCTACTAGTAGGTTAATTGGCTGTTATCAAAATTGACCCTAGTCTCTCTCTCTGTCTGTGTGTATGTTAGGGAAATTAGACTGTAAGCTCCAATAGGGCAGGGACTGATATTAATGAGTTCTCTGTACAGCGCTGCGGAATCAGTGGCGTTATATAAATAAATGGTGATGATGATGATATAAAAAATGATAATGATGGCGAGAACATTGAGGTAAAGCAATCTTTGGATCCCTCACTGTAGCCTTCCTGCTCTCCTCGTTATTACAAAGCGACTTTACACATATGTGACCTTAGGTCGCACATGTACAAAACCACTTCGCAATAGTAACAGGAGGGGAGAGACAGACTACCGGAGTTTAAAGGTAAGTAAAGCTGCTAATTAATAAATAGGCCCAATAGTGCTTTACAGCAAATGGGAATTAAGGTTAGTCAACTCCAAACATGCTGACCTAGGGCTTGATTCATTAAGGATCTTAACTTGAGAAACTTCTTATTTCAGTCTCCTGGACAAATGTTATAATGTGCAAATTAGTGTTCTGTTTTGCACATAAGTTAAATACTGCCTGTTTTTTCATGTAGCACACAAATACTTGATAGCTTATTTGTACACTGAAATTTAGAGTTGATATTTGTGTGCTACATGAAAAAACAGTCAGTATTTAACTTATGTGCAAAACAGAACACTAATTTGCACCCCTTGCATTGGTTTTGCCCAGGAGACTTAAATAAGAAGTTTATCAAGTTAAGATCCTTAATGAATCAGGCCCCTAGTTATCAGATGTCCTATTTGCTTAGTTGCTATTTAAATATTACACTGATCAATACTCATTTTATTGGCATAATAGAGTAATTGTGGAGTAACTTCGTTGTGTTGATTCTGAATATGAGATCAGTTTTTCTATACTGGCTGCAATTTTTTAGATAATTGGTACCTCATTATCTAAAAATGCAAAAATGTAATGGTCAGGCAGAGCCTACTTACAAATTGCATTGAAATTGTCTCAAATCATACATAAGTAAACACATGAAATACATAATGGCATTTTGTTTGGAATAATAACAGATAAACACAGTAAACTGATGCGGATAATTACAATCAAAGCATAGTAAAACGCTATTTGTACAATTTTCTTTTAAGTGGGTTATCAGAACAATCACATTGGAGGCTCCAACAATAGTCATCCATCATGTGTCTGTCCCATCTGCATTAATACTTTTCCTCCATCACTTTTATATCTTGATGAAACTTCTCAAATTGTTTCTCACTAAAATCACCACGATTATCTTGAAATCTGTATAAGTTTGTGAGCATGTGTAGCAGTATGGTATTATTTTCCTTTAATTATGAAACAAGATGGAGTCTATCATTGATTTCTGTGTGTCTCTTTATGAACAGATACTAAGTCTGTGATGTTTCAGCACATTATTTACTTGTCTTTTATGGCCATGTTTTCCCTAAACCCAGTACAGTGGTCTATGTCCTTCAACTCAGCTCAGACAATGGTTATTTACCAACTTAAAGTAATGTTGGTTTTACAACAGACAGAGAGTATTTGTGTATTCTTAAGTATTTGTTATAATGTCTGTTGTTATGCACTTATAAAGTGACTGTGTTGTGAGAAAACAGATTTATGCTGAAATGTATTGATTTTGTTCTTTAACTATAGAAGTGTAGTATATAGTTAAAGAATATGTTTGTTTTTTATTCTGCATATAATTTGTTTTTGTGACTTAGTTCTTTAACTATTGAAGTGTTGTGCATAGTTAAAGAATATGGGTGTCAAGAAAATGTTTAAAAAACTTAGAAATAGGTTGTTAGGGGGAAAGGAGGAGCTTGCCAGACCACTGCCTACTTGAATCAGAGCATGTTCATGGTCTAGTACTGCGCAAGAGTTGTTGAAGTATCAAACCCCAATACGATTATCTAATGTCCTTAAGCAAGTACAGGACTTAGATTTGAGCATGTATAACTGCATGGAGGAGAAGGTCGCAGCATCAGTGGCGTGGGTGTTTCTGGAGGCGCTTCATGAAGTTACACAGCGACAGGAGGCTGTTGAAACTTAGCTGCGAGCATCGCAGGATCAACTAGAAATGCTAAAAGTGTGTTTACGATCAGCAGAGTGTAGAGAAGAACAAGTAAAGCAATCATATACAAAATATGCATTTGATGTTGTAAACATGAACAGAAAGCAATTAGAGAGAAATGGATTACAGAAAGCACAGGTTAGAACAGTTATGCAACAACAATGGTGGGATGCTGAGGTCATATATAACCTGTATACAGAAGCTTCAGAAGTAGAGATGGACCTAGATGAAAATGACCCACCTCTCTTTTCCCCAGCAGCATGTACAATGATTAACAGACATGCTAGTGAGAAAGTAGAAAAGATAACACAGACTAGCAGGGGGGAAGGTTTGCATGTATTATCAGATTGTGATGCCAATTCAAAGAGTACTAGACATGCACAATCACTGTCACACCAAATGATAAAAGAAACACAACATTACAAAACAGGAGAGTTGAGCAACCTGTTGGGAAAATTCAAGCAAAAACAAGGAGAAAAATTGTTATCATGGTTAATACATATCTGGGATTTAGGTGGGATACAGTTGTGTTGTCAGCACAAGAAGCAATTGGTTTAGAAAACATTACCACAGATCCTAGGGTATGTTTACACATGACACAAATTAGCAAAATGCAAAGGGATTATACCTTGCTGGACATAGTGCGACTGTGTATTGCTAAAGTGTACTCCAATCCCACTGAACTCATGGACATAACTCCATGGAGTTCAGTTGGTGATGGTATACAAGATGTGAGAGAATATGGGTGTGTGGCAGCATTGAGGCTAAAGGACTTAACAGATGCAAATGATGAACACAATCTGTTGAACTGGGAAGGTCCTGATATGATGCCATTTGATTCCACATCAAAAAGTAAATTGCTGAAATGTGCACCACCTTATTACAAGTCACCTTTGTTTGCTATGCTCAATGATCTTTGTCCTACAGTACAAGTACATGAGGTTTTTACATTGTTCAACCAATTAATTGAATTTGAACCTAATGAGCAAGATGGGACATTTTGCAATCATGTTGATAAACAAAAGATACAAATGACACCAAAAGAAATGTATTTTGAATTGTCAAAAGGTGGTACTCCCAAAGAAAAATTAGACGGTTCACCAAGTATTGAGATGTGGAAACAAATGAGGCAGAACCAGAAGGGACAAGCAACCCCACCAAAGAAGGTGGTACTAAGTGATGCTGAGGAAGTGGTAATGCCTTCTGTTCCTCCCATGATCCAACCCAACTCATATGGTTAGACATGGGAGGTACCGGAACCTATTGCATGGGAAACAGGCAGGTCTCCAGTCACAGTCCATACCTTTATAGCTGGAGACCCATGCCCCTATGATATTGTTTCTTCTATTTGGCATGAACAGACCCGTCCTCAGCATGTCACTACTGTATTAGATACTGAAACTGACAAAAGTATTTTTCATGGCAATATGTCTATTGCAAACAATACTCACTGTTTACCAATTATACAAGTAGAAGGGTTGGGGGAACATAACACACTGGCATACATTGTACTAGCACAAATGGTAATGGAAAAAGGGCACATATTCACTGCAGACATATCAGTTAGTGAGCTACCTGATAACAGAGAGCAAAAGCTACATACAGATCAGGAAACATTACTCTTTGATGAAAAAATTGTCTTTGTTTCTGCAGAAAAGTCTGTTGTGAGTAGTAATGAAATATGGACCCCAGTGTATATCCCTCCTCCTTCTCAGCCAGTGATTGAAAAGCAAATGGAGGACACATCCAAAGTGCAACCAGTGACTGTAAGAACTGACCTGTCAACTGCTGAGTGGACCAGACAGGAAATTCTAGCTGCACGTGCCAGAATGGCACAAAAAGAGACTTTACAGGAACAGAAGTGGTACTTATAAGAAAGGGGACACGTGGAAGGACTAGACCCCCAAGCAGTATCACAGCTACTTGCAGGATGTGCTAAATTTAAATCCATGTTACCTGAGGTACTAGTACTGCTTATATTCGAATCCTTTGTGAGTGAAGCACCATTGTGGGAGGATTTATCGTCATATGGAAGAGAGCAGTGTTGGCTTGCTGATGGTTCTGACACACTAACAGCTAAAGGACAAGTGTGTTCTGCTACAGATATGCAACCAACTTCACAGACCATCATACATCAGACAAGAGGAGGGAGAATCCAGCCAGGTTGCGGACTTTATGGCTGTTGTCTAAGTCACTAAAGAGATTACAGGCACTCTAATTCTTTACATTGATAGCTGGGCTTTGTTGAAAGGACTGACTGTTTGAATGTTCTCCTGGAAATATGACTAGAGGACAATTAGCAACAAACCCACTTACAGAAAACTAATAAGTGGAAGAAGATGTGTGTTAGACAACTTAATGCACATAATTAGCAAGTAAATGAACGGACTATAGAACACAGTGTGCAAGTTACACCAGATGAGGAAGCACTGATAGTGCTAGGATGCTGTGTACAAGAGATTTCAGGCCATAGGCTACAGAGGAGCTGAAGCTAAATACCAGCAAGCAATGTGACTTCATCAGTAAAAGAAGAGTGTTCTATTGTGTGACTGCAGTGCATACTTACTCAGAAATAATGCTGTCTCAATCAGTTTAATGCAAGTCAGACTACCTTGAAATAACTAGTAATTGTTTTACATAAAGAGATGCCTATAAAATTCAAACAGATAATGGCATTCATTTCAAAGGACAGAAAGTGCATCAAGCACATGAAAATGGAGTACAATGGGTCTTACATATTTCTTACTACCCACAAACTGCCAGTTTGATTGAGAGAATGAATCTTTGTTAAACTTACACACACACACTCAAGGGGTGGGATAAAGTGTTAGTAGATGACCCTTTTCTCAGGCGTACTCCAACAGCTAAAACACAAGGCACAGAAATGCATGGTAATGGGTATAATTGACATACCTACTATAGAAATGTGGAATTATTTTGATTAGGAATAACAGGTTGATGAAGATGATATAGTAAAATATTGTGTTTAATTAACCCCCCATTGTGATTCTACACATCCATTAGATGCCATAACAGTACAAGTAAGGCTCAGTTCTCATAAAATTCAGATTATGTGGGAAATATTTATAGCACAGGCTGGCCAGAAGGTGTAAATAATAATTCTGATATGAATTTACTTTATGATCATGATGCTGACATCAGAGTCTCCTTTTTTGCATAGTAATACTTCTGCCATGATGTTTTACTGTGGACGTTGGGGATGACAGCACTAATGGTCGCCAACAAACATGTGTCACCAGAGATATCAATGACAGCAGCAAACAGTACTTCATCCTGTGCCGATCTGCCATGTCTGTGGGATCTGTGTCTGCTGAATTTCTGAGAGAGGACAAACTTACTGTTGCAAACAACACATTTAATGACTAATTATCCCTATACAATCTGGGATAAATGTGAAATTCCAAAAGACAATTGCGAAGGAGTCAACAGTAGATATCAAACAACTAAATATAATGTACAAGTTAGCAGTTTTAAGAAATCATGTGGTAATATGGCCTATTATTACTTTCCTGCTAATTATGCAAGATAATGATTGGTCATTGTTTGGTTGGGAATTTGGGGATAACAGACAGCGATGTATATACTTAATGTTTTGATTATATTAATAATGATATATGTATTTGTTTTCATTGTTTTATGTATATGTTAAAAAAATGTATATCACAAACCAATTATGCTTAAATATCTTAAGTATCTGTCTTAAAGAGCCAAGGGGTGGAATGTAGCAGTATGGTATTTTCCTTTAATTATGAAACAAGATAGAGTCTATCATTGATTTCTATGTGTCTCTTTATGAATAGATACTAAGTCTGTGATGTTTCATCACATTATTTACTTGTCTTTTATGGCCATGTTTTCCCTAAACATAGTATAGTGGACTATGTCCTTCAATCCAGCTCAGACAATGGTTATTTACCAACTTAAGGTAATATTGGTTTTACAACAGACAGAGAGTATTTGTGTATTCTTAAGTATTTGTTGTAATATTTGTTGCTAAGCAATATATGGATATAATTGCTCAGTTTGCAAACTCAGCTGTTTTACTCAGAATGATACTGTCATCAACTGCCCATATTGCATCAGCATTCACTTTAGTGTAAGGAAAAGGATTATATAAGATGGCATAATTCAGACCTTCTTTAGACCTCGCTGGTGAGTCAGGAAGGCTGTGCCAGATCTCCTCTATCAAAGTATTCTAGGATGCATGATTCAACCTGCTTGTTGAATGTGCGGTCTCCATGCTGAAAATTTGGGGAATTACGTGTGTGTCTAATAACCTATCGAAGCTAAGTATTTTAATTGTCATATTAATTATTAAATATTTTTCTTATACATAGCTTGTGAGTGTATCATTCTTTCTTTGTGCTAGTATTTCATGATTGTAATCTTGAAACCTGATACAGCATGTTTTGCACCAGTTCTTCATAATTGTCTGCTTTGTGATTACTCAAGAATTTCTTGACAACTGACACATAACACGATTCATAAATTTTGTGAAATTAGAATCCTTGAGAAGTTTACGAAATTGAGGGCCATCAAAGATCCCAGCTTTTCATTTTTCCATACTTAGTCTTGGGAACGATCTACAAATGTATTTGAAGCAATCACCATCTTTGTTCAAGGCCTTAACAAAATGTTTCATTAGTCCTAGCTTATAATTTATATATGGAGAGGGAATATTGTAGAATTATCGCGGAATGAGGACATAGAATATTTGCATGTCTCACATTCTAAAATGTTGTGGTAGATTCCAATGAATGCATTATGGCTAAGTTCACTATTAATTGAGCTCATGAGACGCATCATTGCAGACAGGGAAGCATCCCTCCTTAAAATAGAATAAGAGATAGCCCTGATATAAGTGAAATTTAGTTCACTTAAAGAGCTAGATGACTACAAGAACCTAGAGGAATTAACTCTATATAAGATCAAAAACATTGAAGAAAGTATCATTAGGAATAAAGAGAGAAAATTTCTTAGAGATGTTAAGCACTATGAATTAAATCTTCCACATCACCATGATTCAAAACACATAAACCCCAAACAACCTAAAAATGGAGGTGGTATTGTAACCAAAGGTTTAGGGAGTAATAATAAGACATATGGAGACTCAAATCCGTTGAGAAATCAGAGAACCCTCACACAGTCTGGATTTATCACCAAACTTCACCACTCAGTAAAACATCGGAGTATTAGATCTCCCTTTATAAAAAGACTCCTAAATGGGAAATTCAAAATAGGATTTACAAATCACTAGATCCTAGAAACATCATCATAAGCAGAGATCATTCAGAAAGGGTACACGAAATTAGTTAAGGAAAGATACAAAACGAGAAAAGTGAAAGCCTTCCAAGAAATCGTGCTCTCACAGTGGGAGTTTTTGGATAGAATAGAAAGGACACTGAATAAATCAGAGTTAGAGGATACTAAATGGGATTCGGATGCTGAAAAAAATTTGGACCTCTTTTTAGAAATGACCAAAGAACAATCACTCCCATTAGAAGTACCCCAGGACACCACCAGCCCACACTTTCAGAGCCCACTATACCACCAGAACCCACTGCAATATCAGGGGAGGAAAAGACAAAAATCATCAGAGGGAAGCGAGGGGGAAGAAAGTGTAGGGACCATACCAAAACTATGAAAGTGAAGAAATCCCAATTTTCAATCCCAATACTGCTGAGATTTTCGATCTCAGCAGTATTACATTAACCGCATCTCAAGAGAGCATATTGAGAAAAGGTCTCAAGCCTCTAAAAAAATTTGAAACCTACACAGATATATTCGGAAAATGACATTAAAGAAATTCTTTATGAAAGATCCAAAAGACATTGCATTGTGTGCAAGAAAAGTCTTGAAGTCAGTTCCATGTTGGATTGGGCCGTTCCAGAAAAGGAACGGCCCAATCCAACATCAGCCGAGCAGAGAGCTTGGCCATTAGAGATGTAGAAACCAATCGAAATAAAGTTATGAAACCAGCAGGTACAGGGGAGGGATCACCATCTTGAAAAACAAGTACTACATATTAGAAATAGAAAGACAACACAGAGATACAGACATTCATGAGTAGAGATGGGGGGGCTCAGTTTCCTTAAAACCAAACCCACCCAAACTTTGGGGTTCCGAGTCGGCTCAGTACTCTCGCGCCTATTCGGATTACAAATCGAAGCAAAACGTCATTGTGACATCGTCGGATCTTGCAAGTTTTAGAATCAATAAATACCCACCTCCACGGCGATCTAGCACCATTTGAGAGATGGGTTATGCTGGATTATAGAGCAGGCAAAGTGATAGATTAGAAATAGGAGGGTGGTAGCAGTGTTAGAGAAAGCTCCATTGCTGAAATCCTAATATAGTAAATATACCAGTCATTGCACTGTATTTTTCTGAATTTGCACTACAAAGTGTAGGGTCTGATATATACCCTTATCAAAGAGCGGAATTTCTGAGTACTGAAATCCTAATATACCAGTCATTGCACTGTATTGTTCTGAATTTGCACTACAAAGTGTAGGGTCTGATATACACCCTTATAGAAGAGTAGAATTCCTCATTGCTGAAATCCAAATATACCAGTCCTTGCAGACTTTTTTTCTGACTTTGCACTACTAAGTGTAGGGTCTAATATACAGTTATATACCCAAATAGAAGAGCCGTGTTGGTAATTTTGTCATTGCTGAAATAGTAATCTACAAGTCCTTGCAGGCTTTTTTTCTTTATTTTCACTAATAAGTGTAGGGTCTAATATACACCCAAAGACGAATGCTCCATTGCTAAGAGTCAACAGTGTTATATTGAATAAACAGACACATAGGGGGAGAAGGAGAAGAGGGAGACAGAAAATTAATCATCTTCCTCTTCCTCAGGTCTGTCAATGGTGTTATAGTCTGTTAGTAGGCTGTGGATCAGCCTGGGACAGTCTTGGATAGTCATCTTTTCCCTTTTCAAGATGAGGCAATTCCTGGTAAGCCAAATACCGTCCTTAAAGCAGTTTATTAGGCTTCAGGCCTCCTGGATTGCCCCAATGATGTGGGTCCAAGGAAATAATCCATAAAATATCGAATGGTATGAAAAGTTCTGAGCACACTGTCCTTGTGTTCAAGTTCCAAGACATCCAACAGTGCCTGTGCAGTGGGGCAGTCCCAAAAAATATGCTGTGCTGTTTCCCTTCTGGTGATGCAGAAGGGGCAGTGGACATATCGGCACAGGTTCCGGGAGTGCATGAATGTCCTGAGAGGCAGACATCCCTGGATAGCCATCCATGCAAAGTCTTTGTGTCTATTAATCAGCTTCTTAGAGGCCACATTCTCCCAATCATGTTTTGTAGCATTTGTAATCTGCACTTTACATGAAAGGTACCTAACTAGATTATAATTTTGTGGGAATGGGGGCTGATTCGAAGCTCACTAATGAACTGGCTTTTTGCTGGGAATTACAATAGCTCTTTTTAGTGTATTGTCTGGCACCCTGGATTGGTATGTGTCTGATAAAAGCACACATCCCGGGGGGGTCAGCCCTCGTTGCCATAAATTAGCTGTAGAATTACCTCACTTATCTAAGAAACAGGTGGAGCGATCGTTGCCATGTATTAGCTGTAGAATTACCTCACTTATCCAAGAAACAGGTGAAGCGATCAAATGAACCATAACTGGTTTCATGATCAAAGGACAATTCCATTCTGCACCACTTTTCTTTTCTGCCACTGCTGTGTGCCAATGTGTACTAGAGTCATTGCTATGTCGCTTACCATCCAGCCAGGTCACTGCAGTATTGGTCCAAAAGTGTATGAAAATAATAATGTGACCTGTGAGGTGGTCAAAACTGACTGCAAATTACTTGAAATTAGTAATCCTAACCAAGCGCCAATCCCAAAATCAAGATATAGCTATGAATGACCAGAACGGTCCAACGAGAATTACTGACTGGCACTATTATAGATATTCATTGCAAAGATAATTAAAAGGAAAAAAATATATATATATTTCTTTTTTAAATCAGAAATGAACATCTAAAACAATAAAAAAAAAACAGACATATAAATACTGTAATAAACGGATATAAAAATCCTTCTAATAATCAGGTATTATAAAAGGCAGTCTCCGTATATAAATTCTGCCCCTGAATTAGGTTACTATCTTTGTAGATCTGTCACATATGGTATCCTCAGTCCGATAATAGATGCAACAGTCTTTTCATAGATACATCTACTACCTTATCTGCAATCTCAGGACAGATCCGGAAGATGTACAATCAGAGATCACGTAGCAGAGGAGTATCAGACATGCGTGTTCCATATAAATGAAAAAGAAATAATATCCACATAGCGTGACTCCGTAAAAATAACCATTTATTTAGCTCTAAAACATATATGATAATAAATCAGAGGGAATGCAAATATTGGAACCCGTATAGCTGATGTAAAAGCGCCTTCAGATACACACTCACTGCTTGAAATCCGGAGTACTGCAGCTCACGACTAATGGCTCCAACATTAGTCCCACTAGGGTAGAGGTTCTGAATCTCGACATACACATAGGGGATAACAAGATAGAAACCAGAACTTTCCTTAAGGAGGTGGACTGTAATTCTTATATCCCGTCCTCCAGCAGCCATACCAAATAGCTACGAAATATCCCTAAAGCGCAATTTATCAGATTTAAATGCAATTTCTTTAAGATGTAAGACTATGACCTGCAAGCCACCATCCTTATGGATAATGTCAGGATTCCCACTATAAAACCACGGAAAGAACGTAATGAATGAAGTGGTTTTTATTAAACAATGGTTACAAAGGTTTCAAGATGCAGTAAGGTAGGGTATGGCAGAAATGGCAAAAGAACTCAGTAAATAACATATGCAGGAGACAATGGACAGTGAAGATGACACAATAGGTGTGACAGTCTGCGAAGCAAGGCACTGAATATAACGGACACAGGATATGATGGTGATGAACTGCAGAGAGCTGTGCTGGAAACTCAGAGAACAGGTAGCAATATTCTGCAGAGCGTTACCACAGGATAGTGGAGTAAACACAGTGGCTGAGATGATCTGCGGATAAATGTGCTGGAGACTCAGAGAACAGGTAGCAATAATCTGCAGAGCATTACCACTGGATAGTGGAGTAGAGACAGTGGCTGAGATAATCTGCAGATAGATGTGCTGGAGACTCATTGAACAAGTAGCAATAATCTGCAGAGCATTACCACGGGATAGTGGAATAAACACAGTGGCTGAGATGAGCTGCGGATAGATGTGCTGGAGACTCAGAACAGGCAGCAAACAGGAGCCAGCAAACAGGACATCTGAACAGGAGAGTAGATCTGAAGATCAATCAGGATAAGACATGGGAACAGGCACAGCAACACAGAAAATGCAACAGATGATCTGGGCAAGTTTGCTGGGACACGCAGGGTGTAGGCTTCCAGGAATAACTAGGCAGGTCTGGCAGATGAGAGCGCAGTCTGAGTACCACAGTGGCCCCTTTGGTGGAACATGGTACTACAAGCAGGATACATCAATATATAAAGTTCCAACATAGTTCCTGGCAGACAGGAGCTGCAGGATGCAGATCGTGACAGATAGTTTTCTTGAGAGGAATTATGTCTAGGAATTAATAGAGAAGGCTGACACAGAAGTACAGAAGACAGAGACAGTCTTGTTACTAAAAGAATCAGGGAACCCCTTAACATCTCTACACATCTTCCATTTATTACCAAATTTAGCAGAGACTCAAAGAAAGTTGAGAACATTGTGAGGAAATACTGGGGGGTCCTGCTTGTGATGAGAAATTCAAGAATTTACTGCCAATAAAACCAAGATTCATCTACAATTAGGCAGTCTAAAAAATAGACTGGTTAAAAGTAGTCTACCTGTCAATACTCATGATCCCACTAACTCCTGGCTAGGGGAAGGTGTGACTGGATCACTGTTAAATAACTTTTGGTAAAAATTTATTTAAAGCAAATAGCGCAGCGCACTTATTTATGTAATTGCATTTGCACTTATCTTTTTATATTGTTTATATTGTGGGATAGGTAATCATTATTTCTTAGACCAGGGAAGAAATTAGTCTCTTGTCTAACTTTGCTATAGGAAATGCCTATTTCTGATGCATATATCTGATACAATGAGCCTGTATTTACCAAGCCTTTGGTGTATTGTGGTTTGGGAAACTAGCTTGTTGTATGTCCCTTTGTTGTTCTGTGTGAATATGAATTCCGAACGGTCTGATGAAAGGCATGTGTTAATTAGATATTTTGATGTGTGAGGTTTAACTTGGAGACAGGTAACTTGGAGACAGGAAGGTTTAATTTAAAACGTGCTGCCACATTTCCTGCATCTCAAAGGTGTAGGAAATCACAGCAAGGTTTTTAAGAAATTTAAAGCTAAGTATAAATATTAGTGGCTTTGCAATGTATGTAAATTTATGTTTGTATAAATAGAGTATATCCTGATGCTAAAAATAGCATGTGTCTGAAAGGTATAAATGCTCTGACTTGTACACTGAAATGTATCATTCTTCTGACCAAAGCCGGATTTAGACCACATGGGGCGCTAGGCAAGATACTGGTTGCCCCCCCCCCTCCCTAAAACAATCAATAGCACTATATTTCTTGTTAGCGAATAATGTCCCGACCGCTCTTGTCACTTCTGTGACTTCTTCAATATTTTTCTTCTTTTCTGGCACCCCACCACCCACCGGGCCCCCTGGGGACCACTAAGCCCTAGGCAAGTGCCTAGGTTGCCTAGTGGTAAATCCGGCCCTGCTTCTGACTCCATCTGACCTGACCACTGATACCCTAAATCAGTGCGACTGTCCTTGTCAGGACACTTAAGCAATAAAACATCACTCTGCTTCAAAGACCTGCCTGACAACATCTTCAATATTGCTGTTTTCTGTGATCTACAGATTAGACCCTAAAATCTAATCCGTTCTCCGGCTGTGTCTGCGGTTTGAACCCAAGCTTTCCCAGTACCATCACCCTGCCTACTACCTGCAGCCCTGGTTAGTGTGATAGGCCAGGGGGGATCCGTCCACAGCATCCCTGATCCATAGTAAGAGGTCAGGAGTACCAGTCCGGGTACACTAGCAAGGAGACACGCTAGCAGCGTCAGTTACGCAGAAGAAACCTGGTTCTGGGTGCCGGTATAGGAGCCCAGTGGTGGCAGCAGCTTAAGCCCCTCCTACTGCGGCAAGAGGGCGCTTTTTGGATAACAAAAGGGAACGGTGGCAAAGTAAGCCCAGCCGGTTCCTCGCAACAACAGACAGGGTGGCATAGGCGGTCCATCCTGTCACAGAAGGTAACACTGGATTACTGTTATAGATGTCTTGCTTGCAAGACAAATCGGAGTAAGATCACTAAGCCGATTATGACCTTCACGACCAATGTCAGAAGCGAAACATACAAAATCAAGACCAGATTATCATCTGATATTAAGGGGGTTATCTACTTACTTGAATGCCTGCGTGGCAAAAAATATGTAGGCAGGACCATTCCGGGCTTACATGTGTGTGTCTGAGAACACCACAGGAACTTTAAAAAGGGGTTTGCGCACACAGTATCTCTGACCATTTTTGCTTCACATCATCAAAAGGATCTCCCACTATTGTAATTTGTAGTAATATGCAAAATTCCAAAACCTTTGAGGGGAGGAGACTATATTAATCACATATCTAAGGAAGAGAGCAGGTGGATATATAATCTTAAAACCCTGACACCGAATGGGCTTAACATTGATTTTGAGATTTTCCTCTAAATTAGTTTGTATATTCACACTCTTTTGTAGCGCCCCTTTCCAACATTAATCATCAGACTGGGATGAGACTTGAGATATGAATATGATTTACATCATTATGTCATTACATACCCTTACTCTTTATGGCAGGGTTGTCCAACCAGCGGCCCGCGGGCCGCATGCGGCCCAGCCCGCCTGTGAATGTGGCCCAGCGGTTGTGGCAAGGGGGCAGTGCTGTTAATGAAAAAATATCCTGCAAAAAAATATAAAAAATACTTACCTTGCGGTAACGTCAGCTGGCGCTCCGGCTCCCTCCCTGGTCTCCTCCACCGTGCGGTGCTCGCAGTGAATGTCGGAGGTGACACCATCACACCCGACATCCATTGCGTAGCGCAGCACAGAGGAGTCACCCGCGCGAACTATCAGCAGCAGTGAAAGATTATCCAGTATCTTATTGTTGTTACTCTGAATTTGGACTTTCTGCACCATGCAATTATGAACTAGCTGTGTTCTCTGTATGTATCTAATATAAATATTAAGAGATGATTGTATTTTTAATATTTTAAACCATTTTAAATGTGCAGTGCTGAGTAGGGTGAAATTATCACCCACTGTTACCCTCATCGGATGAGCCATTTTTCCCGCCACCCTATCTTTAAATCTCTGTAGATTTCTATTAGTCCTCCTGATGCTACCTATATCGGTGACCATTTCAAACTGGTCAATAAAAAAAATGATTCATGGGTGCAGAAAGAGAGAAAAAAAAGTTTTTGCCATTTAATTCCCTGAACCCCACTAAGGGGCAGATGCAGGTAAGTTAAATTGCAGCTGGTAATGGGACTACTGCTTTAATCATGATTCTGCAACAGGTTTCCTAACTCTTACTAACTTCATTTCCAAGTAAGTTTAATATGTTAACTATGTTTTCTATTTTATTTTGGATGATCAGCTATCATTAGTGTTAGTGTATTTTATGTGCGGCCCAAACCAACTCGTCGTCTTCCAATGTGGCCCAGGGAAGCTAAAAGGTTGGACACCCCTGCTTTATGGCATCTGTACCGTGGTACCTATAAATATGGGACATAGTACAACTAGTGTGCCTCTATTAATGCCTATAGGAACATTTCCAATACAAGAACATAGTGGGACACATTCATCTTTGACCAAATTTGGGAAAAATTGCGGGCCATATTCTGCGTGGCTGGTACTGAAGAGTCGCAAGGTCAGAAAAGGTGGGTAGTATGGGATGTTTCCCAAAGATGGTAAAAAAAGGAGAATTGCACTCCGTGGTCGGAGATGATTTCACTCAGGCAGCCATGAAGGAGGAAAATCTCTTTGATAAAATGAAGTACTAGTTTGGAAGCAGATGGTAGTCATAATTCCGCGCAAGTAGTTGTCCACAAAAGAAAGCCCAGGGGGATGGTGGACTTAATCAGAGACAGAATCCTGGAGGGGTTGATAATGGGTTTAGCTGAGAAGGAGAAACTGGAATCAGAGGAATAGAAGGAGCTAGATAGAGCGGCAGCTATAATATTTTTAGTACCAGGATGGAATTTCAGTATATCATTTGGAATCTGCTAAAAAAAAATGACCGGCAGGCCTGGTAAGAATTCAAACACTGTGCAGACTGCAAATAGGTGAGGTTCTTATGGTCAGTGAACACCGTAACGGGAAAGCAGGTAGAGCGACTTTGATGGCCAAGAGTTCTTTGTCGCCAATACTGTAGTTGGCTTAACTGGTGGAGAATCATTTGGAAAGAAAGCCACAAGGTTTGGATATGCCAGCAGCATCTTTTTGAGAAAGGACAGCCCCTACCCCCACAGAGGAGGCATATACCTCCAGAAAAATGGATCTGTTCTGGTCTGGTTCTCTCAATAGGTGCAGATACAAATGGTGCTGACTACCCCGACAAGACTTACCAAAGGGCTCCTCAGCGACAATCCCCGATGACTGCAACTGTTGAAAGCGACTTGAAGCAATGACGAAGAAGTAAGAAGCCGGCTGCTCTTCATGACGTCAGTCAACATGGCAACGGGATTATCGGTGCTGTTAATGGTGTAATATAAGTATGCGCCTATGTACACTGTAGTTTACAATGGCTTCTACATTGTAACATAAGCGCATACTTACATTATGACCTGATATTTGGTAAAGCCAATGAAGCATTGGGTAGCCTTCAGACCGATGGGATGGGTCCAGTTGATGGTGGCCTCTATTTTACTTGGGTCCATTTGTAAGCCTGTACCCGAGACTCAGTGTCCCAAAAAGGGTACCTAAGAGCAGTCAGAGAGACACTTCTACAGTTTACAGTATAAGTGATTCCTTCGTAACTAGGTGATAACCTCCTTTACATGCCTCCGATGGGACGAGGGGTCTTGAGAAAAGATCAAGATGTCATCCAAATAGATAACCAATGACCAATAAAGCAGATCTCTAAAATTGTAATTAACAAAGTCCTGAAAGACCACTGGGGTGTTACAGAGCCCAAAGGGTATGATCAGGTATTCATAATGACCGTCTCTGGTGTTAAATTTCCAGTAGTCTATGAGGGGTATAAGGGAGCCATACTTCTTCTTAATAAAAAAATTCTGCTCCGGCAGGCGAGGAAGACTTATGGATAAACCCTCTTTTGAGGTTCTCAGTAAAGTATTCAGACATTGCTTGTGTCTCACGTAATGACAGCAGATACACCTTGCCTCTGGGAATGTTCTTGCCCATAATGAGATCAATAGGGCAATCCCGGGGTCGATGAGGAGGTAGGACCTCCAAGGCAGACTTGCTGAAGACATCGGAGTAGTTGGAGTAAACCTTAGGAAGGCCCACATGGGAGGACCTGTTGAGACAAGAAATAGAAGGCTAGGACTGTAATACTGGTCTCAGGCATTTCTTGGTATAGGAGGAACCCCAGCGGATAACCTGTGCTTGTTGTCAGTCAAATTGTGGAGAATGAGTCCTTAACCAAGGCAGGCCCTAAATGATTGGGTTTACAGACTGTGGAAGAACCAAGAAACTTATATGTTAGGAGTGCAGGACTCCTACCTCCATTTAGATGGGACAGGTTACAAAAGAAATGGAACCATTGGCGACTCTGTTGCCATCTACAGCGGTCAAGGGCTGTGATAAGGGAAGCGTAGAAAGACAGAGCTCTGACACCAATCTGACAGATATGAAGTTCCGCGCGGATCCCGAGTCCACGAAAGCCAGAATAGGATGTGGGCCTTCAGGAGACAGCAGGGTAACAGACATCAGAAACTTGGATTCTTTCAGAGAATAGGGAGTAGAGGACTGAGATCCTAGGTTTACCTCCTTTCTATCACCTAGAAGAAGGCGTTTCCTGGGTTCTTGGAACAAGCAGAGAGAAGACGTCCAGGTTCAACATAATATAGAGACAATATATTTGTCTATCTCATTGCTCTGAAGAAAGGCGTGAACAACTGATCTGCATCGGCTCCTCAGTGGATGGTATAGGCGGCTGAAAGTTAGGTGCAATCCGAGGGAATGGTCGGCGGGCACGATCTCGTTCAAGTGTGCATTCTCTAGAGTGGATATCCACCTTGATACAGAGAGAGAGATTAGGTCATAAAGACTAAAAGGAAGATCACGAGAAGCAAGATCATCCTTAATACGCTCATTTAGACCTTGCCAGAAGGTTGCTATCGGGACCTAATTGTTTCAGCAAAGTTCGGAAGATAGAGTCCGGAATTGTATCGCGTATTGCCCAGCCGAGAGTGATCCTTGGCGAAGGCCTAAAAGTCCAGAGGAAGGAGAAGACACATGTCCGGGGTTCATCAAAAACCTTCCAAAAAGTCTCAATAAAGACCACAGAATTCTGAAGCATAGTATCGTCCTTCTCCCATAAAGGAGATTCCCAGGTTAGAGCTTGCCTGGAGAGGAGGGAGATCAGGTAGGCCAACTTGGCTCTTTCTGAGGTGAAATTCTCCGGTGCTAACTCAAATTTTATGGTGCACTGGTTAAGAAAACCATGACACTTCTGGGGTCTCCATCGTATTTCTCTGGTGGAGGAATATGTAGACTTCTGGTGGAAGCTGTACTGGAGGTGACAGTAGGAGCAGAGGTAGTGGCTTATAGTGCTGGGCAGCTGTATGAGTAGGTAGAGAACTCTACAGAGAATCCAGGTGAGACACGACTCCCTGAATAGAATGCGGTAGCTGGGCCTGGTTAGACTCTTGCCGTTTCACTCTCTGGCCGGATGTAACAGGAGTTCACCGGCCGAGAGTTCTTCCGGTCTGCTCATGGCCAGAGTATACTGTCCCGTAGTTATCACTGGAATTATCACTGACTGGTATTAGCGCAACTAGACAGGGAGGCGCGGAGTCTAATGCACCCCCGGTGTTCACCAGGGATCCCCACAAGGAGTGGACTTCGCTGCGTGAGTTGCGCAGGTTACAGTTCTCTCAGATAGTCATCAGTTCAGTGATGAGAGAAGAATAGTTGGACAGTTCGGATCAGAACCATCAGTAGCAAAATACAATCTAGATAACCAGGAGAGTAGTTAGGAATGAGCCAGGGATCAAAACCAGAAAAAGCAGAGCAGTACCAAACGGAATCCACAGGGAAGGTCAATAATAAGTGAAATCAGGAACTGAGTAGCAATAGAACAAACAGGAACGCTGGAGCAGGATGAACCAATACTCTGGCACCCTAATGGCGCCATATTGAGGTTTAAATAGAGGCAAGTGCTTCCTGATTGGAGCCTGCGGTCTCCGTGGTTAGAGCACAGCTGACCGCTGACAGGCTGAGAATGACAGCGAGGTATAGCGCATGCGTGTGCTGTGTTGCCGGGACCCGTAAGAGCATCCTGTTGCTAGGCAAGAGAGAGGAGAGAGGCGTCCTCTCATAGGTGCCAGAGGCAGCGCTACTTTTCACTTGTTTGTAGATTTTATTTTCTCCAGTTATGTATCTGAATTCCTTATCACTAACACTGCAGATGATATAATTAACTGATAACTCAGTCTCTGAGATAAGTATTTATAATGTTTCAGATGATATATAGAATGGATCTATATCACAGTCACTGAAATAAGTATTTACACTGATGTAATTGATATATTGAATGGATCTGTAACGCACTCTGAAATTTGAGCGCTGTAATATTGAAATTGCATTGTTATGTGAAATAATATACATCTCATTTACTAGCAGTTCATTTCAGAACTACATTGTCTATTACGGGTTGATGCGCCATCCTTTTTCTGATTTGACCATTGTCTGAATTAAGTATTTTTATTGAAGTAGATGACATTTTAAAGGGATTTATATCACAGTCTCTGAAATTTCGTGCTATGGGTGTTAACTCTGTTTTCCTTTTTCACTTCAGATTTATGTTATATAAAGATATTATAGTTTATCAGGTTTAGTCCCAATAACCAGGGAGTAAATGTATGAAGCTGCGATTTTGTATTTTCAGCGATTTTCTCAGGCAACTTTAAACTCGCGGATGTATTAAATGGCGAGTTGATATAAAGTCGCCAGTAAAGTGTTTCTTTCAAAATCGCCATTTCAAAAATTGCTAAAAATTGCAGTCCCAACGTTTTGCTACTCTAGCAATGCAACTCGCCAAATGTATGAAGCTGCGATCACCTGAGTTTGAATTGAAACACACTGCTTTCTATAGGCGAGATTAGCCAACACGTCACTGTTACACTGCTGGTCAATGGTAATATAACAAGAGGCACAATATAAGTTTAAGAAAAACATGATTTATGTTTTAGAGGGGCAAAAATGATTATTAATTATCTTACGAGGGACAAATTATTTTATGAATAAATTAGTGGACCAAATTTCATTAATGATTTATATGTATTTTTTTATTTATTTATTTAATTATATTATAGTGGCTTACTATTTTATTACCAGTGGGGCAATAATTATATTTTTATGATGTGGCAACACTTAATATTTCCAGATGGGGACACCATTTAAAGCACATAGTTGTGGCACTTGAAGTGGCAGCATGCATATGAGCACAACTATAATTAATAATCATTTTTCTCCTAAACAAAAATCACGATTACCCTCATATTTAAAACTTATATTGTGTCTGTTGTTACGTTAATAATGGCCAGATAGCTCAAACAGCATGCTTTTTTTTTCTTTAGTCTCGTGTGAGTTTCAGTTTCTGTTGAAACTCGGGTGAGTTTGTGTTTAACTTCGACAAGTTTGACTAAAACACCAGCTGGATAGGTATTTCAAAATCAACACAAATCGCCAGAGATTAGATTTTGGAATGTCAAAACCGCAGGTTAATGCATATGGCCAGTGATCTCTCACGATTTGTGTCGATTGTAAATCACTGAAAAAAAATTGCAACTTGATACATTTAACCCAGGGTTTTATTATACCAAAGACTGCGTTTATCACTGTTTTTGCTTCTAGAGGGTTTTCTTTTCGCAATGTTGTTTCTCTTCACAAACGTTTTGTCTTCATAGATAATTCTCTTTAAATATATTTTTATTATCAGATGCTTTTTCTCATAAATGCTGATCTTTACAAATACAGCCTTTTACATATACATCTCTTAATAGATGAATCTCAATAATATATATATCTCTCTTCTCACAGATCTGTCTCAATTCTTTTTCCCCTCCTCACATAGGTCTGTCTCCTCTCCCTCATCCTGGTGTCCAGTAATATCTTTATCACACCTCTCCCCACTGCAACTGACACACTCACTTGCCAGTTAGCTCTGCCAGGGACTATGGAATAAGTAGTCCTAGCCAGCACCGGCTTCTATTTTTATTTTTAATCTCCACTCGGCAGTGGATATTACACTTGTAACAAACACTCTCTTAGAACAAACACAGATGAAATCACTAGCCAAACACTGACTATATAGCCTAACTAGGCTTACAGCCTATATAGTTTGGAATTATCTTTCTTAACTGTACTTGGAAATTATGCATTCTACATTTTACTCACTTTTTACTGTATAACTAGAGCTTGGTTGATTGTGCCAATTGATTCTGCCTTGTGGTGTGGTTTAAATTAGGTGGTAAAAAAAAATTATAATTCCACAGTAGAAAATTTTGAAATTCTGCCACCAAATGCAAAATGAGACAAAACTATGGGGAACAGTTCAACATTTTTCTTATCTCTACTGTGAAGTGATTATCAAGGTCAATATTTTTATGATAATCATGGTTGATGGTATGAGGTTAAATACAATATCTTTCATTTTGTTCCTTTGTATATGTTTATAAGCACTTCAAGACAATAATGACACATAACCTATATATAATTAAAAATGTTTTAAAATAGGTTTCACAAAACTTACAAATCTTTATAGTTTCTTATGCTAGTAACATTGGCATATTGTAAGTATATATTTTATTTCATAACAAATATGTAAAATGTATTCAGTTTTTCTTTGCCTTATTCCAGCTTCATTTTTCTGCATATTTGCTTTAATCCTTCTTGTTTGGTTGAACAAGCAAGTCAGCAGTACATTAGCTGCAGTAGTTCTGTACATTTTGTCATCCTTAAAAAATATGGGTAGAATGCTTGTTCGACATTACAGGTTGTCACAGGCACTAGAAGTGAACTTTCTTTGCTGTTAGCTGATGGTGCAGAATTGTTTGAGTTTAATAAAGTGTCCAATCGTTGCCAGGGACAATCGTCAAAACGATGATAAGCTTCACTGCAGAACACCCATAGGTCCCCATGTTTGCCCTGTAGTAACTAACAGCAGAGGACTAAGTGACAAAGAGAAATGACACAATCATATTCAAGAAAGGGGCACAGGCAGAATGGGCAATACTGGTTTATACAGGATACAAGCTAAAGGTCAGGGTCATTAGCGGATAGGGCTTGCCAGGAAAGAAACCAGGTCGGTTCAGAGTGGTCATAATAATTCTAAAATGCACAGAAATATGCATTGAGCACATTTTTAAAACCATGGCTTTTGAAAATGTAGTTTGGACAGTTGTATAGCTAAAGGCATTGTGTCACAGGTGTATATCCAGTTGCTGTCAAAATAAAAGATTTTAAAAATAAATTATACAACATTGTACGTTTGAGCTTAGATTGTTCTGCTTTATAGAATTTAAAAAAAAATAAAAAATTTGAACAATGAACCTTAGTTCGAGTTCGTCATTCGTATGTAAAACATCATAAATAATATTCAAGGCTGTGTTTTAAAGCTTGACCAAGCTCAAATATGTTTGAAACGGCTTGAACATGGTTCAACCTGTTCATCTTTCTCCAATTTAGCTCAAATTTTTTAGTCTATTGACAGCTCAAGAATTTATCACAAATTTTCAAGCTTTAAGGCGATTCAACAAAATGGTTGGAGATCTACTTTGAAACAAAGATGAGCATCTCTAGCCCCTGTCGAAGTTGTATAATTGGATGAGCGAAAGTATATTGGTTAATATTGTTTTATTGGTCGATTGCACTCAGTATGCCATGCTACACGTGGCATACGGCGATCGCAATGTAAAATACACATGTACACACTCGCTTTACATCATTTAGTTATTTATATAATTCATATTGGTTCCGTTACACTGTAATTTATGAACAGATAGTATTTAGTTTATTATTAGTTTATATAATATGATTAAATGTACACTTCAGTGTTATTTAAGATTCAGGTTAAAGGGAAATGTGTCATGTCTGATATCATATTAATCCCCTTTACATCAGCAGCTGTCCGGTGCATTCGGCGAAGAGATTGCACATTGCATACTTTAGTTATTGATGTTAGGGAATAAACCTTTAATATGATACTGACCATAAAATACTAATAGACTAATTGTAACTGGAGATTCAGGCGAGAAGAACAGAGCTTATCCCCTGGAGAGATGACCCCCACCTTTGGATTCCTTAGATTGAACTAGCCTATGACCTGTTTACCCTGGATCCATCTGAAGTCTGGACCTATAGAAGCAAGCCACGTCATCTCTAATGTTCACTCTGTAACACTGACTGTATATATAATCATAGCTGCACCCCCACTAGCCTCAGTCTACCCTGGCCACAGTATTCTAAACAGATATACTGTCCACTGGGGCCCGTGGTAGTGCAGCGAAGTGCAGCGAAGCGCAGCGGTATGTATGTATCTTTTGGTATTGACTGTACTGTACTGTATCATAATATAATAATGTATTGAACTGTTGACTATTTACATCTGCTAAAATAAATCACTTTGTGCGTTAGAAACACAATACAATCGCTTGTGCAATGCTTATTTGAAAACTATAGAATTACTTTAATACCCCAACACTCATTTAAGAGAGAATTATATTTTTTTAGTGAGTTTTAGTAAAAGAGACAAGTAGTTTATATCTGTTATACATTGATCGCAGTAATAGGACACCTCCGTGAATTATCTTCTCTACAACAACACAATTGCACTGTTAAATATAGTATTCTTGCTATCACTATGCAGTAGCTTCCATTTTCAGCTATCCTTGCTAAATGCAGAGATCAATTTGGTCAACGTTCAGACTGACTGTTATGAACCTGACAGTAGCAGAGCCACAATATATTTATATATATATATATATATATATATATATATATATATATATATATATATATATATATATTGTGGCAAAAGCCCGCTACTGCAGAAGCACACGCGAACAACTTCTTCCTTTTATGTAGTTTTATTGTCAGGATGGTAAATGTTTTGACATCGTACAGATTTCACAGCATTTCTTGGAGACCCTAAACGCTAGCTAGACATAGCTCAGCTCTCTCAAGACCAGCCAGCTTCCCCAGCATTGATCTCTCTGAACAAATGGCACAAACAAGCTTTTATACATGTTACTCCTCCCCCAGCCTTAGCTTGATGGACAGGTGATACATCCACCTTCTCTTTAAAAGAAAACACCCATCAGTGACTCTGTTTGCCCAGACACACCCTGTCTGTTTGCTGAGAGGAAATCATGTAAATTAACAAACTTTAAACTACACATACGTTTTTACCTGGTTTAATCTCAACCTAGGTGCATAACTGTGCCAATGTTTTATTCTGTTTGTATACTTTCTCTGCCTCTTGTCAGAAAAATGCCTCCCTTTGCTACACATCCCTCCCCCTAGCGTCTCCAAGTAGGGGGATGCGGACTTCGCGAGGAGCACATATTTTCGTGACAATGCATCTGCATTCTTGTGCGGAATCCCAGGTCTATGTTCTACTGAGAACTTGAAAGGTTGCAGTGCCAAGAACCAGCGGGTTACCTTGGCATTTACCTCCCGGTTGTTCTGCATCCATCTTAATGGTGCATGGTCTGTTATTAAGGTGAACTCTCTGCCTAGGAGATAATAGCGCAGAGCTTCTGTAGCCCATTTTAGGCAAGACATTCTTTCTCCACAGTGGCATATTTTTGTTCCCTTGGAAGCAACTTCCGACTTAGGTACAAGACAGGGTTTTCTACTCCATTCTTCTCCTGTGACAATTGTAAAGTGCGTATTGTCGCTAACCAATAACGATTGTCGAACCTCGATTTGTGTTTCCAAAGCACAAAGATTTATTTGCAAAAAGTAGTATAATATGTTCAAGCGAAGTGATAATAAACACAGCCGTTACTTATCGCAGGCGCTCTGGATCCAGTGTGCAGTCATTCAATCCTGAAGTCTGGGGACAAGATGTCTGAACACTAGATGTGAAGCTGCTGCTTATATGCACACAGAAATACATTAATACAATGAAGATGTTATAGCTTGCATCTATTGGTCCAGGTCTCAGGAAGGTCCAAGGGGTTGTCAATCATTGGCTAGTTCATCCTAAGGAATCCAAAGGAGGGGGTCATCTCTCTAGGGGGTATGCTCGGCTCTTCCCGCCAAGATTTCTTAGTCTTAAGTAGTTCATAATTCCCTATCATTCATAACTTGCGTATGCACTCTGCGATTCCTTTTGAACCAAACAGTAGGAAATGTTAAGAGGTTTATTATGATACCACTCAAGATATGATTCCTTCAACCTGTTCCGTATATTTCACTAATATGCATGTAACTTTAATATAACACATAAATACTACTATATTTCGACATAACTGACTATGTGTTGCAACTACCATTAATGTGTACTATTTTATAAGTATGCGTGTTTGTGCGAATGTATGGTAAAAGACCAAATACTGTTGCTGCCACGTGTAGTGGCTGCGTACGCCCTTTCACGCCGTAGCGTGCCCTTGTACGCCGTAGCGTACCGTACGTATCTTTTCAGACAAAGAGAACCAAGTTTGCTCGATTTTAATTGAAATGACTTTATCCAATTTGCTGACTCCGACACAAGACTGCACCTAAGCCAACACCAGAAGCATCAGTTTGGAGGAAGAACCTCCGGGAAAAATCTGGTGCTTGTAGAACTGGAGAGGAACAAAGAGCTAACCGAAGATCAGACCAGGCGGTTTCTGCAGAGTCAGACCAGGTTAATCTATCTGGACAACTTTTTTTTAACATGTCCGTAAGTGGAGCAGCTCTAGTGGCGAAGTGGCTTACAAACCGCCTGTAGTAACCTACTAAGCCTAAAAATGTTCTTAACTGCGACTTTTTCTCTGGTCTTGCCCAATTTTTGACTGCCTCCACTTTGTCTAGCTGGGGTTTTACATGCCCTCGACCAACAATGTGCCCCAAATATTTGGCTTCTCTCATGGCTATGGCACATTTCTCTGGGTAAGCTGTTAATCCTGCTGACCTTAATAAAGCTAAGACCGCCTCAACTTTGGCTAAATGTGATCCCCAGTCTGGGGTATAAATCACTATATCGTCCAGGTAAGCGGCTGCATAAGCTGTGTGAGGTCGTAGCAATTTATTCATGGCCCTTTGGAAGGTGGCAGGTGCCCCATGCAACCCAAAGGGTAGGACTTTATATTGATAGAGACCATCAGGGGTGGAAAATGCAGTCTTTGGCTTGGCCGTGGAAGTCAGGGGAACTTGCCAATAACCCTTTGTTAGATCAAGGGTTGTTAAATAATTGCTACCAGCAAGATTTTCCACTAGTTCATCCACACGTGGCATCGGATAGGCATCAAACTGCGTCATACTGTTTAGGCGCCTAAAGTCATTGCAGAACCTTATTGTCCCAATGGGTCTCGGGACAAGCACAATGGGACTATTCCATTCACTAGTGGACTCTTCAATTACATCTAACTGGAGCATCTTCTTGACCTCCTTCCTCACGTCCACCCGTCTAGCTTCTGGAATACGATAAGGCTTCTGCTTTACAATGACTCCTGGCGCAGTGACTATGTCGTGTTCGATTAAGGTAGTGCGCCCAGGAATGGAAGAGTAGACATCCCTGTTCCGGCGAATCATTTCTTCAGTCTGTTGCCTCTGCTGAATGGACAAAGCTGGCTCTATGGGCACTTCAGACTTTTCAATGGCAGTACTCACTACCTGAGGAGAGGTTTCCTTATCATGCCAAGGTTTAAGGAGGTTAACATGGTATATTTGCGCCTCCCTTCTCCTACCTAACTGGCGGACTCTCTAATTGACAGTACCGACAGCCTCTAGAACTTCATATGGACCCTGCCAATGGGCAAAAAGTTTGCTTTCCTGGGGGGAACCAGGACTAGGACCTTGTCCCCAGGCTTGAAAGATCGAACAACAGCACTTTTATCATAACATTTTCTCTGTCGTTCCTGAGCCTCATTTACATGTTGCTGCACAATGGGCCCTATCTTTCCTAGCCTCTCATACATTTGTGACACAAATTGTACCAGATTTGGCTCCCTGGGACCTTGCTGCTCCCACCCTTCTTTTAACATATCCAAGATACCCCTGGGCTGTCTCCTAAACAATAACTCAAAGGGACTAAACCCTGTTGAAGCTTGAGGTACCTCACGGATGGCAAACATCAAATAGGGAATAAGAGTGTCCCAATCTTTTTTTTCTTGAGCCACTGCTTTCCTCAGCATGTGCTTTAATGTGCGGTTAAAGCGTTCCACAAAGCCATCTGTTTGTGGATATTATACAGAGGTGTGAAGCGCCGTAACCCTTAGCAACTGGCACATGTCCTTCATTAGTTTAGACATGAATGGAGTACCCTGATCTGTGAGAATTTCTTTGGGTATTCCCAAGCGTGTAAACATCAATACAAGTTCCTTAGCTATGCTGCTGGACTTTATGTTTCGTAGGGGAATTGCCTCTGGATACCTGGTTGCATAGTCAAGCACCACTAGTATATATTGGTGCCCACGTGCGGATTTTTCCAGTGGCCCTACAAGGTCCATAGCTATCCGTTCAAAGGGAACTTGTACTATTGGAATTGGAATGAGAGGTGCCCTGTACATGGGTTTGGGACAGGTTCTCTGACAAATGGGACAGGACCGGCAATACTTTTTCACTGCCATGTGTACACCGGGAAAGTAAAACCTAAGCAGAACTCATTCCCGTGTTTTATCCTCCCCTAGGTGTCCCCCACAGACATGTGTATGTGCTGCTTTTAACACTAGAGTTACATGGACCTGAGAAACCATTAATTGTTCTACTTTATCCCCCCTGTACAGTAGCAACTCTATACAGAAAATTATTTTTAACAATAAAATATGGTATATCTTCTGCAGGCTGGGCGGCTTTTGCTAACCCATTTACCTCAGTCACACTTTTGAAGGCATGTTCCAAAGTGGCATCATTAAGTTGGTCTTGAGCAAAGTCCTGCAAAGGAAACAAAATTGGTATTGCGGACCAGTCTGTATCCTCACTGACAGGCGGGGTGGGCTCATCTGCGACTTCACCGACCAATGCTAGTTTGGACTGTCCATGTTTCCCCACAGGTGGATGCTTTTGTGGAACTCCTGCTGTGACTCCCAGGATGGCATTCCGGTTTGGCGGTTCACAAAGATCGATGCCCAGATGTTGTGGATTCTTAGGCGGTCCTCCCCTGGAACCAGCCACCTCTGTTGCGCGCTCCTTATCTCCCTCCCCTGTTATGCTGTGCACTGTCTCTCACTCCCTCTCCCAGCAGCCCCTATCTCTCACACTCATGATCCCCGCAACTCCCGGCACCCCCACAATTTTCATGGGGGGGGGGTCACGGGGGTGCCGCAAGTTGTGGGGATCATGAGTGTGAGAGAGCCAGTGGGGTAGAGGCTGTTGGGAGAGGGGGTGAGAGACCCAGGGGGGAAGGGGGTTCTGGAAGAGTGGGTGAGAGATCCAAAGGGGAAGGGGGTGCTGGGAGAGGGGGTGAGAGAGCCAAAGGGGAAGGGGGTGCTGGGAGAGGGGTGAATGAGCCAGGCGGTAGGGGCTGCTGAGAGAGGGGGTGAGAGAGCCAAAGGGGAAGGGGGTGCAGGGAGAGGGGGTGAGAGAGAGCCAAAGGGGAAGAGGGTGCAGGGAGAGGGGGTGAGAGAGCCAGGGGGAAGGGGGTGCCTGGAGAGGGGTGAGAGAGCCAGGGGGAAGGGGGTGCTGGGAGAGTGGGTGAGAGAGCCAAATGGGAAGGGGGTGCTGGAAGAAGGGTGAGAGCACCAGGGGGTAGGGGCTGCTGGGAGAGGGGGTGAGAGAGCCAAAGGGAAAGGGGGTGCTGGGAGAGGGGTGAGAGAGCCAGGGGTTAGGGGCTGCTGGGAGAGGGGGTGAGAGACCCAGGGGGAAGGGGGTGCTGGGAAAGTGGGTGAGAGAGCAAAAGGGAAGGGGGTGCAGGAAGAGGGGTGAGAGCCAGGGAGGTAGGGGGTACAGGAAGAGGGGTGAGAGAGCCAGGGGATAGATGATGCAGGAAGAGGGGTGAGAGAGCCAGGGGGTAGAGGATGCAGGAAGATGTGTTAGTGCCAGGGGGGTAGACAGTGCAGGAAGACGTGTGAGAGTGCCAGGGGAGAAGGTGGTGCAGGAAGACGTGTGAGAGAGCCAGGGGAGAAGGTGGTGCAGGGGGGTTAAGTGAGAGGGACAAAGGAGAAGAAGGTGCAGGGGCATAGGTAAAAGAAAGTGTAAAGAGAGAGACATCTTAAGAATGGGAATTTCAGGGATGCAGCCATCACAAAACACAAGTAGTAATGAAGAATGGGAATGCACAGAGGGGACAAGTGTTTGTCGAAGTCAGCAAATTGGATAAAGTCATTTCAATTAAAATCGAGCAAACTTGGTTGTCTTTGTCTGAAAAGATGCGTATGGCACGCTACGGCGTGGAAGGGCGTACGCAGCCGCAACACGTGGCAACAACAGTATTTACGCTTTTACATACATTCGCACCAAAACACACACTTGTAAAATAGTACACATTAATGGTAGTTGCAACACATAGTTATTTATGTCGACATATAGTAGTGTTTATGTGTAATATTATTAGTTATATGCATATCAGTAAAACATATGGTACACGTTGAAGGAATCATGTCATGTGTGGTATCATATTAATCCCCTTTACTTTTGCGACTGTCTGGTTCACTCTGCGAAGGGATCGCAGAGTGCATACGCAAGTTATTAATGTTAGGGAATTATGGACTATTAAGACTATGAATCTTGGCGGGAAGATCAAAGCCTATACCCTGGAGAGATGACCCCCACCTTTGGATTCTTTAGTTTGAACTAGCCAATGATCTACAACCCCCTGGGCCTTCCTGAAACCTGGACCAATAGAAGCAAGCTATATTGTTTACTGTATCTCTGTGTGCATATAAGCAGCAGCTCCTCATCTAGTGTTCAGACATCTTGTGCACAGACTTCAGGACTGAATGACTGTTCACTGGATCCAGAGCGCCTGCGATAAGTAACGGCTGTACTTATTATTATTTTGCTTGAATATATTCTGCTACTTTTTGAGAATAAATCTTTGTGCGTTGGAAACACAAATCGAGATTCGACAATCGTTATTGGATAGCGACAAAATGCTCATAACATGTTAAAAAAAATAAAAAATCAAGCCTTCATACTCCATCCACTTATATTTTCCATAACCCCACTTCTAAATTTCCGCTTCAACCACTGCCCTCTGTTCCTTCTCCCGACTGCCTGTGTGAGTTGACAGCTGCGGGTTCCTCCTTGCCCAACGAGCCCAGTAGGAGAACAGAACACAGAATGCCATAATCAGGTAGGTTCATATATTTTCTCGTGTGCAATGTGTTTTTAACCATCCTTTCTTGAACTGGGGGCACTACTGTGTATCCAATGACGTTTAAAACACTATGTATTGCTTATTATTGCGCTGTAATGTTTCTTGCATATCTAGTCTGTACAGAGATTTTTAATTAAGAGGAAAAAACATTGCTTGTCATATTTTATCTGTGATTGTGTTAATATATCTATTTTTGTTTGCATTGTAAATGGTGTATTAACCTGCTCCTGGGACTCACACTCTCAGTATCTGATATGCTGTACCAATTTTTATTTGTGAATGAGTTTTTGTCTGGGCACTACTAATGATTTGGGGGCACTACTATGGCCTAATGTTATTTGGGGACACTATTGTGGCATAATATGACCTTGGGGCACTACGATGTGGCATAATATGAACTGGGCGCACTACGGTGTGGCATAATATGAACTTCTGCCAAAGGCAAGTCTTTCATTGTTGAATATGATGGGACCCCAAAGAAGTTGCTGTATTGTGGCTCAAAATTCCTCTTGTCAGCACTGCCTGTGAGTCAAGAGGGGAGACGTCTCCAGGTAAATAATCTAAATGTTTCCTATCTGTTTTCCATCAAACTGATGGATCACAAACAATAAAGGGCTCACTGTGTATGTTTCGTAAACCTTACATCAACCTTATAATTCTAAAACCCTTTGCATGCAAATAAAGACACGGAGACTTGAATAAGTTATAAAAAATTGCCAGAACTTTTATTATGATTTTAATTTTAACTAGACCTATGGTGGCGGAGAAAGGGCACTGCGACACAACTCTCAAGCTGACAAACACTATCACGAGTGGACTGCCGCAAACCGCCGTACGCCCACCACCACAGGGAACAAATCCCAACATAACTTTTGTGCTGGTTGGCGTCAGAGTGACTGCCCCTTTTAAAACTCACTCTGCCCTCCCTCACCGAGTCGAACAGGGACCCTCCTCACCGAAGGGCCAAAAGGGAGTTACTGGTGCTTCAACGGGGGGCAGTGACCTACGACAACTACCAATGCGCCCACAAATCAGCCGCTGAACGCAGTGCCTTCCTACCGCAACATACCCGGACATACCCTACCAAAGGAGTGGGTGGGTGGGATCTCGTGCTGTGGAATGAACCAGAACAGGAAGTGCAGCCTCCTATAACAATCAAGGTCCCTCCCACTGGATTACACATTGGTCGGGCCAACCCATGTTAACACCTTCAGGTCAGTGTTCAGCTTACTACAAACCCTGTCGCCCTTTAAATGCATTTCTCCTATTCAGCCTCATTTGTCATAAAGGGCTCACCGTGTATGTTTCGTAAACCTTACATCAACCTTATAATTCTAAAACCCTTTGCATGCAAATAAAGACACGGAGACTTGAATAAGTTATAAAAAATTGCCAGAACTTTTATTATGATTTTAATTTTAACTAGACCTATGGTGGCGGAGAAAGGGCACTGCGAAACAACTCTCAAGCTGACAAACACTATCACGAGTGGACTGGCGCAAACCGCCGTACGTCCACCACCACAGGGAACAAATCCCAACATAACTTTTGCGCTGAGTTGGCGTCAGAGTGACTGCCCCTTTTAAAACTCACTCTACCCTCCCTCACCGAGTCGAACAGGGACCCTCCTCACCGAAGGGCCAAAAAGGGAGTTACTGGTGCCTCAACGGGGGGCAGTGACCTACGACAACTACCAATGCGCCCACAAAACAGCCGCTGAACGCAGTGCCTTCCTACCCCGCTGCGCCCCACAGACGCCGCAGCCCGCCACCACTAATCTAAACACGCCGAAACTCCACCGCAAATGCTATCTACAAACAACCCCATACCTTGCTCCGTTAGATGTACGCCATCACTTCTAAACAATTGAGGTGACCCTACCCCTAATCCCGGGTGATTGCTAACTAAACCTCCCATGGACCGCACTATTTTCCTAATGGTGCAATTCAACTTCCTGACCATAACTGTCATCTTTTTTAAGGGGATAGTTGTTCTCCAAGCCAGCCGGGGGATTAATGCCGACCAACCAATAATGATATGTGGCCATGCCTCGTGAATTCGCCTAAGGTCTTCCCGAATCGAAATAATGAGCTCCAGAGACTTTCCTTTTCCCAGGTCATTGCCTCCTGCGTGCACTACTAATATATTTGGCGGGCCATGCTGTTTAATTAGCCTCGCCAACCATGGAATCAAATCAGGCCAGCCTAATCCCCTTCTACCCAACCATCTTATTACGGTGCCTTCGTGATTCGGTATAACATTAGACCTGGGGTGGCCAGCGGCCCAGAACACAAAGGAATGACCAATGATCCACACCATCTTAGTTGGAAAACCATCACCTGGAAGCAGAAAAACATTGTTACAACAATGCCACCATAACTTGGAAGACAGGCCAGGCATAGCATAAAAGCATGAGAAGGATAGTATAGAGGAAAACCGTACAACAGAGGGGGATCAGGGAAGAGGAAAACAAATAGGGAGCAGGCCACCCAGGCGAAGGTAAACAACACCCGGAAAAACCCCGGCAGCACACCACTAATCAGGACTTACGCCCAGGGAAACCCGGGTGAAAATCCCTTCGCGCCCCCGCTTCAAAGCGACGAGCGGAAAAGCCCAGGGTAGCCCACCGAATGGAGGGAAAATGGTGGGGTAGGGGAGGGCAGTGGGGGTGGTTGGGGTAACAGTAAGAGAGTGAAAATGTAGAAAAGAAAAACTGCAAGGCAACCTTTTGATTAGTGGAACAAAACATTCAAACATCAACATTGTCAACCCTGACATACGATTTATAAGCCGTGGATTGCCAGCGGCCCAGAGCTTTTATCGTCTCAGTGGAGGATCCCGCCAAAGCAGCAGATGTGATCCTGAACAAATGCGTTCCGTACATAGAACTGTCTAGATTTAATGACTGTAGGGACTTCTTCATAATGGCCGAAAATTGATATTTCGTCATGGGCATGCCGTTATGGTGACATAAAAACAAACGAGCCTGAGGTCTCATATTCAAAAACCATGACACTAAATTAACCGGGCAGATGTTACTATTAGGCTGCCTATTTAACTGCACCCATGCTCCCCTGCCACTCTGATCAGTTTTAGATCTAATTATTTTACATGAAACCACTCCTCCGCATAAGTTGACATGCTCTGCCTGCAAACCTGACTCTTGATGCCCCCTGGATTTAGCCACCAATTCAGAAACCCGAAAAGCACCGAAAAAGGCCATAGAGAAAGCAGCGCTAAATAAGGTCCTCTCATATTCACCAACTGCGATCCCTCCCAGGGTCCCTATCAACTGGTCCAGAATATTGACGTGATAGGCAAGCGCGCATCTGCCTGCGAGGGTCTAGCCCTAGCCCACCCCTTTAGGGCCTTACTGATCATGAACCCCTTTGTGACATCCATATAACCTTGAAGCCTGGCCATGAAAGATATCCCTGCCAAAGTAGACGCCATGGAGGCTCTAGATTCCCCTTTGGAATAGCTCTCCCACATAAATGCTAACATAGCATCACGCTGACCTGCCTCAGATTGAGCCTTTTGCCCGCTGAATAGTGACCACCGTCTCCATGATGCCTGATACGTCCTCAAGGTGGAAGGGGCTACCGCCTGTTCTATGAGCCCCCTTATGCCGGCTTGATGATCTGCCAAACACAAGAGGGACACGGAATACCAACATTGTCCACCTGGGGAGCCATGCTACGAAACCTGCTCCATTGTCCTCGGGACAAAGCATCGGCCAAACTATTTTGCACCCCTGGCACATGTCTAGCCCTGAAGGAAATATCGTACTGCAGGCAGCGCAACACTAGGTGGCGCAGCAAAGATATTGCATGATGGGAGGATGCGCTTTGTTTATTGATCGACTGGACCACCCCCAAATTGTCGCACCAGAAAACTATGTGCTTCCCCCGCAACGTGGACGCCCACAGTTCAATTGCCACGACAATAGGAAATAGTTCCAGGACCAACAAATTTTTGGTAATTCCTACCCTATGCCACGCCTCCGGCCAACTTTCCGCGCACCAATGCCCGTCCAGGTAAGCACCGAAGCCGCATGCTCCGGAAGCATCCGTAAACAGGTCGATATTAATGTTTGTTACGGGTGGTGAAGGCCATATTCGTGTCCCGTTATAATCATTCAGGAAGGTGAGCCAAATCTGCAAATCTTCCTTGATGACCCTAGAGAGACGCACAGCCGCATGCGGCCTACTGTCACGGGCACTAGGAGTCTTTACCCAGGGATCACCAGATGGTAGGCTTACCAGAGCAATGTAGATGGTAATCGAGTACTCTGGTAGCTAGGTGATCACGGAACATGAAATGATGGCCGATGAGATGCTCAGGAAAGTCTATGACTAGCAACACTGGTAATAATGAGGTAATAATACACAAGTAACTGTATGGACAAGGACACGTGAAGATAGTCAGTGGTCTGCGATAGCAAGTTGTACCACTGCTATAGAGAGGAGGAATGTCCAACAGAAACAAGGAGGTGATGAGAGTCAGCGGTCTGCGGGTAGCAAGTTGTACCGCTGTCTGAGTGAAGGAATGGAATCCAAGTGGAGGTATCCGGGTAGTCAGTGGTCTGCGGCAGCAAGTTGTACCACTGCTATGTGAGAGGATGATGGAACAGGTGATACCGGAAACAGGGATCAGTGGTCTGACATCAGCAAGTTGTACCACTGAATATATATGTGAGGAGGTGCACAGGGGAAGACTGCAACACAGGATATACACAGGCACCTTATACACAATCCACAGTAATATGCACAATATAGATATACATATAGATATAAATGACTGAGCAGGTCTGCAATCTAGAAAGTCTCTTGAAGTAGTCCAGCACAATTATAACACAGTCAATGATGGCAATAGACCCAGCGGATAGCAGACTCCAGAGAGAACCAAACACAGTCCAGCAAGATATGCAATACACAGCACAGTCAATGAGAAGTATGCATACCGTGGTTCAGCAGTAGCAGTCAGATGGGATAGCAGCGGTACCTGAGCGGCGGGAGGCCGCCTGGATAGGAAGTCCCTGGATAGGTGAGGCAGCGGTCTAGCAGGTGCAGCGCACAGGTGAGTAGACCAACAGGGACACGAATTCACAGGAGTCAGCAACACGTGGAACTGGACTCATAGGAGACCCAGGAGAATGGAGATGATCCAGCAGAGGGTAGTAGATGAGATACAAATCAAATGCTGACAGGAGGGTAGAGACCAGTGGAACACGTGAAGGCGTGGAGAGTGGATCAGCAGGAGATGGAGGATAGCGCTGACCACAGCAGCAGGACTCAGCGGCACACGGAGGTAACCAGTAGCAACCACAGGAACCAACAGCGATGGGAAACAGGAGTGCAGCGCAGGGCAGGAGCTGTTGATCACGAAGTGTAGCAGATGGTAATGAAAGCGGCAGGCTCGAGGAAGACACAGCAAAGATGAGATGAGACTGTAGTGCACGGAGGCAGCGGATAGTAATCAGCTGGCAGTCACGATGTTGAACACAGGCGAGTTGAAAGCAGGAGACTGTAGTGCACGGAGGCAGCAGATAGTATTCAGCTGGCAGTCACGATGATGAACACAGGCGAGTTGCAAGCAGGAGACTGTAGTGCACGGAGGCAGCGGATAGTAATCAGCTGGCAGTCACGATGTTGAACACAGGCGAGTCGCCAGCAGGAGACTGTAGTGCACGGAGGCAGCGGATAGGAATCAGCAAACAGACTTGATGAGAAGCAGGTGAGTGAAGTAAAAGCTGGAGTGCACGGAGGCAGCGGATAGCAATGAGCAAACAGTCACATAGATGTAAAATAACGTAGAAGTGGTTTAGAAGACTGTAGTGCACGGAGGCAGCGGATAGGAATCAGCAAACAGTCATGATGATACAGTTGATGGTAGAAGTGGTATGAAACCACAGTAGTAGAAGTGGTTTGGAAACCACAGGAATCAGCAGCGCTGAATACACGAGTAATACAGGAACACCTTCAGAGACTCATGAGGAATGAGACTCCAAGATCAGGCAACGTGGTGTTGACCACAGGTGCTTAATATAGGGAGGTTGCCTGATCTGCCAATTGAGTTAAAGGGGTATACACTGAAGTATAGAAAAGGGCTGCGCATGCGCAGACCCTCAGGATGGTGGACGACCACGGTTCCTAAATGTCCGGGAAGAGGCACTCACGGTCCGGTGAGTGACAGTACCCCCCCTTTTAAAGGTGGGCACAGAACGCCTGGAACCGGGCTTGTCCGGATTTTTGGAGTAAAACTTCTTCAAAAGGGCAGGAGCATTAAGATCTTCAGCTTTGATCCAAGAGCGCTCCTCAGGACCAAAGCCCTTCCAATGAACGAGGAAGTGGAGGACTCCTCGCGAAATTTTTGCATCTAGTACCTCGGTAATCTCAAAATCCTCCTCCTGATGAACTTGAACTGGCTGCGGAGCTAAGGGAGGAGTTGAAAAACGGTTGATAATAAGAGGTTTGAGCAAAGATACATGGAAGGCATTAGAAATCCGAAGACTCTTAGGAAGAAGGAGTTTCACACATACTGGATTGATAACTTGAATGATCCTATATGGACCAATAAAACGAGGGGCGAATTTCATGGATGGAACCTTCAAACGAATATTTTTTGTGGATAACCAGACACGATCTCCAATTTTTAGTGGTGGAATAGCCCGCCTCTTCTTATCAGCGAAAGATTTATATTTGACAGATGTCTTCTTTAAACAGGTTCTGACCTGAGACCAGATATTTTTAAAGGTCTGACAAACAGTTTCCACCGCAGGAACTTGGGTGGGCGGGAGGGCAGGAAATTCCGGAAAAGACGGATGGTGACCGTAGACCACAAAAAATGGAGTTTTGGATGATGACTCATGGTACATGTTGTTATGGGCGAACTCAGCCCAAGGGAGTAACTCTACCCAGTTGTCTTGATTGGCTGATGAAAATATCCTTATAAAAGTCTCAAGATCTTGATTGACACGTTCGGTTTGTCCATTGGATTGCGGATGGTAAGAAGATGAGAGTGCTAATCGTATGCCCAAGGTTTTACAAAGGGCTCGCCAGAATCTGGACACGAATTGTACTCCTCTATCAGACACAATCTCAGATGGACATCCATGGATACGGAAGATCTCTTTAATGAAATGTTCAGCCAGGATAGACGAGGAAGGCAAACCAGACAGAGGGATGAAATGAGCCATCTTCGAAAATCTGTCCACTACCACCCAAATAGTGTTATGGTTCTTACTAGGTGGTAAGTCAGTAACGAAATCCATACTAATATGGGTCCATGGTTTGGACGGAATGGGTAGTGGTCGCAGCAACCCTGCTGGGGTTCTGCGGGAGGATTTGAATTGCGAACATAATTCACAGGAAGCAATGAACTCTTTGACGTCTCTCCTCATTGAAGGCCACCAGTAACTTCGAGAGAGGATCTCAAAAGTCTTGTGTTCACCGGCGTGTCCAGAAAAACGAGAGGCATGGAACCACGAAAGGATTTTCCTCCTTAGAGTAGGAGGCACGAGGGTCTTCCCAAATGGTAGCGTTTTGGTGGATGAAGCAGCCAGTGAGATACATTTGGGGTCTAGAATGGTATGGTTGGAAACCTCTTCTATATCAGAGGACGTAACAAAGGCTCTAGATAAGGCATCAGCTTTTTTGTTCTTGGCAGCTGGTTTGAAGGTAATTATTAATTCAAAACGGGAAAAGAAAAGAGACCATCTTGCTTGACGAGGGTTCAAGCATTGGGCAGACTGGAGATATGACAAGTTCTTATGATCCGTGAAGATCGTCACCGGATGGCGAGCTCCCTCCAACAAGTATCTCCATTCCTCTAGTGCGACTTTGATAGCCAGTAATTCCTTGTCCCCGATGGTATAATTTTTCTCTGCGGGTAGGAGACCCCGAGAATAGAAGGCACAAGGGTGGAATTTTTGCTGTTCCGAGCGTTGGGAGAGAATAGCTCCTAAGCCCACATTAGAGGCATCTACTTCTAGGAAGAAGGGGAGTGTCACATCAGGCTGTCGAAGGATTGGAGCCGAAGAGAAGGACTCTTTTAATGTTTGAAAGGCTTGAATAGCCTCAGTTGACCATTGCTTAGGATTAGCCCCTTTTCGAGTCAGGGCCACAATAGGAGATGCAATGGAAGAAAAGTCTTGAATGAAGCGTCTATAGTAATTGGCAAAACCTAAAAAACGCTGGATCGCACGAAGAGTAGTTGGCTGGGGCCAATGTAGTACAGCATTTACTTTGTCAGGATCCATCTTCAGGCCAACTCCGGAAACTATATACCCCAAGAATGGAATCTGGGGTAATTCGAATGAACATTTTTCTAATTTACAGAACAATGAATTTTTCCGTAGCCTGGAGAGGACTTCTGCCACATGTTGGTGGTGAGAGGGCAGGTCCTGTGAAAAAATCAATATGTCGTCCAGGTAGACGACGACACATACATATAATAAGTCCCGAAAAATCTCATTGATGAAGCCCTGAAAAACAGCGGGGGCATTACATAGCCCGAAAGGCATTACCAGATATTCGTTATGCCCGTCTCTGGTGTTAAACGCTGTCTTCCATTCGTCACCGGAACGAATTCTGATTAAATTGTAGGCACCACGAAGATCCAACTTAGTAAAAATACGGGCTCCCTTGATGCGGTCAAATAGCTCAGTGATCAACGGAATGGGATACCGATTCTTGATAGTAATGGCATTGAGTCCACGAAAATCTATACAAGGGCGTAATGATCCATCCTTCTTTTTGACAAAGAAGAACCCAGCTCCAGCGGGCGAGGTGGAAGGTCGAATGAACCCACGCTGGAGGTTCTCCCGTATATATTCAGATGTAGCTTGAGTTTCAGGTAACGAGAGTGGATAGACCCGGCCCCTGGGAGGAGTCTTGCCAGGAAGAAGGTCAATCGGACAATCCCAAGAACGATGAGGAGGAAGACGTTCAGACTGAGCTTTATCAAAAACATCGGTAAATGAAGCATATTGAGGAGGGAGTCCTGGTGAAATAGCTGAGATGGAAGCTTGCTGTACCTTGAGAGGAATGACTTGGGAAAGGCAATGATGGTGACATTCAGACCCCCAAGACGTGACTTGAGGGGTGCGCCAGTCAATCTGGGGAGAGTGACACTGAAGCCATGGAAGGCCTAGGACAATCGGACTTGTCGTAACAGGAAGAATTAAAAACGATATCTCTTCACGATGCAGAGCACCAATCTGAAGTGTTACTGGAGACGTACTCTGGGTGATGAGACCGTTGATGAGACGTGATCCATCGATAGCCGTCACAGTAATGGGAGTTTTTAAGGTAATCACTGGTAGAGACCATTGATTTACTAACGATTTGGAAATAAAATTTCCTGCTGCTCCGGAATCAATCAATGCCTGTGACTCAAAGGTTTTGGTAGCAAAGGAAATAGTCACATCAAAAGCGCAGACTTTAGATTTCATAGACGATGGAGAGGACTCCAGGGACCCTAACTTCACCTCTCCAGAACTAGTTAGGGCCTGGCATTTCCCGATCTCTTAGGGCAGGAGCTGAGTACATGAGTGGAATCAGCACAATAGATACAAAGTCTATTCTTGACTCTTCGTTTCCTCTCCTCAGAAGATAACTTGGAACGTCCTATCTCCATGGGAATCACAGCGGGTGACACTGGACGAAATTGAGGGTTAGAGCGAAGAGGTGCTTTAGCAGAAGTCGTTTTCTCAGCCTCTCTTTCACGAAATCTCATATCAACACGATGGCATAGAGAGATCAAATCTTCAAGTGACGAAGGAAGCTCTTGGGTAGTCAGTGCATCTTTAATTTTATCGGAAAGCCCCTGCCAGAAGGCGGCAACTAGGGCTTCAGTGTTCCACTGAAGTTCAGAGGCTAAGATCCTAAATTGAATGACGTACTGGCCTACAGTATGAGATCCTTGTCGCAGACGGAGGATGCTGGAAGCAGCGGAGGTCACACGACCTGGTTCATCGAACACACTTCGGAATGTAGAAATGAATTTGGCACTATCTTGTAATATTGGATCGTTCCTCTCCCACAGAGGGGAGGCCCAAGCCAGGGCTTGTCCTGAAAACAAAGAGATAAGATAGGCCACTCTGGAACGATGGGTAGAAAAATTTTGAGGTTGGAGCTCAAAATGGACTGAACATTGGTTAAGGAAACCCCTACAAGTTTTGGGGTCTCCATCGTACTTTGACGGAGTAGGCAGGTGAAGCGTGGAAGCTGTAGACACCTGGGATGGCAATGGGGAAACGGAGGAAAGCACAGGAGCTTCAGTAGTAGCTGTCACAGTCTGTCCAGATGTTCCTTGGGAGGTTAATGACTGATAACACTGAAGTAACAGCTGTTGGCGGGCATCCTGTTGCTCCACACGGCTAACCAGATGTTGCAGCATCTCTTTGGCGGTAGGTTCCACATCTGGGTCTGTCATGGCCTGATCTTACTGTCACGGGCACTAGGAGTCTTTACCCAGGGATCACCAGATGGTAGGCTTACCAGAGCAATGTAGATGGTAATCGAGTACTCTGGTAGCTAGGTGATCACGGAACATGATATGATGGCCGATGAGATGCTCAGGAAAGTCTATGACTAGCAACACTGGTAATAATGAGGTAATAATACACAAGGAACTGTATGGACAAGGACACGTGAAGATAGTCAGTGGTCTGCGATAGCAAGTTGTACCACTGCTATAGAGAGGAGGAATGTCCAACAGAAACAAGGAGGTGATGAGAGTCAGCGGTCTGCGGGTAGCAAGTTGTACCGCTGTCTGAGTGAAGGAATGGAATCCAAGTGGAGGTATCCGGGTAGTCAGTGGTCTGCGGCAGCAAGTTGTACCACTGCTATGTGAGAGGATGATGGAACAGGTGATACCGGAAACAGGGATCAGTGGTCTGACATCAGCAAGTTGTACCACTGAATATATATGTGAGGAGGTGCACAGGGGAAGACTGCAACACAGGATATACACAGGCACCTTATACACGATCCACAGTAATATGCACAATATAGATATACATATAGATATAAATGACTGAGCAGGTCTGCAATCTAGAAAGTCTCTTGAAGTAGTCCAGCACAATTATAACACAGTCAATGATGGCAATAGACCCAGCGGATAGCAGACTCCAGAGAGAACCAAACACAGTCCAGCAAGATATGCAATACACAGCACAGTCAATGAGAAGTATGCATACCGTGGTTCAGCAGTAGCAGTCAGATGGGATAGCAGCGGTACCTGAGCGGCGGGAGGCCGCCTGGATAGGAAGTCCCTGGATAGGTGAGGCAGCGGTCTAGCAGGTGCAGCGCACAGGTGAGTAGACCAACAGGGACACGAATTCACAGGAGTCAGCAACACGTGGAACTGGACTCATAGGAGACCCAGGAGAATGGAGATGATCCAGCAGAGGGTAGTAGATGAGATACAAATCAAATGCTGACAGGAGGGTAGAGACCAGTGGAACACGTGAAGGCGTGGAGAGTGGATCAGCAGGAGATGGAGGATAGCGCTGACCACAGCAGCAGGACTCAGCGGCACACGGAGGTAACCAGTAGCAACCACAGGAACCAACAGCGATGGGAAACAGGAGTGCAGCGCAGGGCAGGAGCTGTTGATCACGAAGTGTAGCAGATGGTAATGAAAGCGGCAGGCTCGAGGAAGACACAGCAAAGATGAGATGAGACTGTAGTGCACGGAGGCAGCGGATAGTAATCAGCTGGCAGTCACGATGTTGAACACAGGCGAGTTGAAAGCAGGAGACTGTAGTGCACGGAGGCAGCAGATAGTATTCAGCTGGCAGTCACGATGATGAACACAGGCGAGTTGCAAGCAGGAGACTGTAGTGCACGGAGGCAGCGGATAGTAATCAGCTGGCAGTCACGATGTTGAACACAGGCGAGTCGCCAGCAGGAGACTGTAGTGCACGGAGGCAGCGGATAGGAATCAGCAAACAGACTTGATGAGAAGCAGGTGAGTGAAGTAAAAGCTGGAGTGCACGGAGGCAGCGGATAGCAATGAGCAAACAGTCACATAGATGTAAAATAACGTAGAAGTGGTTTAGAAGACTGTAGTGCACGGAGGCAGCGGATAGGAATCAGCAAACAGTCATGATGATACAGTTGATGGTAGAAGTGGTATGAAACCACAGTAGTAGAAGTGGTTTGGAAACCACAGGAATCAGCAGCGCTGAATACACGAGTAATACAGGAACACCTTCAGAGACTCATGAGGAATGAGACTCCAAGATCAGGCAACGTGGTGTTGACCACAGGTGCTTAATATAGGGAGGTTGCCTGATCTGCCAATTGAGTTAAAGGGGTATACACTGAAGTATAGAAAAGGGCTGCGCATGCGCAGACCCTCAGGATGGTGGACGACCACGGTTCCTAAATGTCCGGGAAGAGGCACTCACGGTCCGGTGAGTGACAGCTACTCCTCCCCGCAGTGACTCTCTGTAGCTTTCTACAGAAAACTCTACCCATGGGAATCACACGGCAGGCAAAGTTGAACCTCCCTAACAGGGACTGAACCGGTCTGAGCGGGCTGGAGCTGGATTCCAACGCTTCTGCAATAGCCTCGCACATCTTGGACACTTTATCAGTTGGGAGCCTGCAAATCCCGGCCACCGTGTCGATCTCAATTCCAAGGAACGAGAGACATGTGGCTAGACCCTCCGTTTTTTCCGCGGCAATGGGAACGCCTAGCACCCTAAAGAGAGCCTCAGTGGAAAACAACGTATCCCGACAACAAGTGGAATCAGGAGGCCCGATAACTAGGAAGTCATCAAGGTAGTGTGCGATCCACCGGCACCCTGTTCCCGCCTGAATGCACCAATGTAAGAAGCCACTGAACTTCTCAAATAGCGCACAGGATATCAAACATCCCATGGGCAGACAGCGATCGATATAGTATCCACCACGATGCCGAAAACCCATGAAACGATACGACTCCGGGTGAAGGGGCAGTAACCGAAAAGCCGACTCAATGTCGATCTTAGCTAGCAGGGCTCCCCTCCCACATTCCTGCACCAGTGCCAGTGCGGATTCAAACGATTGATAATTTACGGAACTAAGGGTGGCGTCTATAGCGTCGTTCACTGACAGACCCGCCGGGTACGACAAGTGCTGTATCAACCTGAACTTACCTGCCGCCTTTTTGGGTACTACCCCTACCGGGGACAGAATAAGATTTTGAATGGGAGGAAGAGGGAAAGGGCCCGCCATGCGACCCAGACCAACTTCCTTTGCGATTTTAGCGTCTAGGACTTCCGGGAGAGCGAGCGCCGATTTCAAATTGATCGGCGTCGCTGTAAAAATGCTGCCCTGCACTGGTAACTTAAAACCTGTATGAAAACCGTCATGTATGAGAGAAATAGTGTCTCTATCCGGGAACCAAGCGAGCCATTTGTCCAGCTCAGCCAAATTAATTGGCGATGGACCCTTGACTCGGCACAGCTGGGTTTGCACCTCTTCCGCTACCCCCACTCCGTCGGGCCCTTGCACATTCGGTGGCTGGATGCTGACCTCCGCATGCCGTGCAACTGTGTTTAAATCGGCATGATGTGCCTCGCTGGCAGGCGCCTGCGTTGAAATCAAAACATCGACCTTTTGTGGGGAGGGTTGCTTGTACCCTCCCCGGCTCTTCAAACCTCCTACCCGTGTAACCCTCGGCCCCTTGACTGCTCGGTCTCATGAGTTCCAACCAGGTGTCTATGTCTTTTGACCCCAGCGGGAGCTTCTCGCGACCGCTCATCCGCTTGCGGAAGAGCTCGTCATATGCTCTCCAGATTGAGGGGCCATCTTTTAACGCCATCCCGCTAATAAGATGCATATATCTCCACACCTCATCCTGCTCGCCGGGCCTAGTTTCCAGATAAATAGTAGCAAAAATAGAGAAGGAATTCGACCATCTAGTAAACGATCTGAACCTATCCTCCCCCATGCCGGACCTTTCACAAGCCACGGCAAGAGCCTTCTTTCCCTCCCCTGTCAGGGCGAACATGTCCACGTACTTTCCGCGTCTAATCCTATCCCGTACACTCGGCCTAATACCGTGGGTTATCTCTAAGGTTTCAACCTGCCCTAAGTCACTCCTAGCCACCGGCCGGTCTTCGCCTCCCGACTGCGGTGCCTGTTTGCTGTGTTTACCTAGTAATTTAGTTTCCAATAGCTTGATGAGTTTCCTGGGCCTATCGCCCGAATCTGAGGAACCACTGCTCGTGGAAAGAACCGGGGACCCTAACAACTGTACATCGTGTGTGGTACCAGAAACGGACTCACCATGAGGAGCAGGATTCCCGGCCGCGACTGATGTCTCCACAACACTGGCTGACCCCGGTTGGGCATCTGTTGATCCTGGGATTGGTTCTACACGAATCCCTGCCGACCTCTGGTCCCGAGACTCGGACCCGGAACGACCTCCACCGACAGCCCTCATCTCCTGGTTCACGACCGCAGGTTCTGAAACACAAAGTGGAGCAGTAAGCTGAGATCTAGGAACGTAGTCCAGTCGACGCCGCGCTGATCCCAAAGCTGGGCCGCAGGGCTCTAATCTAGGAGGCAAAAGGGGTGACGGGCTATAGGAACCCCCGGATATGACCCGACGTTGAGGGGGGAAATCGTCGTAAAGGGCCCGGTATGATTCTTCGTAAAACCCACTTGGTCTAGACTGGGTGCGCCGGGGGGGGGACCATTGGGACATATTACCGCCGCTGGAATGATGGTAATCATATACTAGATTATCTCGCGTGGGACCTGGCCTAAATTGACTGGTGCTGCCATATGCTCCAGACGGCGATGGGGCCCACCGGGACCTGTACGTCCACTCGTCTGTTGCTGGCAGGACGTGGCGGGAAAGAGAGGGCCTCACAGGCGCCTGAGGGCTGTCCCCAAAAACTTCCAGGTTCCCAGTACTGGGCCTATCTGATCCCACGTGTCTTTGCCCCAGCCTGAAACTCTGGATCCCGTTCGTCCCCGGTGTATATGGTCTAAATGGGCCTCTGTCAGCCAAAGGAGCCCCCCCATAATGTTCCCCCCAAGAAGAACCCCTGCCACTATGGGGTAAAAAGGGGCTGGGCGGGAAATGCAACTGATGAGGGGCAGGGGGGTTATGCATCAGTCTGTCCCCTCTGCGTGCCAAGATGGGTGGGGTGATGGGGTATTGAATAAAGGCCTCCGAGCTAGTCCCCCTTTCCACCCCTGGAGGGTTGCTGGTTGTCACCCCTCTATCCCCCGTGAGACTGCCCCTAGATGGCGACACCCGGGTCTCCAGCGTGATGGTGGGCACAACTGCTGTAGGGGGAGGCACAGGGGTGCTGTCTGGAATCACCCCCCCCTCCCCCCCCCCCCTGCTGCTGACCACAAACGCTGGCACAATGGAGCGGGATGGCAGCCTGGGTCTGCGACCCAGATGACTCCGCCGACTGGGCAGCGCGACCCCGCCGACCGCTGGTGAGGATGGGGGCAGTGTCAGAAGCGTGGGTCCCAGTCACGGACCCACGCTGGGGCTGAGGGAGAAATCCCTGCACTTCTGCTGAGGGAAGGGCTGGGGAGGGGCTGGCGGCAACATGGCGCCGGGAGCTGAGGGGGGAAGGGGACCTATAGCGTGCTGGGCGGGCGGTGGAGCGTCTAGGACGGGGCATAATGGCAGGATCAGTGGGGAAGGAGAAGAGGCTCAAACAGGGAGAGGCAGAAAATGGAGGGGAAAAGAGAGAGTCACAGGCTGGGGATGAAGGGAGGAGGATTGAAAGGAAAAACGGATAAAGGGAGAAACAGAGGTGGGCAGAAATAATAAAAAGAGGAAAACAGAAAATAGGCAGAAAGAAAAGGAACAAGAAGAGTTATAGGAGGAGAAACAGGCAAATTGAACAGAAAAATAAGAGGTACTTATCCGTTCTCTGGCTCAAGTCCTCTTTCTGCAATCTCGTGCTGTGGAATGAACCAGAACAGGAAGTGCAGCCTCCTATAACAATCAAGGTCCCTCCCACTGGATTACACATTGGTCAGGCCAACCCATGTTAACACCTTCAGGTCAGTGTTCAGCTTACTACAAACCCTGTCGCCCTTTAAGTGCATTCGTCCTATTCAGCCTCATTTGTCATTATCTCTCACCCACCTCCAATATCCCCCTAATTTATATACTGTGTTATTTAAAATGAATAGAAAAGACGCATATCCAGTTACTAAAAAAAAGTTAGTAAAAAAAATATTTTTCTCTGACATTTTGCTGTAGATGGAAATACTTTAAATGTGGCCATGTGGGTTCAAATGATCATTCAATAGTTATGTTTTTTTTAGATATATGTTAGTTTTATTTCATGTGGAATGATTCATGAAAATTATGCCATTACTATTTAATTGAGGAAAAAGGGTACCTGTTAACTCTATGTGTATAAGTATTCTGTTGTTGCTATTTTGTGGGAGATTTGAAAAAGCAAAACATTGGTTTCTTACAGTAGCGCCTGTATAATTGGTGGTATTACTATATGGGGTGGCGTGGTGGCGGCAATGCTGTAGTGTGTTTGGGGCTTAGTATTGTTAATAAGTAGGAGACAGATGCCGGCTGCTGTAATGTGGGGGGTGATGCCGGATGCTGTAATGTGTGGTTGATGCTGGTTTCTGTAATGTGGGGGGGGGGTGATGCTGGTTGCTGCAATGTGGGAGGTGATGCTGGATGCTGTAATGTGGGGGGTGATTGCGGATGCTGTAATTTGGGGGGTCATGCTGGACGCTGCAATGTGGGGGGTGATGCCGGTTGCTGTAATGTGGGGGTGATTGATGTAGTATGAGTGTGTGTGTTGGGTTATTTATTGCTGTAATTTGGGCACTAATAATGTATTGTCATGGTATTTATTGATGTAATTGGGGTGCTAGCAATGCAATGTTGAGGGTCATTAGGAGAAATAATTCTCACACACACACACACACACACACACACTCATACTACATCATGTTGTACAGCACCAGCAACACACACTGCGCCAGCATCAGTGTGCGACAATATAGTGCATAGAGCCCACAACACGTGGGCCTGTGTGCTTTAAATACCAGGGCCGATTTTTAGTCCTAGTCCGGCCATGTGAGTGGTTAATTCTTAAAATTAAATATGTAGAGTAAGCATCCTCAATTCAATGTAACCTGCCCTTGCTTGACAAATGAGCAAGAGTAAAAACACTTCATTACTAAGCATTTTATTCTGCTTAGTTTTACTTTTATTGTGGTCATGTACAGTGAAGGATTTCAGTTCAAATTTACTTTAATTGTGGAAAGGTTTGTTAAGTTTCCTAATATACATGCATTTAATTGAATGTGTATATGCTTTGTATAAATGTATTAAAAAAAGTTTTAGAAAAATCTAATTTCAAATATGTAACTTTTCTTACTTTTTGAAATATAGTTCTTATTTCAACTAAATGTTTCATTTGCAATGATGCAATAAATTGCTTTAAAAAGGACAGGGTTGTTAGTGCAAGTTTTTGCTTCCTTTGCACAATCCCTTATGACAGTTGCAGTCACTACAGTAGCGGATAAGTATTATTTCTATATATAGCCAGCTATTTATACCCAGGCAGAAGACTAAGCTGAATCTGCAATCTGAACAGGAAGCAACAGGAAATAACCATACATATCCAGATGCTCACTATTTGCACAATATGAATGCTGATTCACATATTACTGCATAATATTCTACAAAAAGCAAGATGATGTTAATCTATTATTCAGAGATGTGTGTTTATATACTTTTACAGTATACGCTTATTGCAAATCAACTGCAAAACACAATGAACTGCAAAATATACATCACAAAAATGTATCACATATTTTTCCTTTTCAGAGTTCAATATTTTCCCCATCTCTATCTCAGGTTATTGGAAACAGCACATCAATACTTATGTGTATACTTGAAAACTAATTGTAAAATAGATGCATACTCTTATTCAGGCAGTTCATTGACCTGTATAATGAACAGTAAGGTACTTGGCGCCATGAACTGATAAGAAAGCACGTAAGACATCCTCTCTTGCAGCACATTGTGGTTGCTTTCAGACTCACTCAGAGACACAAGTCCACTCTTCCCACAGCTAATTAACTCAATCTCCACAGGGAGGCAATACAAGATCTACACTAACATCTGAACATATCAATCCTAAATAGAGATAATAGAGGATGATAGCTCACATTCAGCTAGATATTTACCATTTAATTTTACATTATGCTACATATAGCAACTTTTACATGTTTCTGTGAAGACTAAAATATATGTTCATTTACATCCCATAGGCCAGGCGTGGCTAACCTGTGGCACTCCAGGTGTTATAAAACTACAAGCCCCAGCATGCTTTGCCAATATATAGCAGCTTATTGCTGGAAGGGTATGCTGTGACTTGTAGTTTCACAACACCTGGAGTGCCACAGGTTAGCCAAGCCTGCCATAGGCTCTCATTAAGGATCAATATATGCAACGCCCCTACCTACAGTCAGTAAAAAACAGCACATATTGTTCTACCACCTACACCCTCCATATAATCAGTGTGGTCATCTTACACAGGGTCATTCATGGAACTGATCTTGTTCTGTTTCTTTCATAAGAATCCCTTCCTGTCAGCATATACTTTACATCAGCAACTGATAGTTTATTTTACTGGTGAAGCATCTTATCCTGTCTTTAAACGAAATCTACAGACATCTGTTTCCATCTCCCAGCAGATGTTTGTTCTGTAAATGAATGATGCAGCTACATAGACTGATTCCAGTGCTACATGACCAGCCACGTCAGCAGAATCCCAATATTGGTCTTACTGGGCTCCCATAGGCTACAAGACCCTCATAGGCCAAATGCTGTGTAAATCCATGGCTGAGTTGCAATACTACTTAGCCAGCTGGATGCTGACCAAATAATTATATAGATGTCCAGCCTACCTGTATTTTGTACACCACTGGACTTCAAACTAGGGAGTTAAACAATCCTTCAACTTAGTCGTGAATGTATTTTTAGCCCTCTCCCTGTCTGTTGGGTAGTATAGATGCGCCTACCTCTGGAAATCCTCATATTCACCACCCAGGTGTAGGTCAGTCCTCTTCATCCCAGGCACAGTGAGAAGTTTACCTGACAGGTGTCATAGCATATGCAAGCTCCATCAACCAAAGGGGACTATGCTATTAAAGGACTTCTCTTTTCCCTGTTATTTACAGTACCTCAAAACAGTTCAAATTCCTGCTGGAAATAATCTAACAGTGAAAAAAGCACCATGATCCATTTACATAGGCAGCGGCCTAGTTCACATGATTAAGCCAAGGGCTCAATTAGTCCACATTTTACAATAGTCGGACCACACATAAAATACATCTACCATGCTTCAAAATCCATCAAGCCTTCTCTATATACAAGGTAGGGCCAGTACAAAGCCAAGTTCACATTTTGTAAAACCATAGGGAATTCTAAGAGCCAAAAACTCACAGAATCATAGTTCAGTTTATTTAACAAGGTCTTAAATTTGTTACAAGCAGTTCCATTAATACATTTGTTACATATATAAAACTACTGTTATGCACGTTTTGTCACTATCCAATGACGATTGTCGAATCTCAATTTTTGTGTTTCCAAAGCACAAACTGATTTATTATCCAAAAGTAGCAGAATAATGATGCAAAATAAAACAAGTACAGCCATTACTTATCGCAGGCGCTCTGGATCCAGTGAACAGTCATTCAGGTCTGAAGGCTGTGGTCAAGAAGACTGGTCACTAAGCCCAGAGCCCCTGCTTACATGCAGTCAGAAAAACAGTGAAACAATGCAGATGATGTGGCTTGTTTCTATTGGTCCAGGCTTCAGGAAGGTCCAGTGTACTGCAGGTCATAGGCCAGTTCAAACCAAACTATCCAAGTTGGGGGTCATCTCTCCAGGGGATGTGCTCCGACTTTCCTGCCAAGAATCCAGTTTCAACTAGTCTATTTGCATATTACAGTTGGTATTACTTTAAACATTTATTCCCTAACATCACTAACTAGAGTATGCAGTGTGCGATCTCTTCGGCGAATGAACTGGACAACTGCTGATGAATAGGGGATTAAAATGATATTAAACATGACACAGTGCCTGCAACCTGAACCTTGGGTTTCACTAACATGTATATAACTTATAATATTAAACATAAATACTGCTATATTTTGATATAAATAACTATGTGTTGCAACTACAATTAATGTGTACTAATTACAAATGTGTGTATTCATGTGAATGTGTGTAAAACCTGTTATTGCCACATGTTGTGGCCGGATACGCCCTTCCATGCCGTAGCGTGCTCTACGCATAATTTCAGACAAAGACAACCAAGTTTTCTCGATATTAATTGAAATGACTTTATCTAATTTGCTGACTTCGACACTACATAAGTTCATTAGTAAACTGACACTGAAGAAAAACTTTATACAACAGTCACTACCAGAACAAAATCCATATATCAGAATTTTTTAGGAATTCTTTACCTATTCCGCAGAACAGCAGAGACAGGGTCGGACTGGCCCGCCGGTGGACCGGACTATCCACCGGTAGGCCCCGACCCTGAATCGCTCCCCTCTTCATTGGTGGAGGGAGCTAGAAACTTTAATAGTAAAAAAAAAAAAAACCTCACGTGACCGCAGCGCCGGCTCCGTTCGCACAGAATGCCGGGCGTGACGTCATCACGCCCGACGTTCAGTGAGGAGCGCCGGCAAGACAGAGGGGAAGAAAAGAAAGAAGCAGATAGAAAAGGTAAGTGATAGGGGAGCATGGAACAGAAATAGGAGCATGGAACAGAAATAGGAGCATGGAACAGAAATAGAAGTATGGAACAGAGAAGGGGGAACATGGAACAGAGAAGGGGGAGCATGGCAGAGTAAAGAGGGAGCATGGCAGAGTGAAGGGGGAGCACAGACAGTATGGCAGTGTGTGAAGGGGAGCCAGGAGAAGGGTGGAGCAAAAGCAGCATTGAGGGTGCAGTGTGATTATAAGGAGGCACATCATGGTGATGAAGGGGCGCAGTAATGTGTGTGTGATGGCACAACGGGTTGTGGCAATGTAATGTGTGTGTGGTAGGTGGTGGCTAAATAATGAGTGCTATTTTCTTTGTAGGGTAAAGATGGGGCAATTTAGTTTTATAGTGGGGACTATTAATTTAAGATGGGGTGGTTTGGGCGCTATTAATTGAATGTGGGGCTGAGTTTGAGGAGCATGAGATATATTTATTAAATGTGAATATGAATTATTTAATGGCAGTGACGGTTGCAGGAAATAGGTATATTTAATATATGTAAATGTGATTCATTTATTGCAGTGGCTGCCTGTTGGGAGGGAAATAGGTTTATTAAATGGGAATACTATTACTTTTATGTTGGGGCTGGAGGAAGTCCTAAGTATTAAATGTGGGTCCTATTGATTTAACGCCGGGGCTGGTTGGAATTTTCTAAATGTACCCATTATTTTTTCCAAATAGGACCCCTCAACATTCCAGGATCCAGACAAGCCGCAGCTAAAGAAACCAGCAGCCACAGGTGGTGACAAGAACAGGTAGGACAGTCTGTCAAATGTTCTGAGTCTAGTGCAGGCTTGGCTGACCTGTGGCACTCCAGGTTTTGTGAAACTACAAGTCCCAGCATACCCTTCCAGCAATAAGCTGCTATATATTGATAAAGCATGCTGAGGCTTGTAGTTTCACAACACCTGGAGTGCCACAGGTTAGTCAAGCCTGGTCTAGTGGGATAATCCCGATTTTTGGTGACTGTTCTGCCCAATCTAAGGTGCAGATCAAGACTGTACTCTTTATACACACTGCATTCTTTATATACTACACTATTGTGCTAGCTGTCCTTTGTGGGCTGACCACTCCCCCTCTAGTGTCTGGTCTCGCCTCTTTGATGGTTGGCCACACCCCCTCTGGTGGGCCCCTAGCGTTGCTGTCCCCTAGTGGGCCCTTCATGCCCCAGTCCGACACTGAGCAGAGATAAATCCCAAGTATGAAATGTCCACAAACCCAAGTCCCAAAATGTACCACCAATATTAGTGCAGATAATAAAAGTTGTGGGAAAGTTAGTTGAAAGAAAACCAAAGTATACTCATCCACTTGGCACAGGTGATCCGGTGATTCAACTTATGATCCAAACAGTTGCCTCCATTAACAGATAAGTACACAATCTTGCAGCTACAGTCATCCACCACTACTGTGTCTTTCTTCATACAGTGTATCAGAAAATATTTCTGCTCAGCAACACTGTGGTCTATTATGTTATTACGTTTAAAACCATGCTTACTTGATTTTAAGCAACATACAGTGTCCCTTCAAGTAATCACATAGACTTGTTTCGTGGAAAGTGTTATTTTGGATAACCATACTTTATCATTAACAGAGTAAGCTTTTGCAAGTCTGAAACATTTATCTGCTTGTAATTTATAACATTTTTGAGCTTCTTGTAACTTTTAAAATAAATGTCTCCAATTGCTGCAAATTTCTCTATGTAAAGTTGTAATGGCTGGAACATGAGACACTAAAACAGTAGAAGGTACCAATTGTGGATGTTAACAATAATTCACAACAATAGATTCTGTTTGAGGTATTCAGTATTGTAGTAAACACTTTCAGCCAGAGGGGCCAGTCCTGCCCTATTATTCTCCTGTAAACCAGTATAGGTTTCCAGATATTGTTCCAAACATTGATTTACCTTTTCTATTTGTCCATTGGACTGAGGGTGATACGCTGTAGAAAAATCTAATTGAATCTGTACATTTTTACAAATGTCTTTACAGGAATGTGATATAAATTAAGTTCCTCTATCTGATACTATAGACCTTGAACAATCATGTATTTGAAAAATATATTTAATAAACTACTGAGCTATTTGTTGGGTTGAAGGCAATTTCTTTAATGGGATAAAGTTAGCTATTTTGATGAAGCGTCCACCACAACCTAGAATGTATTCATCCCTTGTCCATTGAAACCCTTGCTTGAGTAATGTCAGGATCCCCAATATGAAGACCAATGAGAGAGCGTAAGTGGAACAAAGTGGTTTAATATAACACAGGTTATGATTCAATAAATGGTAAGGCAAGAAGTATAGCAGGGTATGGCAGTTATAGCATGGAAAACTCAGGAAGCCACAGATGCAGAGAATGGTCAATAATAATATAGTTCAAAGCGTCAGTGCTGAGAAGCCGGATAGCCAGGCCTAGTTCAGAGGCCGGAGAAGCAGGATAAACCACGGGTGTCAGGATACCTGGTTTACACAGTAGCATGAGGCACTGGATGAATCACGGATGACTGGCATCCAGGATATTCTGGAGGCAGGAGGCACCGGACGAGTCACGGGTGTCAGAATTCCAGGTTACTCAGGTGGCATGAGGCACCAGAGAAATCCAGGTTGTCGGGTGTGAGGATACCGGGTTTAACGTAATCTTCTGGACCGCACAGCTGGCCTACCTGGTACCTATCCAAGGTTCAACATCACTCAGGCAAATATCCGAAAATAACACAAGTAAGTTTATTTAACAAAATGGTAGCACAAAACAGCAACAACAGATGTAAATAATAATAACTTGCAACAAATATCACTACAGTCTGGCATAGACAACATACAGGGTATAATAAAAACACCTCACCAATATCCTTGTTACTTTCAAGGACTGCTGCCTCTCTCCTTTAAGACTACCAGCAAACGTAGTGGCCCAAAGTAACTGTCACTCCGCTTTCGGCGGACAAATAGCTCCCAAGACCTGGAGAGGTAGATCAGGGCACGTCAGTACTCCAGGGACCGATTGTTTCTTTCCTGTCGGGGCAGAGAGTAATATATCTCAACACCAGCCTGACCTCAGCTATCACTCTTAAGTGAATGCCAATTTGCTATCCTCTAGAGCTCTCTTTTAAACCTAGAAATGTCCTAATCAGCAATTCCAGGACCAGCCTGATTGGTCCATTCCTTTCTTTACATTTTCACAGGTAAACATACAGACCAGGAGATGGCAGATGAATCTTTCCTGATTTAATTAGGAACAGATATTGTTATGTGACAATAGAGGAAAGTTTGTTTAGACAGATACCAGGATCCAGACACCTTTACATTTAAATACACAATGCCTTCCTCTGTAATTAAACCTAGAGCTCTGCCTGTAGACCCATTTCTTATGCTAGTACACACAGACCCACAGCTAAACGAAGTCAGGAAACACCCCTGGTGTGATATCCATTCATACAAAACTGGTGGATAATAACCCTTTTGCCTAGACTGAAACAATGGCCTAGTCTGCGTGCTAGCTATACAGACTGGCAGTTACTTCAAAACAGAATATACACAAGCTTAAATATGACTGACAAATATGGGCGAACCAGAGGGCTAGAAAAAGTATATGTTTGATAGTCCGCAGTCACCTCATTACATCACATCTGGACACCAGGTTACTCAGGTGGCACGAAGCACTAGATGATTCGCAGGTGTGAGGACTAGAGGTTGCTCGGAAGCGGCTGATCAGCAGGCAGAGAAATTGCTAAGCTCTGGCAGGTAGGAGAGCAGTCCAAGTACCATAGTACCATAGTGACCTCTTTGATGGAACAGTGGGACTTCAGGCTGGATGCATATAAAGGCCAACATTGTTCTTAGCAGACAGGAGCCGCAGGAGGCAAGGAACATCCTGAAGGAAGATGATGCAGAGCAGCCGGAGGTAGATCGTGAGAAGGAATAAGTAGTGGTTGTAATAAATCCTGCAGAATAATAATGTAATGTTTTGTTATTTGGACAAGTGGAACATGCATCCACATAAGGGTAAATTTCTTTACGCATATGAAGTCACCAAAAATACGTGCCAATAAGCTCATGACTTTTAACTGTTCCTAAATCACCTGCAACTCGGGTATTATGATATTGTTATAGAATGTTCTATCATAAAACTAGGTCCAAACCTATTTAATCAACCTTCTGGTTGTGCTTGTAATTTAGGATATTTTAATTTCATCCTTAGACTATTGGAAGCTTTTTAAAGATAAAATGAATTTTGGTCTAATAGTAGGCACTGTAGTAATGGCTAGAAAATATTTTGGGAAACATCTTGGAGACAATATGACAGCACTAGGACTGGTTAAGATTTGCAGGGGGAGCCACACTGTTTTTAATCAACTGTTACTTATTTAATTATCTGCCTTACAGAGTTGCCCCCAGCAAGGCAGTGAATAAATTAAGTTATGTCACTGAGGAGGTGGGAGTGATGTGTGTGAAAAGCTGGTGGGAAATGTGAGAAAAAAGATGGTGGGGTGTTGCATGAGAAAAAGCTGGTTGGCAGGGGGGTATGTGTGAGAAAAAAGTGGGTCTGGTTTTTGTATACAAGTGTAAGCAAGTTGTTTAGAAGCAAAGGGGAAGTGAGAAATTATAGCTGGAGAGAGGATAGGTTTGAGAGATGGTTTCTTGAGTATAAGAGAGATGAACGCGTGTTTGAAAATGTAAAGGAAGATGAACCAGGTGATTGCAAACATTGGGTAGAGGTTTTTGAGGAGTTGGGATAAAACAGGATCATAGTGACGGGTTGGGTACTAAATGTAGACTGGAAATGTCGACAGTTAACCTGTCTGGGGACAGCTTTAAAATGTTGACAGTGTTGACAGTAGGATTGTCAACATTCACAATGTCGACAATCAAAATGCCAAAATTAAAAGACCAATGCCGGCATCTTCTATATATAGCCTTCACTCATTTTTACATATGCCATTTTAGAACAAACAATGTTGAAATGCTACACACACTAAATTTGGAATGTTAGACAGCATGCATCATGGAGAGTGAAGAGACAGTAACAATCAGATATCATTAGATGGACAAAGGCATCAGTAAATATTTAGACAGGCACTAGGTAAGTTGCTGTTGCTATACAAATAAATAATGATGATAGACAAAGGTGGCCTGCACTCATACCAAAACGCCAAAGTCTGGTAGTATGCACTTCTCAATGGGCAGAGCATTCATCTTTAGTCAAGAGAGTAGCTACGAGTAAGGTAGATCTGTTCCGTAATGCTGTTCCTGTGAATCAAATAAGGGAACTCGCATATATATGCCATGTATATCTACATCCCGATACCATGTCCTGTTTCAGATTAAAATGTCAATCTTGATTCCTCCTTATGGCTAATTTCAAGTGCAATATCTGACCCAGTACGGTTCGGAATGCCCTGACTGGATGGGTCCCCTTAGTATGTTGCCAGGAGGCCAGTTGTGTTTGGAGTCTGAGATGCCCGTGCCAACAGGGGACAGGGCCTGTAGGTTACCTGTAAATGCAGTGGTGGTGGGAATGGAACTTTCACCTTGCACCTTACCCCGGGGTAAAGGGGACTGCCTGATACTTGCAGCAGAGGTGGTCCCCAAAATTCATGTATATAATTATGGAATGTACTTAAATAATGTTTATATGTTCTATTAGTGAAGTGTAAGCAATATGTAAAACAGACAGTTCAGAAAGGCCAATATTTGCCCTTCTCACACAAGTATGTACAATACTCACATTGATATTGATTTGGTTGCCCAAAACATGTCTTGACAATGTAAAAAAAAATTCCACATTCTGAGAAATCAAGAGGACTGGTTTTGTCCCTTGCAAAAAATACATGTAGAGATGGAGATATGATGGCTGACAATTTACGCTAAATGATGGAGTTAGAGAAACGTATTGACTGATTAATAATTTTTTTAATTGAATGGGAGAAAGCAAATAAAAGATGGTAAAATTACAAAATCCTTTATTAAGATAGCTCGCTGCAGGCTTTGGCCAAAATCGGTGAAAATTGAGACAGTTGTGAAGGGATCATTAGAAAATAAACTGGAAAAGAATGTTAATGTTATAACAGAAAAATAGCAGCGCTGCGGAATCGGTGGCACTATATAAATAACTGATGATGATGATGATGATGATGATGATAGGAGCAAGAACAGCTCAAAATGGCATTATTTAATCTTTTGAAATTTTTTGGCAAAACCACATCCAAACCAAAACACAGGGGTTAGCACATATCTCTAATATATATGACACCTTACAACATTGACACCCTTAGGTGATTGATACACACACACACTACTACTTGTTTCAAATCAAATGGTGATTTATTGTTTGCATCACAATAAACAGCATGCAGTCTTGTCAGCAATACAGAGTTGCCTACATCTCCTGGTGACCCTAAAGCTAACTATTACAGAAACTAGCTCTCTAGCCACTGGCAAGCTCTTCTAGCATTGGTCACAAACATAAGTGAACAATACAGTCTTTCATCCCCCACCCAAACACTGCAAACCAATAAATAACACCCATGATGCACCTATGTGTTTGTATGCATTGGAAAAGGCTGTGTGATAACTACCCCAGTCTGCAGTCTATACCTGCAGACTTGTGAAACCTCTCATTTTCCTATCCAGGAGAGGTGTGGCAAATAGGCCTGTTTGCCACATACCCTTCCCCAACCTTGGTGACGAGGACACAAGATCACTGTAAGAGAGCCATCTTTACCATCTCAAGTGTCCTCTCAGCCATGTCTATCAGAGAGCTAACAGGTACCTTATCTTCTTTCAAACTGAGAACACAGCCCGTCCTTTTTCTGTCAGCCACTTATTTTTGTAATTGGAAGCTTATGAGCTTTTTCCAATTGTGGCTGTCCTGTGACAGTGGAGTAGATTTTCTGGCACACCACACAAGCCCTACAGAACCTCTTAACTGCTGTCCTCCCTTCCCATTCCACTACCCACCTGAGTGTGTGCTGCTCCTAACACCAAGGGTATATGAATCTGTGGAACTAATAGCTGTTCTACCTTTCTCTCTTTAACAGTAGTCATTCGGAACAACAAATCATTTTTGACAACATATAATGATACACAGCTTGCTGATTTGACCACTCTCATTACAACACCAACATTATTCCCCACTTTAAAGCCAAGTCACATCATCTTTCTGATCATGTGCAAAGTTTGGCACACACACCAGTTCGGGATAAACAGACCAGTCTATACCCTCACCAACAGACAAGTCGAACTCCACGATGTCACCAGCCAATGCTGACATTGACCGTCTAGGTTTTCACAAAAGTCCTGTCGTGACCCCTAGGAAAGCATTCCAGTGTGCTGGTTCCCAAAAATTTAAATACACATACTGTGAGTTCTTTGGCAGATCCTTTAAGACTGGTCATCCGACTATTGGCTCAGTTGCCGGAATTTCTAGTTGGAACGTGCTCACAGATAACCTCTTTACTTAAATCAGATCCACTGGTTTGCGAAACTCTGGGAACAGCAATTTATATAGACAGGCCCAATTTGGGCAAGTGAACTGTCCTTGGGTGTTTGGGGTCTAGTGCACTTGTCTTTATAATGTTCACGCTCTATGCACTTGAAACACCTCTGGTCCAACAACTTTTTGTCTGGACCTCGATCAACAGCAACACTACAATGATTCCCTGGACGCTACACTGCTCGGACAATGCTATGAGGCTCTACTGACTGGACAACGCTATGAGGATCCACTGAACAGACAGCACCATGCAGTACCACAGGCTGAACAGTGCTGGGAGAGACCTCGGCTGAACAGTGCTTGGAGAGACCTCGCTGGAGACTGGGTCTCCTGCCTACAAAATTGGACGCTCTCACCCTCAGTGTTCATCAGGCCCACCAGAGAGACTAATGACAAAAAGAAAGCTGAAACAAAGGATATCAGAACATATTTACAATATCAAAAGGGGACTTAAAACCCACAGTGTCTCGGATCATTTTTATAGAGTGCACAATCAAGACCCGAAGGGTCTTAAATTTTTAGGAAGAAAACATATAAGACCAGATTGGAGAGGGGGAGACTACGTGCAGAAAATTGCCAGGTCCGAATCCAGATGGATTTTCCATATGAAAACACGTGCCCCGCATGGCCTGAATTTGGACTTTGAGTTCAGTCAATTTTTATGATTTATTAATTTTATAATTGCTTGGAGCAGGAATTTATTACAGAAAGTGGTGACCTTTCAATTTTATCTTCAGTTTTATATTGATTTTTTATTTTTACTAATTTACTAATTTTTACCTATATATATATATATGTATATATACATATATATATATATATATATATATAGAACATTTTTATAATCTTTGTTTTTTAATCTTGTTTATAATCTTGTCTCTCTTTACCCTGGATGCACAAAATATAAGTATGTATATCTAAAGGGGAGAATGAGATTATAGAAGGACACATATCATATGTGCCTGTGGAAATATTCCCAGTGTTTATCCAGTGATATTCAACATTTTTTTACCAATAAAGAAATTTAAGACACACTAATAAATAGCTATGCAGTACAGTGCAGCAGTATCTTGAGAAAGTCGATATCGGACGAAACGCATTGATCAGTCTGCTTTTTGACCCATCCAGGTTACTGTAGTGACAGGAACCGCCGTCAGAGGGAGCTTACACAGCGTTCACCGGATTATACAGGAGACGTGTGTGGACAGTATCCCAGGAGGATTCACCTGGTTTCTTTACCTCCGGACCCACGAGATTACCAAGGAGTAGGGTAAGACATAGGGAAAGTGAGGAAAGCAACTTTGGAGATATATGCTGGCATTTAACATTGCAAAAGAGTATAAACATTTTTATGTATGTTTGTCCATATTGGTCAATTGCGCTCCCTGTCTTTGTTGATTTCATACTTTTTAACTATAGGAGCTGCATTTATTTCAGTATAGAGAGCGCTAACTTGTTTATTTCCCATCAGAGAGACTGCCAAGGCCACAGCTTTGTCACGTTCCTCGAAATGCTTATCAGAAAGATGTAGAAATTGTTTAAGCTTTTCACACTTTGCAACCTCTCCAAATTGTATTCCACAAGTTAATTTACAGAAACTCTTAAGGTATGCACCACATGCTGAACAATGACAAGCTCTTGTTTCAGTGCAGGAATCTCTTGGTCTTTCTCCGCTGATATCTCTTTAAGAACTTCCACTGCTCTTACTTTTTCTTCATAAAACTCTCACAATTCATTTCTCAAGGATTCAGAAACAGCTACTTGGGCTTTTATCTTTTCAACAGACTGCAGCTTTGAGTCCCTCACCTCTTTTTCACAGCAGTAGATTTCTTCTCTAAATGTTTTCACCATGCAATCATGCTCTACCATGCCCATATAATTTTCTATGAAAGTTTACTCCAAAATGCATGGTCTTCCCTGGCGCAGAGAACATTAGATTTCTCAACTTTTCTTATCACTCTGTAAACTTCCTTGCAATTTTTCCTCTAAAACGTTTTTTCCAATTCACTCTGCTGGGACTTAAACACACCAGTTTTTAAACTTGTTGATATTTTTTATTTTTTCTCTTTCCCATCTTGGCTAAAGTGATGAAAATTTTAACTGGCAGCAATTACTCTTGATTTCTATCGTAGCCTTAAACTTTAAAGTTGGTCTTTGCATTTATCCAGCATTTTACACAGGCAGTTAGCAAAACAAATAAGTGCTTTAGCCTCCAACACAGGTAAAACAGCAGATTTCTGTGGATCACACCCAACTCTCACCTCAGTGAATAATAAGGATGTAGCACTGCAATGCCCAGCAATTTCCAAAACTTTTGCTTTCTTTGGACAAAAAAACAGATGCTAAACATTTCACAGTAATATTGCTCATGTCTGTAACTCCAGAGGCAGAATATTTGCCTTCTCTGTAACTGACAGCTTTATAAACAGCTTGGTATGTGATAGTGGCATTCTACATATTTCAATCACCACCACTTTCATCTGGAGGCTGGATGGGCAGCTGTGCATTGGTTGTCCTTTACAGATCCCACGATTACATCACATGTAGAATCTCTGACACATTGCGATACTGACACCCTTAGGTGATTCATACACGAATAACTTCTTGCTTCAAATCAAGCAGTGCTTTATAGTTTGCATCACAATAAACAGCATGCAGTCTTGTCAGGATGACACCTGTAAGCAATACCAAGTAGCCTACACCTCCTGGTGACCCTAATAATAACTATTACATAAACCAGATTGTTAGCCACCGGCCAACTCTTCTAGCATCGGTCACAAACATAAGTGAACAGCACCGTGTTTTAGCACCTGCCCAAATATTGAAATCAATAAATAACACCCAAGATGCACTTGTGTCTCTGTGTGCATCATCAACCTCAAGCTTTTGACTCACCTCCACCAACCTAAAGCAAGCTTTTATGATATACACAAAGCCATTCCTTGTCCAGCTGTGACCTGAGGCACTGCTTTGTTGCATTCTCTGGTACTTACACTTGTACTCACTCATTATATTAATGCAAGAGGTGGTGAGGAGGTGTAAAATGCACACCAATGTGGGGCAGTGGGAAGGGGACGTATGTTGAGAGAGTTAAGATGCCAACAGGACAGTTCACATGGACTAGACCTAGCCATACAATGTAATAATTTTTAAATTTAAAAAAAAACTGAAAAGTCATTACTCCAACTCGGTTCCCAGTAGAGTCTGATGGTTGACAATGCAGCTGAAGCAGCAGCATCTTTCTCTGATATGCCACATATTCCCCCATCACCTTCGTCTGTCCCCAATCTTGCTACCATTATACTCAGATACATATTCCTGTGGTACAATCAACATTAGGAACATTATGTTTTGCTGGAAAATGGGGTAAGTGCCATGAAAATGCTTATTGTCAGCCTTGAATTAACAAGCTTCTTCTCTTCTAAAAACAATTTTATTTAATTTTTTCAAGCACGGTATGTTATATCTGATAATGGGAATCCACAACTTTCTTCCCCCCATCCTTGGAGTTTATACTTTCAGATTTGGATAAACTCATTCAAACACTATTTTTAAATTGTGCAGTAGTTGCACCAGTTTCTCAGCTAGCCACACAACACAGGTATTTGCAGAAGCTCTAAGTTTCACTCATCTCTATTTGCTGTCATATTTTCAAAATGTACTGGGTCACTTACAGAAAGGAATTCAATGTGGAACTACAGCTAGGCATGGATTTTACTTTTTGGGTTTTTTTGTGTGAGTTTTTTGCAAATATGCCTACTTGTCTGCAGTGACACAAATTATAGCTTGTCCTCACTCTGCTATTAAATTCTAAGCACTTTTAAGTGGAACCATTATTCCCTATGTCTTAATTAATTGAGGAATATGTATGCCTGAAAAAAGTGAAAAATCACTTTAAAGTGCTATCTATTCATACATTTAGACCAATCCTTAATTATTATCAACTTTCATTTTATCTAAATCACTGCTCGACGGAGACTCATTTTTATCTTAAATAAGTAATGAATATAAGAAGACCTTATATTCACCTTTATTCAAGTATTACAAGATCATTTAGAAATAATGTTTACATTAGTTTAAGAGCACATACGTAAGGTCACCTGCAGTGGGAGTGATATCCTTCTAGTGAGAGAGGGACAGAAACAGAGTCTGAAGGAGAGACAGGAACAGAGTGAGATTGTCTGAGTGAGAGAGAGGAATATGTGAGGTCCCAGTGATTGAGAGATCAATATAGGAGAGGAAAGTGGAGTGCAATGTTGGATCGTGTCTTGACTTTGATAAAATGATAGATTAGAATTAAACCTGGCCTATGCGACAGTCGAAAATTGGGAGTGGGTAAATGCTCAGAGGGACTTATGTAAGAGCTTTAGGGGAGATCTCAGAAAATCAAAACAAGAGATTCACCCAGTCCAATTGAAAGATATTACTGTGGGGAGATATTATGCACTTATTTGTACTTAACAACCTTGCGAATATCAGTTGAAAGATATTGCAGAGGGGAGAAACCCCCCTCTGCAGTGTGTGCACAGTGTGCACAGTGTGTTTATCCACACACTGTGCACATTTACTGTGTGAATAAATTCAAAATAATTTAATCCTGTCACTAAAGCCAGATAATGGGAATGGTCTTGATCTCTGCTAGAGTGACAGCTTACTCCCACAGAGGTGCAGAGTCTAACGGAAGAGAGGTATTCTCCAGGGATTCCCGCAAGGGAATATGGTCTTAGCTGCTCTCAACTGCAGGTCGTGGTGCTCTAGGGGGCGCAGAACAGATAATGCGCAGAACCACCAAGCAGCTGTTAGGCAGAAGTTGTAGTGAAGAGATGAACTGCAGAGAGCAAAAGCACTGAGATCTACACAGGTGTTATAACGCTGGAACCGCATCAGTGGTTAGCTGCACAGGTGTTGTTGAGTAGTGATGAGCTGCACAGATAATTGCTGAGTAGCAGTGAGCAGCACAGGAAATGCTGAGTAGCGATGAGCTGCACTGTAATGCTGAATAGTGATGAGTTGCACCATTCACAATGTCAGGAACATCAGGAGTGAGAGGTGATGCTTCCTATCAGGAAGAGAAACCTGATGATCTGACACCCATTAAATGGAGGAGGGCCCTTGTAAAGGGAACTGGCTGCAGATGAGCCAATCACTGCGGAGCAGAGGTTTTGAAGGTTCCCGGGGTAGCGCATGTGCAGATCACTGGGCAAGATGGTGTCCGATGATAGAGGAATGCCAGGCTGAACAACAGATAGAGGTAACCAAGGAAAACCAAAGCACACAATGAACAATATGGAGCTAACCTGGTGAGATGCATGATAAATCTCCTCAGAAAATGACATGGTACTCTTAAAAATGGCCTACCTCATCCATATTCCATACTATGCAACAGCAGCATCTGCAGGTAATGCAATTTGCCCACATTAAACCATATACATATATGAAGAGAGAGACTGAGCTACAGCCAAGTGGTTGACCAAAGGGCATCAAGATGTAGATGTCATGGTGGATACCCTTCTGCAACACCCCATAGAAACAATGGTCACACACATTCATGTAAAATGTATTCCATTTAATATCAGATGGCTGAGATCTGAGGTGCTAAAATGTTTTTGTCATTTTATATGATTCTGGGAAAAATGGGAACACCTGAGCACTGTGCACTCATCAGAATATCTTGCTCTGTAAATAAAGTCTTTATATTTTGTAGACAGAAGCTGGTGCAATTATGGGGAATGATACGACAAAGCAGAGGCTTTTGTGCAGTGCCTACATATTTTTCCAATTTGTAAATGCCCTCCACCTTTTTTTTTGCCACAGCTCCACTTCTAAACTTTCAGTATGTGCAAGAAAACAAAATAAGTATTTTGAAAGCTCTTAAATTATTAACATATTTCGACATTGTCGGTCCAGTGAACAGTTGGGTACATTTTGCATAAAAAATGCAAATGTAAAATGTGCCCAATTAACCCTCCATTTTACATAGCATGTTGAGTTGCACATATATTAAGAAACTTAAGAAACTGCATGATCCCCTTATTATATTTTTTGAAAGGTGCACTACAAGTCCCAGTGGACCCCGAATACCAAAACATGCTGGCAGTTGTTGTTCTAAAAGTGTCAGAATGCTCTGGCAGATATGTTATGGTGGCACTTGTAGTTCTACAAGCATCAGAATACCCAAGCCTTTTTGGGTTGCCGGGACTTGCTAGGACCTTGATGATACTTGTAGTGTACCAGCAAAAAAATATTTTTAATATTTTATTATTTGACTTAAGTTTTTATTACTCCACACCCACCACACCAGAGGTGTGGAAAGAGCACTTTCAGAACTGGGCCATTATTATTTTATTGTGCTCACAAGCAGAAACAATATTTTAAATGAAAAAAGTGAGATAGTTGAAGTTAAATGACAGAGATTTAATTTTTGGAATGGGCCTTTCCACTTCAGTAAGTAGTTGAAAAGCTCCCTGCCTATTGCAAAATGTCCTGAATTCTACACTTGCTTGGAGACAATGGAGATCAAGCATTGACCAATGCTTTCAGTGGACACCTATTGCTACAAGCAGACAAACTTTCTACAAGAAAGCATACATTTACTTTACACGTTAAAAAAAAATACTACAATATATGTTTCCAGTGAAAGTGAAATTTGCTATGGTTGTAGTGGTGTAATATACACCTGGATATGAACCGGTTAAAACTAAATAAATATAAATATTAAGAGGTTTTGGTTTTTTAAAAAAAAAAAAAAAAACAGTTACATAGAGTATTTGCTAAAGGCCTCATCACCCATGCCTTTAATGAAATGGAAGTATGACTAGCTAAAGCATTTTTTCCATCCCATTAAACAGATTTTGAACATCAGGATACATGCGGAATAAAAAAATGTTATGCTCAGAAATCTTAGCAGCTGTACAATGTGTTTTTCGCATTTGTAAGTGCTCGATGGACCAAGGACAAGGAATTATGTTGCAATATGTAACAAAACAAAATGCAGCATTTGTTGTATACATAAATCATTCTCCATGGCTGCACAAAAATACAGTTTCCATAACTACATATTTAATTGACACCAGATTTAGGAATATGTCCAGGGTTGTTTCTGTTCGATCCCCCATAGAAAGCTATCAATTGAATTGCACAGCATTCTATGGCTGAACACTTCAGTATCATACACATATATTTTCTGTATGTTTCAATATCTTGGTCTCATAATATCCTTGTTAGCAAATGGAAAATGTGCAATCACACTGTCAAATAACAACCAGGAGATCAGCTGTAGAAGACCAAGAGATATGACTTACTGTCTGAAAGCTTCACTCATTGGAAAACCGACTGAAATTGCTCATCCATGATGAAGAATGGATAACCATAGCCCGCTCAAGTAGCCAAGTTATGAGGAACAAAAAAGAAAGCCTAACATCTAGGAAAAATGCCAAACCATTGCAGGGTGTGCAGTTTATATGATTAGTGTAGACTTCTTCATTTAAAAGAGTGTAAGTGTGTTTTTGCACTTGCCCAAATTTCCTCATCCTCACACCTGATGTCCTTGAACAACAGTAAAGGAAATACATCCAACCTAAAGTTGTTGCTTTCTTTTATGATAAATGTCTTGGCAGACAATTGCCTTGCTCGGTTTTAAATGCCTAGTAGAATAATTATCATCTGCAGAGTAAGTTATAATTATGGAAGAAATCACTGCCATCTCTATTCAAATTTATTCACTAATGTTTCAGACTAGGATAAGGATAACTGACAGTAGTGTTGGAACTGTGTCTAGTTTAGCTAAAGACTTTATTGAATATTAGTGGGAAAATCTGATACTATGCCAGCTACAGTTGAGAGATGACAGAGAGCCATCAACATTGACAGCTGCAACCTATGAGGATCCTGCAGTTAGAGGTACACTATTGTACCACAATCTGTTGGTAGTGCAGGAGTAATTACAAACACATTTCAACACTTGTATGTGTTTTCCTTGGTGAGTACTTTGCAAGAATCAAAACTCTGAAAAATTACTTTTTTCTTACATCAATACTATACCCATCATCATCATCACCATTTATTTATATGGCGCCACTAATTCCGCAGCGCTGTACAGAGAACTCATTCACATTAGTCCCTGCCGCATTGGGCTTACAGTCTAAATTCCCTAACACACACATCATCATCATCATCATTTATTTATATAGCGCCACTAATTCCGCAGCGCTGTACAGAGAACTCACTCACATCAGTCCCTGCCCCATTGGGGCTTACAGTTTAAATTCCTTAATGAAGACACACACACACTCACACACAGACAGACAGAGAGAGAGACTAGGGTCAATTTATTAGCAGCCAGTTAACCTACTAGTATGTTTTTGGAGTGTGGGGGGAAACCGGAGCACCCGGAGGAAACCCACGCAAACACAGGGAGAACATACAAACTCCACACAGATAAGGCCATGGTCGGGAATCAAACTCATGACCCCAGTGCTGTGAGGCAGAAGTGCTAACCACTAGGCCACTGTGCTGCACACACACACACACACACACACACACACACACACACACACACACACACACACACACACACACACACACACACACACACACACACACACACACACACACACACACACACACACACACACACACACACACACAGACATCCTGTTTCCAAGTACAATGTATTACAGTATTATTCCAGCAATCTTTATAGTTTGTTACACTGGAATCTATGTTTCTTATTATTTCAAATGACGTTTCCTATTTTTATACTTACTATAGTAATTGTTGCTACTCAATAACAGTCACCACTGACTTTCCCCTCACCTGTCCACCAACAATATATTTCAGCTTCCCCTATAATCACATACTTCCACTATCCCTGTGATATGTACCATTGTCCAATATCATTAATATCACATTAAATTAAGAATAACTAAATGAAATTTATAGTTGCCCTAAAGTCTTAAATCCAACTCCAACTCACTATCAACCTACCCTCAAAACACCCTCCGCCATCCGTACCTATCCCTCTCCCGCCTACCACTCACTTATTTTTATCCCCATCCTATCTAACCAACCCTATAGAGAGCTTCTCTTCCTACCTTAATCTAAAGAAAAAAATCACCAGGTGCTCCAAGCACTAATTTCTACTTCTGTGGGCTTTGAGAAACGCCAGCTGTAAAAAGAGTTTGCTAAACCTTTAATTAATAGTACCACCAAAAGAGAAAGTAGAGCCTGTGTCTTGCATCAAAAGAATATATAAAAACATAATAATAAAAGGTATATAAACTAAATCCACATATAAAAATCAACTAAACTCCCACAGTATATAAAATAGAAATGAGTGGAACTACTAGTACTAGAGAGGTGCGCAGACCCCATGTTTTGACTTTGGTTTTGGTTCTAAAAAACATCTTTATGTTTTGTTTTCGGTTTTGACTAAAAATCCTCATGTGACAAATGAATAAATTCATGTGACTTGAGCTGTTTTTGTTCCTACATTAGTATTTATAAAATTAACTTTCAGTTAGTTATTTACGATCTATTTTCTAATGATCACTTCACACCTGCCAAAATTTTAACCAATTTAGGCCTAAGGCTGCAGTGAGCTCGTTGGCTAAAATTGGTGATAGAGCAAAATACATTGCAGTTTAATAAATGATACAATCCTTATGAAATAGCAGTTACAGACAGGATGGCAGTTTAATAAAGTAAAGGTATAAAATATTAATGTAGATCACTGGCTGACAGGATGGTAATTTTAGAAAAAAAATATATCTCAGGGTAGGCCTATCCTACAACTTAAATAGTTTGAGAAAATCACTGAAGTAAATAAAGTGTGGAAATCCACCTCGTTACCACATCTCACTTCAGTTGGTGGCATTGTAGGTCATTTTTTTAAGCTGCTGCATTGATCTACATGCGGTCACTGAATGAAAAAATGTCCAGAAATTTGATGGGTTACAGACAGCATCTCCTACAACAACCTCTCATTATTTAAGAAATTCTGACCAACCAAGTATTCTGTGCAAAGCATAGTACAATCCCTATGAAATATAGTGTCAGAGACTGGCTGATAGGATGGTTATTTAAGAAAAAAAAATAGACAAAGGTGCGCCTGACCAGGAAGTGTAATGGTGGGAGGTATCATAAACATAATATTTTAAATATTAGACCGCATGTGTTATGGAAAGTAAAGAGGCAGTAATCTGAGGTCATTAGATGGAAAGCGGCATCAGTAGTTGTTTTGACAAGTAGATAGACGAAGGTCAGTTGATCCAAGAAAAAAGGGTGGGAGATATGCCACAGACATAATATTTTTAACATTAGAAAGCATAACTCAAGGAAAGTAAAGAGACAGTAATCAGAGGTCATTAGACGGACAGCAGCATCAGTAGCTATTTAGACAAGCAGGCAGATGAAGGTGGGCACCACCCAGAATAAAAATGGTGTGTGAAAGTCCACAGACACAATATTTTTTATTATTAGACAGCATGCATCATGGAAAGTAAAGAGGCAGTAATCCAAGCTCATTCAATGGACAGCAATGGCATCAGTAGACATCTTACACAAGATGGTAGACCAAGGCCACAATGAAAACTAGTGCGAGATGAAATTTCCCTCCCACCAGGTATGATACATATGTTTGATAGTTACATGATTAACATTTATATGGTGAACACCCTATTATTGTCAGGGTTTGAAAGTAAACAATAATGACATCCACAGTATTATTGGTCTGACAATTGAAATACAGACAGCATTCTTAGGTCGACAATTCAAATGCAAACAGTATCATCAGGTTGACAATATTATCCCTAACCAAATCCCTAACCCTATACCTAAACCTAACACTATCCCTATCCCTAACCCAAATCCTATCTATATCTCTATCCCTTACTCTAACTCTAGCCTTAAACCTATCCCTAACCCTAACCATACAATATTGTCTACATTTGAATTGTCATCCTAATAATACTGTAAACTGTCGACTCTCTGAATGTTGGTCAAATGAATGTCTAGCTGTTGTCTGCATAGTTTCCCATTCACCCACCCATATGTTAAAATAGACTTGTACAGTTTAACAAATCAAGTACTTCAGTGACAGATAATGCTACTTTTGTTGCCGAAGTACTTGATTTGTTTAGGTCACCACAAAAGAGAATATTTTGTTGAAATGTTGTGGGTGCAATGGATGGTACATGTTGAAATTCACCCAATCTAGATGAATGCACAATCTTCTCTCCATTATCAGCATTGAGGAATCCTGAGGAGAGTCCTGGCAGGGTGAACCATTTTCATATGACATTCCTGAGTTTTTCTAACAGATTGACATTGGTATGTTTCTTAGTGAAACCAACAATACATTGAATAGCTTGCTTGTGAATAACCTGGGATTGTGTGCTAGCACTACTATGCTGAAAGAATGAGGAAGATGATGAAGCCACCAGCACTGCTTCTGCTGATGATGATAAACTTACCCAGTAGGCTGTCATGGCCATGTAGTATTTTGTTTGACCAATACCTCTTATCCGAAGTTAAGTGGATAGTCAGTGAAATGCCTTTTTTTAGGGACTAAATTACTTTTTGGTTAACCTTCCAGAACAGCTGAGGAAATGCTATTTGTGAGCAATGGAATCCAGATGGAAATTTGTAATGTGGGCACATGGCCTCAACTAACCTGCTAAAACCTGATGCATTGATTGCAGAAATTTGACTAAAGCTTTAGTGATCCACTTTGCAAAAGAATGCTGGCTGTAATACTTGGTTCATCTTGTAAACACTTGCTACATAGACAATTGTTGTTTAAAACTATGCTCTTCTTGCTACTCTTCTATATAGAAGCAGAGCCGGATTTAGACCCCATAGGGCCCTAGGTAGGATACTGTTTTTGGGCCCCCTCCCTGAAACAATCCATAGCACTATATTTTTGCAGCCTACCATATACCCCTATAGTTACGTAGAAGTGAAAGCATGTAAGTAGTTGGGTCAAAACAACTTAATAAATATTGAAGTCAGGGCAGAAATACTTACTTAAGTTGTTTGCAAAAATAATACGCATAAATCCAAGTATGTGCTCTTGTCACTTTTGTCCCTCTATCATCACACTGTGCCCCTTCATTGTCAGTTTTGCCCCTTCACATTATCACATGTGCCCTTTCACCATCACCTCTGTGCCCATCACCACCTCTGTGCCAATCACCATCACCACCTCTGTGCCAATCACCATCACCACCTCTGTGCCCTTCACCATCTCTGTGCCCTTCACCATCACCACTTCTGTGCCAATCACCATCACCACCTCTGTGCCTCTTCACCATCACCACCTCTGTGCCCTTCACCATCACCACTTCTGTGCCAATCACCATCACCACCTCTGTGACTCTTCACCTTCACCACCTCTGTGCCCATCACCACCTCTGTGCCCATCACCATCACCACTTCTGTGCCGCTTCACCATCTCCACCTCTGTCCCTCCGTTGTTTTCTTACCTTTCTATTGCCTTACTTCTCCGGCGCGCTGCTCCTCCTCGGTCAGTCCAAACAGATTAAAAAAAAAAAAAAAGAGTCACATGATCACTCGTCAGGTCCCAGCAGTCTCTCCTCTTCTCTCTCTATCACTGAGACACTGAGAGGAGAAGAGGCTGCCAGGACCTGATTCGCGGCACCCGACCCCCCCTCCCCCGACTCACGGAACACCCCCCCCCCCCCCGCGTCTCGGGGGAGGGGACGATTTTTTTAATTTTTTTTTATTGCTCCTGTCCCCCCCAGCTGTGCCTCCCCGAGAGCCGCTAGGCCCTATTCGGGTGCCTAGGTTGCCTAGTGGTGAATACGGCCCTGTATAGAAGTATCACCCTTGGCAGCAGCAGCAATTGTAGTATGCAAGGATGTCTTTTGGGAATCATGGATAGCATTAGAGGAATCTGATTAAATGTGAATATATGATGTTTGACTACATACTAATAATGAGGAAGTTCAAAATTAAGGTGTTAACGGTGAAGATTTGAATGAGGTGTCTATCCATTTGGCTGATTTCTGATGCTAGGCCACTTGTTACTATACACAATTTCCACCTTTTATAAACTATTTGAATGAACTTGCTGCAAATGACATAATAGGTACCTAGATGATCACTGTCGCTATCTCTACTTTTTGTGGCGAAACAAAGGTTACAGATGCCTTATCAAATGCCTGGGTTGGGACAAAAATAATTCCAAAAACAAGAAGTGTTTTTTTTGTCTTATACCCTGGCATGACAATACACTTATCATAGCCCTGAGGTGGTACCACTGATGGCTGCTTTACTTGGACACAATCATCATCATTCTCCTCCTCATTATCTTGTTGAAGTACAACACATTCATCATTTTCAGATCCACAGTTATGCTCCTCATACTCTTGCACATTTGCAAGTTTCAAAGTAGTATCCGCAATTTCAATGTCTAATTCTTCAGCATTACTACTCATCCTCACATTTCCAAATGGCTGAGACATTTTGGAAAGAGGCTTCTATAATTGCAGTGTCAGAATCTGTAACGACAGACTCACATATAGCACTCATGGATGCCCTTAGGCTCTCCTCAGCATTCTCCGAGTGCCCAAGTTTTTCTTCAGCCTCAGTGTTCTTTTCATGCACTGATGTGTCTGTTTTGGAGGTGACAGAACTACACTGAGCAAGAAGGGGGTGCATGTGAAGTTAAGAAAGATGCATGACTGCAGGACGCACTCTCTTTTGTTGGGCATGTACTCTTTTTACTAGTATAGGTTGAAAAATTACTACTACTGACTGACAGTACGTCGGCTTAGTGGTTAGCACTTCTGCCTCACAGCACTATGGTCATGAGTTCGATTCACGACCATGGCCTTATCTGGGTGGAGTTTGTATGTTCTCCCTGTGTTTGCGTGGGTTTCCACCTCAATCATGTTGTCATTCCTATGTAGTGCCTCACCTGGCCAGCCTGTTTCTCTAAGGCCTACTCCCCTGGCTTCCTCATTATCACTTGCAGCCTATTGGTTCTGCTCTCCTTAAATAGGCAGTAACGCCTTTACCACAGTGTTCCTGCTCCCTTGTGTTTTCCCTGTTCCCTGTACCTGTTGTTTCCTGACGGCTCAGTGAATTCCCGTGTACCAGACCGGTTCCGCTCCTGACTATTCTCTACTGGATTCCTCGTGTACCGACCCTGCATTTCCCGTGACTATTCTACTATATACTCACCTGTTCCAGTCAGCTATCTTCCGGACCCCGGTAAAGCCGTGCTTCCAGGCATGGCTCTGGCGTGATCACCAGCTTCTCTGCTCTTCCTAACCTGTGTACGGAGACACAGCCCCTGCAGCATCACTGCACTCAGATTTCTAGATCTTTCTCTGGCTCCGGACTCAACTTTGCCACAGGTACTATTGACCATATACATATATCACTGTGTGCCTGTAACTGTAGCTACTTGTTCCCTCAAACCGCCTAAGAACTGTTTCCCTCAAATCTCCAGACTCTCACTGGTACTGTGGGTTCTAGTTTCTAGTTACCCCTGGCAACTGCCTAAGAACTGTTTCCCTCTAATCTCCGGACTCTCACCGCTACTGTGGGTTGTAGTTACCCCGGGCAACCGCCTAAGAACTGTTCCCCTCTAATCTCCGGACTCTCACCGGTACTGTGGGTTGTAGTTACCCCTGGCAACCACCTAAGAACTGTTTCCCTTTAATCTCCGGACTCTCACCGGTACTGTGAGTTGCAGTTACCCCTGGAAACTGCCTACGTTCGGTTTCATCATCGTCACCTGTCACTGCTAGTTCCCTTCCGGACAAGCATTGGTACAGAAGCTGCGGTGTATCAGGAGACATCTCCATCAACTGTTCCTTACATTATTCCAGTGGTCACGAGTGATATTTCTGTCTTGACACCATTCACTCGGTGTCTCTCCTGACTCCCACCTGCACTAGAGTATCCATACCTTGGTGCCTACGTGGAATAAATTACAGACTCATATCTCTCTCACCTCAACTTCCTACCCTACGGCCTCGGTACTCTATTCCTGGGTTCTCTCCAGCCAGAGCACATCTCAAGACCATCTGTTTGTCTGCAGCCAAGTCTGTCCCCACCACTAGAGGCAACAGGGAACACCTGGCTTTTGGAGCAGATTCCGGGTTTTGCTGTACTGGCTGGGGGTTCCTAACACCCTTAGTTTTTCTCTCTCTCTCTCTGTCTGTGTGTGTGTGTACGTTAGGGGATTTAGATTGTAAGCTCCAATGGGGCAGGGACTGATGTGAATGAGTTCTTTGTACAGCGCTGGTGAATTAGTGGCGCAATATAAATAACTGAGGATGATGATGAAGGCATAAAATTACTTGAAGTTGAAGCTCCTCCACACCAGATAAATGCCCATCGAGGTTCCAAAATATTATATATTCTATATATAGAAGATATTGATCAAAAACTTGCGAGATCCAACATTTTATGGGCTATGATGAATGATCTAAATGCTAGAAACCGAGTCATGACTCTGCTCAACTCGATATCCCAAAATTCGGATCAGTCAGATTTCTCCGACTCATAATCACTCATCTCTAATAGAAATATCACAGTACGTGGAATATAGCTTTAACCTTATACCAAAATGAGGAGGCCTATAAGGATCCAATCGGTTTTAAAATAAATGATCAGGGACGCATAAAGCAGCCACTGGGAAATTGAATAGGAGTTTAAAGTGAACTGACATAAGATTCCTCCTAATATTAGTACCTCTCAGAAGACCGAAAGATCAAAATGTGCGTAACTTTGGGTCAGAACAAAACATACATTTAGAATCCAAATAGTTACATACTATATGATAGCGAACACCTTATAGAAGCTTACTATTGTGACAAAAGATCTTTGTATTCAGCTGAACATGGAATTCAGTTTCCTGCCATTAATTACCAAGAATAGCTCAATGTAGTTATTCCAGAGAATGCATAAAATAGGTAATATTCTAGAAATATAACACATTTCGTTATAACAAGGTATAACTGCTTCCGAGGAATCAATGTTAACTGATTAAATGTTTCCATCATTTAACTAGACAACAGCTGTGCAATTACATAAATTGATAAGTAGACTTAATAATAAAAACACTTTTTGGGCTTAAGAGAAATAATGCAGACTAAAAATATATAAGTGCAAATGTAATCTACTATTCCAATCTATATGTCAAAATAAAGAATAAAAAAGTAGTTATAAACTTCAGTAATCAGGTCAACTCACAAACTGAAATGATCACATCTTTATAATCGCCAATAACACAGCAAATGATGTTACACAAACGAATGATGTAACAAATGATGTTATTATGAAACAAATTAGAAATAATAGAATATATTTTTAATTTGACTAGACTATTAAATGTTATTAATACCCATAGCAACTAGACATCTAACCAGGCCAGCATTTTACCAACATGACATGACATGGTATTGTGAACATCACACTAGCTTAACACTCAATAATTATAAAATAGTACAAACAACCAGAATTTTAATTAATGTTATTTGATTCCCAATGTTAATTGAAACCTATATCCCTTGCATCGATAACTTCCGCAAGTGAATATTCTGATCTTAATACACAAAACAACTGGGGGGCAAAATAGAGCTTTATACCACAGAGCTTTACAATTTATATCCATCATCATCATAATCATCATCATTTATTTATATAGCGCCAACATATTCCGTAGCGCTTTACATTTGGGGACAAATATAGTAAACTAATAAACAAACTGGGTAAAACAGACAAAGAGGTGAGAAGGCTCTGCTCGCAAACTTACAATGGGAGTTTGGACAATGGGAGTTTGACACATGAGGTTAAGTCTACATTTGCAGTCGGCCCAGCCAGACTGCAAAGGTAAAAGTAGCGATGCTCACTGACCCCCGTGTTTTGGTTTTGGTTTTGGATCTGGATTACCGTTGTGTTTTGGTTTTGGTTTTGGTTTTGTTTGGTTTTGGTTTGCAATTTGTTAAAAAAATTTAATTTTTTTGGGCTAAAATAACATAATTTAGGTATTATTTTGTACCTACATTATTATTAACCTCACTTACACTAAATTCCAGGCATTTCCATTCAATTTTGACCACCTCCTTTGTCATAATATGATTTTCATACACTTTCAAAGAAAAATTGCTGCAGTTCGTGCCTGTGATAAGAAAAAGGCCATTGTCATGCCTGGGCATAAGACCAAAAATCCACCTCTTAAGTGTGGAATTATTTTTACAGAAATCCTGACAACAGTTGTCTAGCCATTTGTAGCATTTTTAAAGCCACACTCAGTAGAGATAGGGACCTTAACCATCTGGGATCCTCATCCATGTTACATCATTTTTCAGCGAGTTCTTGGAAAGCTGTTGGGAAAATCAGAAACTTAGGTTAAAAGAAAAAAACAACAAGCAGTCCAGCATCATCTGCCTCCATTCTCTCATCTACATCCCAGCACCTGCAATCTCCCCCCCCCCATCACCTTCATCATCAATATTCCCAGAACCAATAATTTACAGTTAAACAATCCTTTGCAAGAGGAAGCAAGTATGAAATCTGTCACCCAGTCGCAAAGCGGATCACAGATGCCATAAGGACTATGCTAGTATTAGATCTGCGTCCAATGTCCTTTATTAATGCAGCTGGTTTTATACAGTTACTTGAGGTCTTCTGTCCCTATTACCAAATTCCATCACAACACCATTTTACTAGAAATGCTATTCCTCACCTCTGCCAGAAAGTTCATAAAAATTTAATCATTGGGCTACAAAATGCCATTCTACCCACTGTACACTTAACCACAGATATGTGGGCAAGCGGAACTGGACAAAGTAAAGATTATATGACTGTGACAGCCCACTGGCTTGGTCATTCGCCTTCACCAGCAGGGACAGCAGCAGCATGTACCCAAGTACGTCAAATTTTTAGAAGTAGGCTACTCTGTGTATCAGAAGCTTCACTAAGAGGCATACAGCTGATAATCTGTTCCAAAAACTAAGGGATGTCATTGAAAGATGGCTAATCCTGCTTGGACTCTCCTGAGGGTATGTAATTTCTGATGACGACCCCAATATTGTTAGAGCATTACAGCGGGGTTGAATTCCATCACATTTCCTGTTTTGCACACACAATCGACTTGGTGTTACAGAACTTTTAAAAAATGACATGCAGGAGATGCTGTTTGTGTCCGGAAAAATTTAGGGGCAATTTCTGTTTTCTGCAAAAGCATGTAGGAGAATGCAGCAGCTCCAAGAAGACTAGCATTTGAGGGGAATGTACTTTAGTCCAGCGAAGTAGTCACCTGTGAAGAGAGTGCAGACACGGTTAGCTTGAGTCAAGTGATTGCCTTAATAATACATTTTGACAAGGAGCTACAGAAATTTAACGTGTGAAATAAAACAAAGTAAATGTGCTAACTATATTTTAATTGCAGACGAAATACTTAATTTGCTTCGCAAGGATCCAAGACCTATCAACATCTTGTTTAGACGTCTTCTCCTTCAGTTTCTCACACAACTGCTTGTTGTACAAAAAATTACTTTCCCAAGACACTCAGTGGTGATGCACATGATTCCGCACAACATTTTGATATTTGCTCTGCTGTAAAAAAATTGGCCAAAAATTGTGACAGCTCTGCCCTAAAATGAACTACTAATTCCATTTGTAAAGCCATTATCAGCAATTACATCATAGTACACAGACTTCTATGATGATGGAATGAATTAGTATTGTTTGAGTAAGATTAGCACTGAACCCTGCCACCTCTCCTGTTTTCTGAGTGAGCTATGGTACAATAAAATGTAACTGCAGATTTAGTCCAAGACTGTCAGCCCTATTATTTCTATTTCAGAAATTACAATTAGCAATGGAGCAATGGAGCTCTTCTCTTTGGGTGTTACCTATATAGCGCAGTAGAATTTGCCTGCAAATTCTACAGACAAGCCTGCTTGTCTTCCTCTTCATCAATGACTCTTAGCAATTGAGCACTCGTCTTTGGGTGTATATTACACCCAAACCGTATTAGTGCAAATTAGGAAAAATACAGTTTATCCCTGCTAGGCCCCCCTTAATTCTACAGCTACACACACCAATCCAGGATGGCAGCCAATGGTTTAAAAAGAGCTATAGAAATCCATAGCAAAAAAGGCAGTTTAGTGTCTGTCTGTATATTACACCCTACACTTATAGTTAAATAGAAAATTAACAGCCTGCAAAGACTGTACAATAAAATAGAAATGCACAAAGCAGATTGTCTGTTTGTGCCTAGATTACACCCTACACTTATAGTGAAATTGACAAAACAGCAGCCTGCAAAGAATGTACGTTATATAGAAATGCCCCAGTATGGAAAGGGACTGTCTGACATTTCCATATCAATTAGCTCTTGAAAATAATCCTCCACCATCCTTTGCATGTTAATTGTAGGATTGGTTGGAGTTATGGGCAAGATCACACATTTTTTGGTAAAATCTTTCAAACCAGTCCAGATGTCAAATTGTTGTGGTCTGCCACCAGCGTCATCCCTGCTTCTGTTTGGAAAGTGCAATTTGGTGCCAGATCCTCACATGCCAGACCTGCTACCACTGGTGCCACACTGCTGCCACTGGTGCAGAACAACCTCATCCTCATCAACATCCTCATTAGCGCCCTGGTCAGCTACACAAATATCCCCCTCATCCTCTTTTAATTCCAAAGTGTCATCCTCAATTGGTTTATCACTGGCTACACTCGGGCTGTTCAGGCACACATCCGCAGAAATGCCGAAAGGGCCCTTCTTTATGGGTACACTGTCAGAACGGTCATGATTACACATACCACTCATGGATGGACTCTCTTCAGGGATTGGTGTCATTTCTGATTCTGCGCATACATTTTCCTTTAATGCCTTACTGTTTTCTTGCTGCTCGACTTTCACACATAACAGTAATTGTGCACCACTTTTGGACACCAAATTACTTGGTCTTGCTTGCTCACGAGTGACCTTACAAGAAGAAGGCTCTGTAACATTTTTAGATCTCGCACTAATAGAGAAAGGCGAGGGCCTCATTCTTTCTTTGCCACTGCGTGTGTAGAATGGCATGTTGGCATTTTTATTTTTATCGCCAGTTAACTTTTCATCAGTTACAGCTCTCTTTCTCTTCAACACGGTAAAAGCTTTTTTTTTTTTTTCCCTGACTTAAAAAGACTATGTACTTTTACATAGGCTTTACCAGATGACGTACAGGGAAGACTTCCATCAGAACTGATGCCTGCTCATATGTGGACTGCTGTGAATCCATTTAAATGAGACCCAAAACACTTGTAGTGGAAACTCAAAAGTGCTGGTATCTAATAATTCAGAAAACACCAGAAAATAGATTTTTGGGCAATGGGGAAAAGGTCACACCCCAATCACTTGTAGTGCAAATTCATAAATATAAAGTGCTGGTATATAATAATTTCAACGCCAGAAAATAGATTTTTGGGCAATGGGGAAATTGTCACACCCAGGCACTAGTAGTGCAAATTCAGAAATATATAGTGCTGGTATATAATAGTTTCAACACCAGAAAATAGATTTTTGGGCAATTGGGAAAATGTCACACCCCAAACACTTGTACTGCAAATTCAGAAATATATAGTGCTGGTATATTAGAATTTAAGCACCAGAAAATAGCTTTTTCAAAGGGGGGAATATCTGACACCCCAAACACTTGTAGTGCAAATTCAGAAAGAAATTGTGCTGGTATATTACAAATTTGGCAGGCAGAAAATAGTTTCTTTAGGAGGGAATATGACATCCCAAACAGTTTGTAATGTTTGGAAAAATGCCTCCTCTATACTCCTCTCTTCCTGCAGTAATAATTGCTGTAATAACTGCTGTAATAACTGTTCACTCCCTGCTCTAATCCTGCGACCTAAACCTTCTCTCTCCCTCTGTCAAATGGCAATGAATTGCTGTAGAGGCGGATATTTATGAATTTGAAACATAACGAGAACCAAGCTCCGAGATCCAACGACGTCACGATGACGTTTTGCCTCGTTTTCAATTCCGAATAGGCGGGAGAGCACCGAGCCTGCTCGGCTCGGTACTCGGATACCTGAAATTTGGGCAGGTTCGGTTCTCAGGGAGCCGAGCCCGCCCATCTCTACCTCCCAGTATGTACAAGTGCAGGGCTGACAATTTTAACCCAGGTGTCCTGAGAGCAGGTCCTTTATCACGGCTGCACTGAACGGTGTCTTGGGGAGGGGATCTTCATTAGGTTAATTAGTGATGTTACACTGCTTACCAGATCCACAAATTAAGTTTCACCAGAAATCTGGTGTGCTACTTTACCCGCAAGTACCGTGAGTGAAGTGGTGCTACTGGTGTCAGTGTCTGGCAGTCGGGATGATTCTAGTGAGTTCAAACTCCACACTTTGGAATGTGTGAAACAGAGACTATCATACAATATGTGTAAAGCACCTCACTCATTGTGATTATTGCATGAACTACAAACCACTTTTATTGTTTCACAGACTCCATACAGTTAAAAGTTCAAAGTCCATTTTCCTATACCCTATCCACTGCACTGATCGTGGCTCTGTACGATCAGTGCAGGAGAAGCGGAGCAGTTTTAAATCTCCCGCCTCCCCCAGCTCAGTGCAGTGAATAAATGAACTGACGTCACTGAGGGGGCGGGAGGTTTAAACAGGCTCTGCCACACAGCCACTCTGTTGGACCTGTTATAATGGACTTTATAATGAGAGAGGTGGAAAGGCTTAAAATGTCACTGCGTGTCCCCTGCAGCCCCAAAAACCCTAGCTATACCCTGTATCTGGCAAACGTGGCTAGTTTCTCCTGCTGACAGAAGAAAATTTCTCCTGCTGACAGAAGAAAATATCTAAGCGAGAGGGTCAGTCAGCCATATTTGTACTCGCAAGTGAAGCAAATCTGAGTACACCCAGCACACACCTCTATTTGACATGCGCAATGTTATGAAATCCCCTATCTTTAAAATGGGGCATAATTTAACAAATTGTAAAAAAACTGTAACTTTGTCAAACTTGTGAACCCTCAAAGGCACTCCTCAGCCCTAATAGCTTTCTAACAAAACTGACTGCATGTCTTTAAACACCCTGTACACCGAGTTGCAAAACAGAAAGTGGAAAGAAACTGCGAGATTTTGAAGTTTAAATTATTCCAAATTTGTCATTTTATGTTCTTTTTTCCTGAAATTTGGCATGCAGCACCTGTGGACAGTTCTCCATTCGCATGCCAAATTTCAGCTTAATAGCTTTAATACGTTTTAAAATATAGACCCTCAAACACCATGACCCCTCTATATACATATACATATGTGGGCAGCACGGTGGCTAAGTGGTTAGCACTTCTGCCTCACAGCGCTGAGGTCATGAGTTCAATTCCAGACCATGGCCTTATCTGTGTGGAGTTTGTATGTTCTCCCTGTGTTTGCATGGGTTTCCTCCCACACTCTAAAAACAAACTAGTAGGTTAATTGGCTGCTATCACAATTGACCCTAGTCTCTCTCTCTCTCTGCCTGTGTGTATGTTAGGGAATTTAGACTGTAAGATCCAATGGGGCAGGGACTGATGTGAATGAGTTTTTTGTACAGCGCTGTGGAATCAGTTGCGCTATATAAATAAATGATGATGATGATGATGATATACATACACACACACATATACTTTTTATTAGTATTATTTTTATTCTTATTATTAAAATGTATTTAGCTTGCTCTTATCCTCCAGCCTTTTATTAAACAAGGCACCCTCAAATAATTTCATTCAAATTCACTGTTTTCTTTACCTCATCTAGGTGTAAACATTCTAATAAGCTTTTTGTCTATATAGACCTATATCGATCCCCGCCTCTTTGTGTTATTTTTATGTGTTCTGTACCATAGACCTTGAAATGTGTCGGATTTAAATCATGGAACATCTCAAATTGTCTAGTGGCACTATAATTTTTAGAATATTTATTTTATGTTCAATAAATCTATTTTTAAGATGTCTCATGGTTCTACCCAAGACTTGCAGTCGAAAGCTATATTGTAAAAGATAAATGATGAACTCTGTATTGCATTTTATAAAGCTTTTAATTTTATGTTTCTACTTATTTACAGAAGACATAAACTCTATTGTTCTATTCTCTAGGTGTATACAAGTAATACAGTTTGGTTTACTACAATTATAGCAAACTGCTTTACACATTGAACTAGCTAATTACTGTTTCTTCAGTAAAAGAAACAATAGGTATTACATCTGCATGCAATACCAATATACCAGTTATCTATCTATCTATTTTTAATTAGTGTTGTTGTAGTATTACTCACAGCTGTCGTAATGGAAGTTTAGATGTGTTGGTATGGAAATGTGAAAAGAAAGAGCGGGGGGCCTGGGAGCCACCTAGGACCCCAGATGTTTTAGCGATTTTGAGTGTAGAAGTAATTTTAGATGGTTTTTAACACTATATAGTATAATAAAAATTAAATTAAATGATGTAAAGCTTTCCTCCCTCAGTCACTGTACCTCACCCCCATGTCTCCAGTGTTACCACACCTTTCCATACTGTACCACCCATATTCCTAAATTTTTGAAATGACTCCTGTGTTTTCTCATCTCTTCCTTATGTGTTCCATGTGTCCTATCTCCTCTCCCTTATTCTTTTCCTATGTCTGTCCACACCCCAAACTTCATCCAAGGTAGCCAACTCTCTTACTCGCCACCTGGTCTCAGTTTTGCCTCATAACATTTCTCTTCCTTACTCACCCCCAATGAACCTCCCTCCCTACAATATTTACCCCATGATCCTGTCTTTCTGTTTTCGTCTCTCATTGCTTAGAGTTAGGAACAACATATCAGAGGCATCATGTAAGTCATTGGTAACTTATATGCACTTTGCAATTCATGCAATTATGAATTTGGCTTAATCAATTTTTTTTAATGCAAGAATTTTTGTTAGCAGGCAACTGATGTTTATTCAAATGCATTATATTTTGCTGTCTGTGCTATGGTGTATATGAATTTATTTCTGCTATGTGAGAAAACTAAGCATATATTAAACAGATAGAATTGGGGCAGTGCAAAAATTTCCAGACTTAAATGACTGGGTCGCTAGACTTCTAAGTAAAGAAAATGCTGTGAATAGATTAATAGGTTAATAGGTTAATAGATTAATAGGTTAATTCAACAACAGTGAGATGACCAAAAATATCACTGTAAGTATAAAAAGATAAAATAACTGGTACTGAAAGCAAATAAATGTGCATACCCCAATTTCTCTTCCAATATTTCCACCCATCTTAATAGCCATTTAGTCATCGTCTTCATGCAGATTTTAAAGTTACGTTTCTTATATTGAGTGACATGCGGACTACAGTTGAAGTAAGCTGTACACTGGCTCCGCTCTTTGCCTTAGCTCCCACTTTTCCTTATTCTCACAAATATAAGGTTTGCATATTTATGAATACTGTTGGCAAACATCACAGCACTGCTGAGGATGGGCTATACACTGAAAAACAAGGCTGTTTTAGGATCTACTGAACTACCATCTCTGTTCAGCTGTGGGACACACAGAGCTCAACTGTTATTGTTGTTTCAACATCTGTTTAGCTACCCACTGAGCTTAATTGGGATTGCTGTTACCTTCTCTGTTTGGGTGCTTAACCCTCTGCACCCAACTGTCAGCATCCACCTGGACCTCGTCATGTCAGAGCAGCAGACACTGCCTACTCCATTAACCCCAGCCAGGGGGTTGTAAAGTAACTTTTACCTCTTCCATTGCCCTGTACAATTTGGATCAGTTGTTCCTTTCCACTTTGTCATTACCTACCCTACATAATTCACATTCATTCACATCTCTCCATCATGCACATACTCAATTTACAGTCTCTTCTATTTACTTTTACCATACTTCTCCAAACTCCTCTTCTTTCTCCATCATCCTATACCTTCCTCTCAGATTATGATTTCCCCTTCACTACTTCCCTCCTCACTAATCTGTACAGATGAACTGTTTTGTTTCCTGCACCTACCACACTCATCAGCCTGCTTAAACAGTAATAAACCTCACACACACAAATCCTCCTCGCATGTCCTCTTTCTTACCCTGCTCCTTCTCATGGCTGCTGGTGTATCTCACCTAACCCTGGTGTCAGGTACCGTCCCTGTGCCTTCCCATCCGCACAGAGACGGACACCTTCGCTAATTCCGGAAGTCGAGTCTGGTTGCCAGGCAACCAGAAGTGCTAGACGCGGCTGACAGTGTCCTCTGCGCAAGCGCGTCCCGTTGCTAGGCAATGGGATGCTACTCGGCTCACGGCAGCGGCTGCTGATATTGGCCCCACCAACCTGGCATTTACTCCTTATCCCCTATATAAAGAAGGCTCTGGCACCACTAGGGTGCCAGAGTATTATGTCCCCAAGCTCCAGGCACTTATAGTCCAGTATCTCCTGCTTGATTCCATGATTCCTGACTGGGCTTTTCTTGACTCTTCTTCTGGATCCTCCCTCGGTTCTGCAAAGATTCTCCTGGCATCTGACTTCGGCTTGGATGACTATTCCATCGGATCCCCCCTGTGTATTTCGCTGTCAGCACAGTTTGACCTCAGCTTTCCAGACTATTTGATTACTTCATTCTATCTCACTGAATTCCCTCCTGGAGAGCCGCGACTTGCGTGTCCCTTGCAGCTAATTCCAAACTCCCTTGCGGGAGTCTCTGGTGAAGACAGGGGCACATTAGACTCCATACCTCCAGACAGGGTAGCGTCAAACTTAGCAGATAGCCTCAGCATCCTGATACCTGGGACGCATACAATTGTCATTACCTGATCCCGCTCCTCATTCCATCCCAACCATTTTTATATATCCCATACTTCCAATCCCGCCAATCTTATCTACATATATCTACTACCCTCTCTTCCCTTCTACTGTGCACTATGGAATGCCAGATCTGTTTGTAACAAATTTACATCCATCCATTATCTATTAATTTCTAAACCTAAACCTCCCTGCAATACAGAGACTTGGCTCACCTCCTTTGACACTACATCCCCATGCAGATCTCTCCTATGGGGGACTCTCCTTCAGCCACACTCCCAGACCTGGAAACAGGCAAGGTGGTGGAGTAGGTATTATACTTTCTCCAAGCTGCACCTTCCAAAGTCATACCCTCTGAGCCCTCACTCTCATTCTCTTCCTTTGAAGTGCACACTATCTGTCTATTTTATCTTCTCCAACTTCGTATTGCTGTCATTTATTGCTGCCTAGGTCCAGTTTTCAAATTCCTTGACAACTTTGTGGCCTTGCTCACTTATTTCCTATTCTTTGACCTGCCTATTCTCATACTAGGCGATTTCAACATTCCAATTGATAATCCAACTGTTTCTTCTGCCACTGAACTTCTTTCACTTACTTCCTTCTTTGATCTCTTCCAATGGACCTCATCTCCCACCCACTGTATTGTACACTCCCTTGACCACTGTTGACCAAAAAATCAACAGTGGTATTAATACAGTGTATGTCCACAATGTAAAATATGCAATATTAAGAAAAAAACAACGACAACAAAAGAATAGAGATAAGACAATAGCACCATTATGTCAGTATCGTTTGACTCCGAATTTTGTATAAGAAGTGAGGGAGAGGGTAGGAAGGAGGGAGGGAAATAGAGACGGCGTGGATAGAGCCGTGAGGAGAGAAAGGAAAAAAAGAAAAAGAAAGAAATTGAACGGAGGGCTTGTGTTTCTTAAGAGATAAGACAGGGGGAGCAAGTAAGTTGCTGATAGTTAAAAGGGAGAGCAAAAGTTGAAAAAAGCTAACCAAGGAGACCAAATTTTGTTAAAGGATTTAGAGGAGTTGTTAAGAATGCTGGTCATAAATTCTATACACTGTATATGCCAAACTCGGTTGATTATAGATTGAATAGAGGGAGAATTAGGCTGTTTCCAGTCCGCTGCAAGTTGACATGTGGCCGCTGTTAGAATGTGTCGAATGAGTTTGTTTTGATGGCGTGTAGCCCCAGGGATCCCTAGTGGCAGGAGAAAATTTAGGCTCCAAAGGTACAGAAATCTGAAGTATTGCATTTATCAAATTATTCATATCTGTTAGGAACTCCCAAGTCAGTACAGTGAAACTCGGGAACTACTCAGAAGGCCAGGTGTTCGCTGGAGCCCCTAGTGGTGGGGACAGACTGGGATGCAGGCCGACCGAGGGTCGAGTAGCGTATACTGACTTAAAGGAGTTTCCCAGAAGTGGAGTGATTGGTGGACTGTAGTATAAGAGAAATCCAAGGTCCAAAGGTCACAGGCACAGAAGGAATATCCAAGGGCAAGCGAAGGGTCAAACTCACAGGCAGAGAAGCAAAATCCGAATTACAGGCAAAGGTCAAGGTCAGAAGAGAAGGGTCAAAGGTCCAATAACAAGCAGGGGTCAAACATGGGTGGTCAAATCTAAGGTAGCAGGAACCTAAATGGATAGTACAAGCAGGCAGCAGGACTGAGGACAGAACGCTATAACCGGCAGTGAGGCTCAGTCCTCAATGCCTTAAATAGTACAGATGGCCAATCAGGACACAGTCCAGAATATGTCCTCAGCTGCAGTATGATAGATATGCAGAGCCTGCAGCCAATGGAATAGGCAGAGTGCCAGCAGTAACCTAATCTGTAATCAGCCTTGATTAGCTGATCCTACACAGCCTTGCATGGCTGGCCCTACCTAATCCTGTGCGCACGCGCCCGACTGTTTGACAGCTGGCCGGGCATGGCGTCAGGAAGACCAAAGCGTCCCGGTTGTTGCCCAGGCAACCGGGACACAGAAACCGGAAGTGACGCCCTGGTTGCCATAGCAACGGCCGGGGCGTCACTAGGAACAGCAAGAGAGTCGCGGCGGTGCCCGGAGCCGCCGCGACCACTAACAATATCAAGCCAGAAATTAGTCAGCTTTGGACACTTCCACCAAATGTGGTTGAATGTCCCTTCCAGGGAGCAGTTTCTCCAACAGCGGTCAGAAGTATCAGGTAACATCTTTTTAAGGCGAGTTGGCACATAGTACCATCGATATAAAACTTTGTAGACATTTTCTTTGATTTTTACACATATGGAACTAGAAGCAGCATTCTCACAAATTTCACTCCAATCATCGGGGTCAAGAGTTTCCCCAATGTCCCTTTCCCAGGCCAATTCATGGGGGTCTCGCTGATCTATTGTGTCCAAGGAGAGTTCAGAATAAAGGGTAGATATTAGGCCAGCCGTAGATGATTGACGGAGGCAAAGGTACTCAAAGGAAGTGAGTGGGCGGGCAGTGAGCCGGCGTTTAACTGTGTTATGGAAGTTGCGGATTTGTAAGTATTGATAAAAACGTTTAGTAGGGATCGTAAATATTTGCTGAAGATCAGAGAATTGAGGGAAAGTATCAGTGCCGGCAAGGTCATTCAGAAACCTGACACCTTGAGAGTGCCATGGATAAAATGCAGTAGGCTTGAGGCCAGGGGAAAAGTCAGGCCAGGGGAAAAGGCTGAGGAGATAGAGCGAATTTCTGAGAAACCGAATCCCAGATTGTCAAAGAATGAGAAACCACAGGATGAAGCGAGACTCGTTTTGGTCGACGGAGTCTTGAGAGCCATAGGAGAGATGCAGGGGACAGGAAATTATCTTTTTATATATCAAGCAATGTTACTATATTTGTCACTTTACATGAGTCATGTATTCCTGTGTATGCTGGTGAAAAGTGTCACATTTATAGCAACACTCTGCTAATGGGTTTCCAACACAAAACCCAGGAGCAAACAGACTATAGCATTGTTGGCCTGAATCATTGAATTGCCTTTCCTGAATAACTTTGGATCAAAACAAACATGTTAAATATCCACATAAATATAAATAATCCTTATGCCTCTCTTTTGCCCTCTCCAACAAATCGGTACTCCGGGCCCCGATTTGGATATTGGTGAGTACTCTGTGCCATAAACAATGCAGAGTAAGTAGCTATAGGAATGGAATCTGTCTGATTTTCCTTCATTTATCAGGTCCTCAGAAGGGGGGTGAGGGCCGTTACCAACTTCGGTAAGCAACTCCCATGTGTAGCCCAAACTGACTGTTTGATATACTCCCTACAACATACCTATTACTTGATTGGTGCCATTACGTATGTCCTGTGGACCAATTGTTTTTGGAAATGTACCCAAAGCGGACCAGTGCACTGGTATATTAACGATTTGCAGTAATTAGTCCTTAGTTTTTTTCATTGTTTCTGTAGTTGTCTGAAAATGGGGTTGTGTTTATTTGACAATTGTTTCCCTTAAGTTGTACTTCACACTGTAAATAAGTTCTTGGAATGGAAAATGGGTATATTGATGTCTTTCATTACAGGCAGTTTGTTGGAGAAAATTAAGCTTTGAAGAGTCTGATAAACAAAATGCTATATTACACAATATGATCACAACAGGTGGTCTGTTTCAGCTGAGGGTACCAGTGTGATCCAGTCTGTTATCAGAGCTGGTGGTTATCGTACTTGGGTCATTACTCTGGTGGTGCAATGGGGTTCATTGTTGTTCATGTGCCAGATTAGAGATGTTGATTGTGAACTTCATCTGGCAAAGCAGTTGTATGGACCACTTAGTTGACTGAAGAACAGCATCTTTCACAATATTTTTGATGTTACCAAGCAAGGTGGAGATCAAGTCCCTCATGTCCTTTATCTACCATTCCAATATTTCAATTGCCTGCCCCACATCTCCATGTACCAAAATAGAGTGATGGATGAACGATGGGAGAAGTTGTGAAATAGCTGCTACATGTACTTGTTTAGAAAGTGTAACAAAGATAGCACCAAGTGAATGACAAATCCTTTCACAATCTCATCACCTGTCAGTAAATTTATACTATCTGGTGTGGTATTTCTGAGATGCAAAATGCCCTTAGGTTTGGAAAACAGATGTTAGATTCCAGTGGCTAAGAGCTGAGTAGGAATTAGTGAATAGTGTAACAGTTAGTATTAATATGAAGAAAAACATCCAGGATGGTCTGACATAATGTCCGCAGTCAAGCCAGGGTCATAGCAATGGGAAGGTTCTTTAGAAAAAGCAAAGTTCCTACATGAAGAGTCAAATCAGGAGGCAGTGGAAAGCTGAATCAAAGCTGGAAGCCCAATAATCTGACAGTTTGTTCAGCAATTGCCAGTCTTATAAACCATCAGGCTGCTTGCAGGATGTGGGCAGATTGTAGAAATGTGTGTGCTCAAGGAGAATGTATAGAATTCTAACCTCTGCTGCTGTGGTTCCAAAGTATCTGGGGTTAAATCCTGCATCTTGACACTATCCTTCAACAGATGGCCTGCACTCATTTGCTGAGTAAAAACAGGTTACAAGTTAACGGTCCTTCGGCGGTTACATGTCCCACTCTGACTACTCCATAGCAGAGATGAAAGCTTCTGAGCTCACCGGTTCATCAGCAGTTTCTGTCATGGCAATATTCTGGGTGCACTTGGGAATTGGCAAGAACTGTTAAATGAAGGACTGCCTTTTTAGCTTTTCCATGCATTTTTTAGGTAGATTCATAGTGTACTCATTTTTGACATTTGCCTTCATGTTAGTGTCTTGACAATGAGCAAAACAGCTAGTAGAGATGATTGAAGTAGATTTGCATAGTAGAAGTTGTTGGAGCACATAATGTCACACATTTGTAGAAAAATTACAGTTCTGTAAGCAAGTGCTCTGTTAGAATCATAAGTACTGCCACATTGTGTGAAAACTGTGTGCTACTGTGGACATTTACCTAATATCCAGAAGTTCATAATACTAATAGGATAATTGGATTTCAGACACTTGATGACATTTTTCATATCATTCATAAATACTAGAGATGAGCGGTTCAGATTCGAAGAAATCTGACAGATCCGAATTTTGGAGTTACGAGTGAAACAGAGTCATGACTCGGTTTAGAGCGTCAATTTCTAATCTCAAAATAAGAAAAAACGTTTTTTCCAGGAAAATAGTGATGCTAAAATTGCATGAGTTTTGGATCGATATCTTTTACAGATATAGCCCTCCCTTGTTTTCTCGTGTGCCAATAGCTTAATAGCAGGCAATGAGTAGAGAGGATGTTAGCTGCCGTGCTTTGTGTTCAGGGTGAAAAAAGGACACAGAAAACAATAGTATTATATGATTATTTTAAAACAGTTCTGTAGAGATTAGTCAGCTAGAATAGTTTGCTGCTCAATTGGTTTTAATTTCAATTTGTCAGATAGTAGCTATTGGCAACCATGGATCACTGTACAAATCAGGAACATCCCAATACCAGTACTGCCAGTAATAGCACTTTTACTTTTACAACCTTTACTAATAAAAAAGATAATGCTATAGAAAATTGATGAGAGTGTCCTCAAAATCCAAACACTTTTTGTCAAATTTAATCTCAAAGAAAACATAAGTTCTTGATTTAAGGAGGAGGCTTAAAAGAGAATTTGTTTGATAAATATGGTGATTTGTCCACAAACAGGAAAATAGCTAACATTCCATACGCCACCCACAATAACAAGACAAGGCTCAGACAAGGCCCACTTTTTGCTAGTAGGGGTCCTGCTACTGCTGGTACTGGTAGACATACTAGAAAGCCCATTGCAAAACAGAGTGCTCAACACGGTCATGCATCTTCCTTAACTTCCCATGCACTTTCTAGCTCAAAGTGTAGATCTGTCACTGTCATCTCCAAAACAACCAAATGAGTGCCTGAAAATAACACTGAAGCTGAAAAACAACTTGGGCAGTCACAGATTTCTGAGGAGAATCTAAGGAGGATATCCACGAGTGCTATATGTGAGTCTGAGGTTTCAGATTCCAACACTGTCATTATAGAGCAGCCTCCTTCGAAAGTCCTCAAATATTTGAAAATATGAGGATGGGTAGTAGTAGTAGTATTAGTAATTATGATAATTTACACATAGAAATTGAGGAGGCTACTTTGGAAGTTGCAAATGTGCAAGAGGATGAGGGGGGTAATTGTGGATCTGAAAATTAATGTGTTGTACTTGAACAAGATAATGAGGAGAAGGATGATAAGGCAGCCAAGAGTGTTACCACCAGCTCATGCCCAGGATAAGCGCATTATCATGCTAGGGCATTGGCTGAAAAAAAGGTCATTTTCTGTTTGAAAATAATTTTACCCAAACCCAGACAACATTTGTCAAGGCATCTGTAGCCTTTGTCGGCCAATATAAGTAGAGGGAGGGACGTTGATCATCTAGGCACCTCCTCTTTGTTATGTAATTTGCAGTGAGTTCATTCAAGTTGGGTATCCAAATGTGACAAATTGTTTATAGTAGCAAGCAGCCCAGCATCAGCTACCAGCCGAATATATAGGCAGTTGCAATCCTCACTGGTGTCACCACCTTCATCATCAACTTCATTATTATTAATACACTGTCCAGCATCCAATTATCACATTCCAAATGACTCCCCTAATGCAATCCATGAATCCCAAGACACATCCTTGCAAACCAAACTACAAGGGTACATCCATACAGAAGGGGAGCAAAACGACTAAGCATAGTTTTACACAATGGTCTATGAAGCAAGCACTTGCAAGAGGAAGTATGACAGCATAACAGCATCCTGTTGCACAGCAGATCACTAAAGCCATGACAGCTATGTTAGCATTGGATGTGCGTCAAATTTCTTCCATCAATGCATGAGGTTTTTGACGAATGTTTGAAGTCATGTGTCCATCTCCAGCTCAATTTAATTTCTCTGGAATATCAATTCCTCAGCTGTACTATGAGGTTAAGAAAAAATTAATTCAGTCCCTAAAAATGCCATTGTACCAACAGTACACTTATCTAACAAGTGGTTCTGGTTGAAAAAATGCTATATGACTGAGACATTCCACTGGGTAGTTTTATCGCCTTGAACAACAATCACCCTCCTCATCCTTTCTGCATGGTAGAACTAGCACTCAATGTCAGGTCATTCACAGGCAACCTACTCTTTGTATTGCTGGTTTCACAAAGAAACATACTGGTCTGTACAAAGTAACACACTGGTGTTGGAAAAACACAGGCATGTTATTGCAAAATGGCTCACCCTGCTAAGGCTCTCCACAGGATTTCTTATTGCCAATAATGGAGCCAACCTAGTGTGTGCATTACAACTTGGTGAATTTAGACATGTACCATGCTTTGTACACATGATAAACTTGGTGGTGCACAGTTTCTTAAAAAATGAGAGGTCAGTGTAGCAGATGCTGTTCTGGCCTATAAAATTTCTGGGCATTTTAGACATTCAGCAACCCCATGTAGAACATTGCAGTGGCTGCAAAAAAAATGTCATCTACCATGCCACCAACTGAAGCAAGAGGTAGTAACAAGGTATAATTCCACACATTACATGCTTCAGCAACTAGAGAAACAGCAAAAAGCCATCAAGACCTAAATATCAACCGATGAAAGTGGGAGAGGGGTGGCATCTTATCTTACTCCAGTGGATTGGAGAATCCTTAGTGTTTTATGCAAGCTACTGAAACCCTTTAAAATTGTAACAAATAAAGTGAGTTCAGGCACTGCCAGCCAGAGTCAAGTCATACCCCTACTACTGGAAAGGCAGCTGGAGAAGCTGAACAAGGAGATGAAACCTTAGCAATTTGGCAAAGTATAATAGCCTGGTTGATCAAATTCTTTATTCACTTTGCCAGGACCCAGGGGTTTGTAGCATCACTACACTTTGGAAACCATGCCCGATCCTAGGGTTAAGTCATATGTAATGACATATTTACAACTGACACAAATCTTCACAGATGCAAATAGTTCCTTGTGAGCAAGCTTTCAGCTTAAGTCGCACAAGACACGTCCCCTGCTACAGCTTGTCCTAAAAATGCTACTGCCAGAATTATTTTTAATCATTTTTAAGAGTCATACTGATGATGAGTCAACACAGCACAACAAAGTGAAATGTTATTGTGACTCCTTCTGAGGCTTAAAAGAAATGGCCAAACATATTGTGTGGAAATAGGAGTCATTTACCACAGTCCAGGAACCAGAACAGGATTGATCCACCAAGGAAAGGTACAGACAGGTTTAAGAATCCTACTGTTACCTTAAGGAAGGATTTTACTGACAGATGCACAACATGGCTGTGATTGCTGTGCTGTGTTTGTTGTAAATAAAAGGATTGTGGGTTCTGTTGGGTGAGGCTTCCGATGCTGAATAGCAGCCAGACGATAGCTAGGGCTGATGGGCTTAGCTAGTTTGAGAAAGCCATGGAACATTTGATGATTTTGCTACAGTGTTGTTGTAATGAGATAAAACAGCAACTTGTTAAAAAGATTGGAGTGACTTATTTGGAAATTTGGAAAGTAGTGTCATTGTGGAATCTGAAAGAACAGCCAGAACACAGCAGTCCACTCAGCCACCCAGACATCAAAGCTAAGTGTTTTTCGCTGCTTTTCCTTTTCATTTCAAATGTAGCAGCTGCTGCTATCTGAAACACTACAAATCAGGAATTGGCTTGTCTGTGTATGTTAAGTGAGGTGCAGTTTCACTATTCCACCGGCTTGGATAGCAAGATGGAGGAAATCCTTCAACTTTAACCAATGTGGCCACCACACAGCAAGCCCAGCAGGCCCAAAATTTAGCCGTTGCTGAGGCACAGGTGGAAAGTAACAGTTTGCTACGGGCAGAGCTCAGTCAGCTCCAACAGAGTGAGTACAAACCTGCTGCCTTACAAAAGATGAGATCCTTGGACAACGTCAGGGCGCTTTTGTTGTTGTTTGAAAGCACGGTGACTCAGCTTAAGTACCAACAGGTGAGTGTTTGGAGAAACTGTCTCCTTATTTGATGGGTGAAGCCCAGTCGGCCTATATGGAGGACGAGGCAGCGGACTTTCAGCAACTAAAGGCCACAATTTTGGAGCAGAGCTGGTTAGAGTTCGACTGAAATACACTTGTCAGAATTTTAGAAATCCTAGCTATCGACCATTGCGAACTGAACCTAATTTGGGAATTACAGAGATGGGTTCTGCAGATATTTGGGAAGCTTGCGAGAGCTAATGACCGGTATTATGCTGTAGAAAGCTTAGAAAGTTGTCAGGCCGGACTTCAGGCTGAAACAAATACCAGAGTTTGGAACAGACTCCAGCGAGGTGCTTAGAGTGTTGGGAGCAGTATAAACCAAGGACCGCATTGTCCTTGTGGAGTCTTCCCTTACACTGACACAGAGACGACAAGTGTTAGACATGGTAGCTCGGAATAAGAACTTTTTTGCCTATTGGGGGCACCAAGATAATTGAACATGACATAGTCACTCCACCAGGGGTTATAGTTAACCAACGACCATATAGAATACCTGAGGCAAGAAAGGCTGCAGTTAAGTGAGAGGTGGAGAACATGTAGCAATTTGGGATAGTGGAGGAGTCTACCAGCGATTGGAATAACCATATAGTCAGGGACTATCCAACTTTGTAGTGACTTTCAAATATTAAATAAGTTGTCTAGGTTTTACACATATCTGATGCAGCGTGTGGATGAGCTAGTGGAGAATCTGGCCAGTAGTCAATATCTGACTACTCTAGACTTAACAAAAGGGTACTGGCAGATACCACTATCTACCTCAGCCAAACTGAAAACAGTCTTTTCGACACTTAAAGGGCTGTTCCAGTAAAGGGTGTTGGCCTGCATGGGGCACCATCCACGTTCCAACAGGCAATGGACAAACTGCTAAAGCCGGAAAGACACCACTGCTTACCTTGATGACATAGTTATTTAGAGTCAAGATTGGGAGTCCCATCTTTCCAAAGTGGAGGTGGCTTTGGAATCATTAAGATGCCATGAACTTCTGGCAAATCCCCTTTAGTTTGGTCTAGCCATGGCAGAGGGTAAATATCTGGGTTATTTGGTCGGCTGGGGGAAAGAAAACCCCAGTTGGATAAGGTAGAGGCCATGAGGATTTAGCCTTAGTCAGGATGAAAGCTTCAACTACGGACTTTCCTGGGGTTGGTTGGATACAACAACTCCATCCAACTGTCTCCTGGACAAAACCATGTTACAATGTAAGGGGGGCAAATAAGTTTTCCATTTCATCCACAAGTTAAATACTCTCTATTTTTTCATGTAACATACAAATACTTAATAGCTTATTTGTACACTGAAATTTAAAGTTAACATTTGTGTGCTACATGAAAAAAACAGACAGTATTTAGCTTATCTGCAAAATAGAAAACTAATTTGCACCCCTTGCATTGTAACATGGTTTTGTCCAGGAGACTACTTACTCAATTTTTTTGCTTAAAGAATCAGACCCTATACTATAAACAGGTGACAGTGATTGAATACTTTTTTAAACTGTACGTTCTGCTGGGACTTTATATTTTACACATGTATTGCACATATCCTGCAGTGTTTCTTTTGTGTCCATCTATCTGAAGATTGTACCTGAAAACCTGAGACGTTTCTTCAGATCTGCTTCTAGCTGAATAGGAATAGGAGAGACAAGGATGACGACAGGTGCAGGCTTGACAGCCCCCCTCCACCTTAACTCCTTCACGCGCAATAGCACTCATTCATGCCTCTGTTCCGCTATACAGTTCTGATTTTAATGAAAACTAAATGAGTGACAGACTTTGATATAATATAAAAGTCTGCTGCTTCAAAAACAAGAAATAGGAGTTTGATGTGAACTGGCACTCTAATTTGGAACACTTCATTGCAAATTTTAAATGAAAACAATTAAGTGTAAATTCTAAGATGCAGTTTTATAGCCGGTAGCTGCTTTATATGCAAATGGTGAGTTTGACGACTACATTTATTTTAAGATTTCCTACTATTAAGCTATGTTTCTATATTACTAAAACAAGAAAATAAAGCATTGGAAAAAATATATAATTTGTATTAATAATTTAATTCATTGCAAATTTAGACACAAAGGGCCTTATTCATGTTTAGACGTACATCTGTTTGCGTGGCATATCTTGCATGATTCCAAAGTACACATGCCCAGAAATGGACATTACGGCAACTGCAGTCAATTCATGCAAATGACACTTATTACTGCCTATAACTTGAGAAGCGAAACTGGAGAGGCAAAGGCCAGACTAATATAGCCATTGTATAGGAAGGACATTCCAATAGAGGTGCAGACGATTCAAGTCCTGTGTTGGTCGTAAATACTCTTGTTTCCAGTCATATTATTTGCTCCGCTACAGGGCAGGTGTAAATGTCGACTGATAGTGATGACCAAACACAGTGCTGCCTCTCAGAATCGTTTGGTGTTAATAGTGCCATATAATGCAAAAATTAATTTTGTCATTTTTTACCATTTTATTTAAAAGGATACAATGATTACCCTTGTAGTACTTGGCTTCAATTTTACATCCACATGCAGAGAAAAGGTCAAATGCAATTCCGCACATACATCAACCACATTGATTATAGAACAGATGTTTGGGCTTTTAAAAGCCCGATTCTGTTGCCTTGACCAGTCTGGAGGAGCACTTATACATTCGCCGGATATTGCGTGTGACATTATAGCTCTTGTTAAAAAAGAATTATATTTGTATGAAGTTAATCAATTATATATTTAATCGTAGAATGTAGAATCAATATAATTATAATCTTTCTAGAGAATATGTTTAATGTATGTGTTTCATTGAAAGAAAACAGAGGGCACTGTATATATCTTGATATATGATCCGGTGATAAGGGCAGCGGTATTGTCCTACAGGATCTTATGAGATATATGAATAAAGTATTGGGACAACTTTCTAATGAGACTTGTTATCAGAGACTTACTTTTGACCCTACTTATTAGAGATGCACAGGCTTGGTTTTTAGAAAACCGAGCCCCCGAACTTCTTAAATATGAGATCCGATCCGATCCAGTTTGGTACACTCCTGCTTCTTCGGATCTGATGATGAGGCAAAATGTCATTGTTGAGTCATCAGATCTCGCGGGTTTAGGATTACATACAAGTCCTCAGGAGATCCAGTGCCATTGCTTACACAGGAAGGGTAGCATTATTCTTGTCACTCTCCACTTTCAAATATCATTATTTCTATCCTGCAACACAACACATAAATTACTAACTCACAGTGTGTACTCTACTTACTTGTCATTTGCTTAAAAAAGCAACTTGTTTCTATTTTATTCAAGTAGCGTTAGTTTTTGTAGTTTGTGCATCTGACAGCGTTGTTCACAAAAATCACAGACTCTCAGTGTGTACTCAACTCAACTCAACTCAGTTGTTAATGCAAAGAGGATTATCTTCCGCACTTATTCAAACTACTGTTCTAGTGTGTGTATCTGACAGCGTTGTTCACAAAAAACACTGACTCGCAGTGTGTACTCTACTCAGTTGTTAATGCAAAGAGGATTATCTTCCGCACCAGAAGAGTCCTTTAATCCATTTTATATAATGTATAATTGACACCGAATGGCCCAAATAATATAGTGGTGTCTAACTTGTAGTAGAATAATATTCTTACGAAAATCTGCTATTAAGGGTGCTGCTTCCTGTAGTATAGATTCATAGTTTACTGGGAAAAAAGGAGAGAGAAAAAATACTAACTAGGGAAGGCACACCTCATATGTGTAGTCAGTAGTAATTGTAATGAGGATTAGTACATTCCAAAATTCTTCTCTTAATGGTTTATATTGCTCATAGACATGAGATGAATGAAAAACACACACATTAAAACAACATTTTATTCTTATGAATTAAAATGGTATATATTAAAAGTAAAATATTAAAACTTAGTGGTGTAAATTAGTGGTGTGCATCGGCCACTTTTAGTGTTTTGGGGTTTGGGTTCTGATTAGCTTGAGGTTTTGGGTTCTGATTTGTTTTGCCAAAACACCCTTGAGTTCTGATTTAGGGTTTTGGGTTCTAATTTTTTTTAAAAAAAGCATAAAAAGTGCTAAAATCCAGTTTTTTGGGTTTTTTTTCACTCCTACGCTATTATTAACCTCAATAACATTCAATAACAATCATTTCCACTAATTTCAAGTTTATTCTGAACACCTCACACCTCACAATATTGTTTTTAGGCCAAAAGGTTGCACCGAGGTAGCTGGATGTCTAAGCTAAGCGACACAAGTGGGCGGCACAAACACATGGCCCATCTAGGAGTGGCACTGCAGTGGCAGACAGGATGGCAGTTTCAAACTGCCATCCTGCCCAAAGAGCACATAATGCCAAAAAAAGAGGTGCAAGATGGAATTGTCCTTGGGCCCTCCCACCCACCCTGATGTTGTTGAAATAGGACATGCGCACTTTAACAAACCAATCATTTCAGCGACAGGGCCTACAAAACAGTGGCTGAAATGATTGGTTTGTTTGGACCCCACAAAACGAGCTGGCAAAGAACAAAAAGAGGTGCAAGATGGAATTGTCCTTGGGCCCTCCCACCCACCCTTATGTTGTTGAAATAGGACATGCACACTTTAACAAACCAATCATTTCAGCGACAGGGCCTACCAAACTACTGTGGCTGAAATGATTGGTTTGTTTGGGCCCCCACACAAAAAAAGCTATTCATCTCTCCCTGTACAAAGTAACCTGGCTCTACTGAGGCAAGATGTCGTCCTCATCCTCATCCTCTGATTCCTCACCCCCTTCAGTGTGTACTTCCTCATCCTCACACATTATCAATTCGTCCCCGCTGGACTCCACAATCACAGGTCCCTCTGTAGTCTCTGGAGGCCAGTGCTGGTCTTGATTGAAGAATTGATAATTCATTTTTAGGAACATCATCTTCTCAACGTTTTGCGGAAGCAACCTCCTTCGCCGCTCACTGACCAGGTTCCCCGCTGCACTAAAAACTCTTTCGGAGTAAACTCTGGAGGGGGGACAACTCAGGTAAAATAGAGCCAGTTTGTCCAGGGGCTTCCAAACTGCCTTTTTTTCCTGCCAGTAAGAATAAGGACTGTCTGACATGTCTACTTGGATGGTGTCAGCAAAGTAATCCTCCACCATTTTTTCAATGGTGACAGCATCCAATGCAGCGACAGTAGACATGTCAGCAATGGTTGGCAGGTCCTTCAGTCCGGACCAGCGGGTCGTTTCGGAAATCTCAGCTGTTTCGTCGCAGCCACAGGTGTGGAAGACAATGAAGGAGGAGCTGTTGGCATATCACGGTCCTCTTCAGAGGACAATCTCCTGACCAGCAGGTCTTTGCACCGCTGTAGACTTGTGTCCGCCGGAAACAGAGACACAACATACACTTTAAACCGAGGTTCGAGCACGGTGGCCAGAATGTATTCCTCTGACTTTAAAAGAGTCACCACCCTCGGATCCTGGCAAAGCATACGAAGGGCTTCATCCACAAGAGCTACATGCTTTGTGGAATCGCAATGCTTTAACAGCTCCTCCCTTACTTTCTCCAGCTGCTTCTGCAACAGCCTGGTCAGGGGAATCACCTGACTCAAGCTGGCAGTGTCGGAACTGACTTCTCGTGTGGCAAGTTCAAACGGCTGGAGAACCTTGCACAACACGGAAATCAGTCTCCACTGCGCTTGACTCAGGCGCATCCCCTCTCCTTTCCCTATGTCGTAGGTGGCTGTGTAGGCTTGAATGGCCTTCTGCTGCTCCTCCATCCTCTGCAGCATATAGAGGGTGGAGTTCCAGTGCGTCACAACCTCTTGTTTGAGGTGATGGCAGGGCAGGTTCAGCCTTTTTGATGTTGTTCGAGTCTGCGGTAGGCAGTGGCAGAATGACGAAAGTGTCTAGCAATTTTGCGGGCCACCGCAAGCATATCCTGCACACCCCTGTCACTCTTCAGGTAATTCTGCACCACCAAATTTATTGTGTGGGCAAAACATGGGACGTGCTGGAAATTGCCCATATGTAATGCCCGCACAATGTTACTGACGTTGTCTGACACCACAAATCCCCAGGAGAGTGTAAGTGGAGTAAGCCACTGCGAGATTATTTCCCTCAGTTTCTCTAAGAGGTTTTCAGCATTGTGCCTCTTATTAAAACCGATGATACACAACGTTGCCTGCCTTGGAACGAGCAGGCGTTGTGGAGATGCTGCTACTGATGCAGCTGCTGCTGTTGCTGCGGAAGGCGATGCATCTACCCAGTGGGCTGTCACAGTCATATAGTCCTTAGTTTGCCCTGAACCACTTGTCCACATGTCCGTGGTTAAGTGGGCAGTGGGTACAACCGCATTTTTCAGAGCACTGAGGACACTTTTTCGTACTTCTCTGTACATCCCGCGTATCGCCTGCCTAGTGAAGTGGAATCTCGACGGGATTTGGTACAGGGGAGACAATACCTCCATCAACCGTCTAAATCCCACTCCACTGATGGCGGACACCGGACGCACGTCTAACACCAACATAGCTGTTACGGCCGCAGTTATCCGCTTTGCCATAGGATGACTACTGTCGTACTTGGTTCTCATGGCAAACAACTGTTGTACGGTCAACTGTTTAGTGAAAGACGTAGTGTTCTTACGACTTCCCCTCTGGGAAGATGACCGACTACCAGCAGCAACAGCAGCAGCGGCAGTAGTAGGCGTACCGCTGCAGGATCCTCTGGAGGAATCCCGGTTCGAAGAGGACTCAGTCATGCCGATGACAGGACCTGTAGGACTATCTCTGATCGAGATTGTGGAGGAAATTGACGAGGAGGGTGTTGCTGGTGTGGATACAACAGGACCAAGGGTTTTAGGTGTCCCTGGACTGCTGACGGTCCTAGCCACAGTTCCTGAACTAAACACTGAATTATGAAGGTTATCCAGGTGACGTTAAAGGGAGGATGTCCCTAGGTGGCCAAGATCCTTACCCCTGCTTATTTGAGCTTTACATAAAGTACATATGGCCATACATTTGTTGTCCGGATTGGGATAAAAATAACTCCAGACCGAAGAGGTGGATTTTTTGGTCTTCTGACCAGGCATGACGATGGGCTTTTTCATCCCATGGACAACAACTGTTTCTCTCCCTGGTGCCTCATTTAAGATAACCACATCAGCAACCTCCTCATCAAGTTCCTCCTCAACGCCAGCTACATCAATATCCTCCTCCCGGTGTACAACATTCACACCCTCATTAGCCAAATCTGTAACTGGACTGTGGGTGATCCTTCCAGCATATGCAGAGGGCGTGCTGCAAATGCTGGATGGAGTCACCTCTTCCCGTACAGTGATGGGAAGGTCAGGGTTCACAACCAACAACACCCTTGGACTCGCCTTGGGGATTTGTGATGTCATCTGTTGTTGTTGCTGACAGCATAACTCTCTTAATTTTTTTGTAGGGGGGGCTTAGATCCTTGGGTGAAGCTGGACCACTAGTCATGAACACGGGCCAGGGCCTAAGCCGTTCCTTGCCACTCCGTGTCGTGAATGGCATATTAGCAAGTTTACGTTTCTCCTCAGATGATTTTAATTTTCTTTTTTTGCTAATTTTAGTGAACTTCGGCTTTTTGGATTTTACATGCCCTCTAGTAGGAGATTGGGCATAGGCCTTGGCAGACGATGTTGATGGCATTTCATCGTCTATGTTATGACTAGTGGCAGCAGCTTCAGCATTAGGAGGAAGTGGTTCTTGATCTTTCCCTACTTTATCCTCCACATTTTTGTACTCCATTATAGTTTAATCTCTGGTACTAATATTTCTGGACTGCAGGAACAGTGAACGTAGTTTAATCTCTGGTACTAATATTTCTGGACTGCAGGAACAGTGAACGTAGTTTAATCTCTGGTACTAATATTTCTGGACTGCAGGAACAGTGAACGTATTTATATATTGCAGTACTAATATTTCTGGACTGCAGGAACAGTGAACGTATTTATATATTGCAGTACTAATATTTCTGGACTGCAGGAACAGTGAACGTATTTATATATTGCAGTACTAATATTTCTGGACTGCAGGAACAGTGAACATAGTAAAATATTGCAGTACTAATATTTCTGGACTGCAGGAACAGTGAACGTATTTATATATTGCAGTACTAATATTTCTGGACTGCAGGAGCAGTGAACGTATTTATATATTGCATTACTAATATTTCTGGACTGCAGGAACAGTGAACGTAGTAAAATATTTCAGTACTAATATTTCTGGGCTGCAGGAACAGTGAATGTATTTATATATTGCAGTACTAATATTTCTGGACTGCAGGAACAGTGAACGTATTTATATATTGCAGTACTAATATTTCTGGACTGCAGGAACAGTGAACGTATTTATATATTGCAGTACTAATATTTCTGGAATGCAGGAACAGTGAACGTATTTATATATTGCAGTACTAATATTTCTGGACTGCAGGAACAGTGAACGTATTTATATATTGCAGTACTAATATTTCTGGAATGCAGGAACAGTGAACGTATTTATATATTGCAGTACTAATATTTCTGGACTGCAGGAGCAGTGAACGTATTTATATATTGCAATACTAATATTTCTGGACTGCAGGAACAGTGAACGTAGTAAAATATTTCAGTACTAATATTTCTGGGCTGCAGGAACAGTGAATGTATTTATATATTGCAGTACTAATATTTCTGGACTGCAGGAACAGTGAACGTATTTATATATTGCAGTACTAATATTTCTGGACTGCAGGAACAGTGAACGTATTTATATATTGCAGTACTAATATTTCTGGAATGCAGGAACAGTGAACGTATTTATATATTGCAGTACTAATATTTCTGGACTGCAGGAACAGTGAACGTATTTATATATTGCAGTACTAATATTTCTGGAATGCAGGAACAGTGAACGTATTTATATATTGCAGTACTAATATTTCTGGACTGCAGGAGCAGTGAACGTATTTATATATTGCAATACTAATATTTCTGGACTGCAGGAACAGTGAACGTAGTAAAATATTTCAGTACTAATATTTCTGGGCTGCAGGAACAGTGAATGTATTTATATATTGCAGTACTAATATTTCTGGAATGCAGGAACAGTGAACGTATTTATATATTGCAGTACTAATATTTCTGGACTGCAGGAACAGTGAACGTATTTATATATTGCAGTAGAATTTTTTTTAGACTTTTTTAATAATTTTTTAATATTTTTTTTAATTATTTTTGTAGAATTTTTTTACATTATTTTTGTATAAATTTTTTTTTTTTATGCATTTTTAATAATTTTAAAATAACAATGGATTTAGCAGAACAAAGCACAGGACACAGCACCACTGGACTCAGCAGGACAGAGCACAGGACAAAAGCACCACTGGACTGATCAGCAGGACAGAGCACAAGACAAAGTAAACGCTGGATTAAGAGGGACAGAGTGACAGGACACAGCAACACCACTACAATACAACCTCCCTCTTCCCTGATCTGAGCCCGACTGAAGATGGCGACCGCAAGCGGAGAATTTATACAAACTGAGTCTCGCGAGATCCGGAGCAGGGATTTGGCGACATAGCCTCGGTTTCATTTTTTTACCGCAGGAAATATCCGAACAGTGCTCGGATCCCCTCGGATCCGCACTGTTCAGGTGGGCCTGGATTGCGCTAATCCGAGCCCGCTCATTCCTAGTGTAAATGAGTAGCTACAGATTTATATATATATATATATATATATATATATATGTATATATAGAAATATATATATATATATATATATATATATATATATATATCTCAGGTAATCCTTGTCTGCAACTGTCAGTGAGACATCCTCTCCTGTCTGTTATGACAATGCAAGACCTTGTCATTCAGAGTCTAGAAAATGTGCCAAAAAAATGACATTGGTAAAATTGGTGCGTAAAAAAACAATAAGGCAGTAGAGCAAACGGTGTGCTTGAAAACATCATAAGAGTCTATCCACGGTGCAATGTGTGAGCCTGACCTTTCTGATACTGTACTCATAAAGAAGCCTTCTTTCACCATTTCTGCAAATGTACTAATCTGCAGCACAAGTATAGCTGATGATATAGAAATTGAGGATAGTTCAGATTTGCAACAGGATGAGGGGGATATTTGTTGTTTGTGTAAGTCATGCACCAGTGGAAGCAGTAATAACAAGAAAGCCATTGTCATGCTTGGGCATAAGTCCAAAAAATCTCATCCATATTATGCTATTTGAAGTGAGTTCATGGAAAGCTTTTGGGAAAATCAGAAACTTATGCCAAAAAAATAACAACAAGCAGTCCAGCATCAGCTAGCTCTCTTCTCTAAGCTAGATCCCAGCATCTGCAATCTACACCTCCAACACCTTTATCATCAATATCCTCATTAGTGATCGGGTTAGTCCTGCGAGAGGTGAAATGACTCCTCCCCTATCCAAGATTCCTCTGAAGAATCCTTGAGCGTTAGGCCCGCTAGTTTGTAGAAGCTGTCTGGGGTCAGACAAGCTGTTTCTGTAGTTTAACAAAATAATTTTGTCTGTGAATTTGAGGAAAAATAGCCTTCATTTTAAGTTAAAAGAGAAAGGAGGTAGTGAGTTTTTACATGCAGATATTGCAAGTGGTTTTAATCTGTGTGAAAATGGCGCATATGAATGTTTTCACAAATCAGGGGGGTTTGTTATGCCCATAAAGAAATTTAAAGAGATAAAATGCTGTCTGTGAGTGAGAATTGTTTAAATGAATATATTTGCACTTTCAACATGGAAATCACAGAAGCTGGAAATATGTGTGAAAATTTGGTGATGGGAGATTTTGTTGAGAAAATGTTGAGTGATTTGCAGACACAATGCGAGGTGTCTAACGAGAGTACTCTGATTTATGAGAAGAGCAGTGTTGCTTTCAAAATGGCTGAATGCCTGGAACCTTTTGAGAACTGGTTGATTGAATGATTGTAAACAAGGAAAAAACATCAGAGTCGTTCATGGGTCCTGTACTAGGTGATGATTAGAAAGGAGTGGCTTTGAACACTCGGCAAGGTCACGTCACTTTGACATTCCCTTTGTGAGATTAGGGACTGAACCTTTGAGGAAATCATATTTTCATGGCATGGATGCAAAGCGTCACAGTTATGCTACACAGAGAAACAGGTATACAAGTGTCTTATTAGCAGCTGTTCACTGCACAAAAATGTTTACTGGATACCAGGGCCGGCCTGGGACTAAAAATCAGCCCTGGCATTTAAAGCACACAGGTCCACGTGTTGTTGGCCCCATGCACTATATTTTTGCACACTGATGCTGGCTCAGTGTGCATTGCTGGTGCAGTACAACATGATGTAGCATCAGTGTGTGTGTGGGGGGGGGGTATTTATTTCTCCTAATGACTCTCAACATTGCATTGTTAGCACCCCAATTACATCAATAAATACCATGACAATACATTATTAGGACCCAAATTACAGCAATAAATAACCCCCCACACACACTCATACTACATCAATACCCACCCACATTATAGCAACCAGCATTACCACCCACATTACAGCATCCAGCAATACCCCCCACATTACAGCAACCGGAATCACCCCCACATTGCAGCATCCTGAATCACCCCCACATTACAGCAATACCCTCTCCTACTTATTAACAATACTAAGCCCCAAACACACTACAGCATTGCCACCACCACGCCAACCCATACTACAGTAATACCACCAATTATACAGGCGTCACTGTAGGAAACCAATGTTTTGCTTTTTCAAATCTCCCACAAAATAGCAACAACAGAATACATACACACATATAGGTAACAGGTACCCTTTTCCCTCAATTAAATAGTAATGGCAGAATTTTCATGAATCATTCCACATGAAATAAAACTAACATATATCTAAAAAAAACATAACTATTGAGTGATCATTCGAACCCACACGGCCGCATTAAAAGTATTTCCATCTACAGCAAAATGTCAGAGAAAAATATTTTTTTACTACAGTAACTGGATATGCGTCTTTTTTCTATTCATTTTAAATAACAGTATATAAATGAAGGGGTATAGAGGAGGTGGGTGAGAGATAATTGGATGTGATCCATCAGTTTGATTAGGTAGGAAATATTTAGATTATTGACCTCGAGACGTCTATCCCCTTGACTCATAGGCAGGGCCGACAAGCAGGGGCGGATCTAGAAAATTTTTCTACCCCGGGCGATACAGGGGAAGGGCGATTTAAGCCCCGCCCCCTTTCTAACTTCTAAGGCTGCCGGCGGCTGCACAGTATGTGCAGGTCCGTTAGGCAGTGATAATGTGCTGTCCCGCTGCTCTGATTGTGTTTAAAACACAATCAGAGCAGCCGGGCAGCACATTATCACTGCCTAACGGACCTGCACAGTGTGCAGCCGCCGGCAGCAAGCCTCTGCTAGATCCGCCACTGCCGACAAGAGGAATTTTAAACCCCAGTACAGCAACTTCTTTGGGCTCCTCTCATATTCAACAATGAGAGACTTGCCTTTGGCAGAAGTTCATATTATGCCACAACGTAGTGCCCCCAGTTCAAATTATGCCACAACGTAGTGTGCTCAGTTTATATTATGCCACATCATAGTGCCCCAAAGTCATATTATGCCACATAGTAGTGCCACAAATCATATTATGGCATAGTAGTGCCCTCAAATCATATACCATACAGTAGTGCCCCAAATCATATTATGCCACAATAGTGCCCCCAAATCATATTTATGCCATAGAAGTGCCCCCAAATCATTAGTAGTGCCCAGAGAAAAACTCATTCACAATTAAAAATTGGTACAGCATATCAGATACTGAGAGTGCTATTCCCAGGAGCAGCTTAATACACCATTTACAATGCAAAGAAAAATAGATATATTGACACAATCACAGAAAAAATTATGACAAGCAGCGTTTTTTCCTCTTAATTAAAAATCTTTGTACACATAAATATGCAAGAAACATTACAGTGCAATAATGAGCAATACATAGTGTTTTAAATGTCATTGGATACACAGTAGTGCCCCAGTTCAAGAAAGGATGGTTAAAAACACATTGCACACAAGAAAATATATGAACTTACCTGATCATAGCATTCTGTGTTCTGTTCTCCTACTGGGCGCACTGGGCGAGGAGGGATCAGCAGCTGTAAGCTCACATGGGCAGTGGGGAGCAGGAACAGAGCGTAGTGGAATTTTTTTTAACACTTGTCCACATTCTTCATTACTACCTAAGTTTCATGATGGTTGCATCCCTGACATTCCCACTCTTAAGATGTCTCTCCCTTTACACTTTCTTTTACCTATGCCCCTGCACCATCTTCTCCTTTGTCCCTTTCACCTAACCCATCTTCTCCCCTGGCACTCTCACACGTCTTCCTGCACCCTCTACCCCCATGGCCCTCACACATCTTTCTGCACCCCCTTTCCCCTGGCTCTCTCACACCTAACCCCCTGCAGCACCTTCTCCCCGGGCTCTCTCACACGTCTTCCTGCACCAAATTCTCCGCTGACACTCTCACCCCCCTCCCAGCACCCCATTCCCCCTGGATCTCTCACCCCTCTCCCAGCACCCCCTTCCCCCTGGATCTCTCACCCCTCTCCCAGCACACCCTTCCCCCTGGATCTCTCACCACTCTCCCAGCACCCCATTCCGCCTGGATCTCTCACCCCTCTCCCAGCACCCCCTACCCCGCTGGTTCTCTCACCCCTCTCCCAGCACCCCCTTCCACCTGGATCTCTCACCCCTCTCCCAGCACCACCTACTCCGCTGTCTCTCTCCCAGCACCCCCTACTCCGCTGGCTCCCTCACCCCTCTCTCTGCACCCCCTTCCCCCGCTGGTTCTTTCACCCCTCTCCCAGCACCCCCTATCCCGCTGGTTCTCTCACCCCTCTCCCAGCACCCCCTTCTCCCTGGATCTCTCACCCCTCTCACAGCACCCCCTTCCCCCTGGATCTCTCACCCCTCTCTCTGCACCCCTTCCCCCTGGATCTCTCACCCCTCTCCCAGCACCCCCCTTCCCCCTGGATCTCTCACCCCTCTCTCTGCACCCCCTCCCCCCAGGCTCTCTCACCCCTCTCCTAGCACCCCCTTCCCCCTGGATCTCTCACCCCTCTCCTTGCACCCCCTTCCCCCTGGATTTCTCACCCCTCTCCCAGCACCCCTTTCCCCCTGGATCTCTCACCCCTCTCCCAGCACCCCCTACCCTGCTGGTTCTCTCACCCCTCTCCCAGCACCCCCTTCTTCCTGGATCTCTCACCCCTCTCTCTGCACCCCTTCCCCCTGGATCTCTCACCCCTCTCCCAGCACCCCCTTCCCCCTGGATCTCTCACCCCTCTCTCTGCACCCCATCCCCCCCAGGCTCTCTTACCACTCTCCTAGCACCCCCTTGCCCCTGGATCTCTCACCCCTCTCCCAGCACCCCTTTCCCCCTGGATCTCTCACTACCCACTACCCCACTGGTTCTCTCACCCCTCTCCCAGCACCCCCTTCCACCTGGATCTCTCACCCCTCTCCCAGCACTCCCTTCCCCCTGGATCTCTCACCCCTCTCTCTGCACCCCTTCCCCCAGGCTCTCTCACCCCTCTCCCAGCACCCCCTTCCCCCTGGATCTCTCACCCCTCTCTCTGCACCCCCATGCTCTCTCACCCCTCTCCCTGCATCCCCTACCTCCTGGCTCTCTCACACTGGTGACCCCCGCGCGAAAATCGCGGCACCCCGCGACTCGCCCCCTGCGAAAATCGCGGCATCCCGTTACCCCTCACGCAAAAATTGTGGCACCCCGTGATCCCCCTCCCCCCCCCGCAAAAATCGAGGCACCCCCGCGATCCCCTCCCCGTTCAGAAAACAAAAATCTTGAAACTGTGTCCAGCTCAAAGGGCTTAAGGGGGAGGGAGTGGAGGAGCACGCGACAGAGGAGAAGAAGAGTCGGGCCAGTCCATCTAGCCATCGGCCCTTCTGGCATTTGCGAGAAGTGCCAGATGGCCAGTCCGGCCCTGCTGGTTACCTAATAATGGTGTACTGATATTGATAAGCGTGTTACATGCAATAACACACACTGATTGGGAAATGTGAATTAATGACAATTCCTGTAATCTCTAATGAATAAATGTTAATCTTTATGGAAAACTTTTTTCTCTTCACAGAAGGTCTCCAGCTACAGAGAAAGACCCTTTAGGCAATACAGATTGAATTTATCCAACTTCCAATGAATAGAAGTTTGCAATATGTTTTGGTCCACAGCCAAACCAAACATAAGTAGAAACTGCGAAGGATTTAAATAATGTAGACTCTGCTGAGTAATGATTACTGTATTTTGGA